>NC_090935.1:1131094379-1131397410 GCF_040938575.1 Ambystoma mexicanum | reverse complement strand
CCGGACGCACATGTCATGCAGCATGACACAGGCCATGGTGATCTTTGCCACCTTCTCAGGCCTATATAGGAGTGCCCCACCAGACCTGCTGAGGCAGCGGAACCGCCACTTCGACAGGCCAGAGGTCTGCTCAATGACAACACGGGTACGGGTGTGCACACGATTGTACTCCTCCTCATGGCAATTCTGCGGGTTAGGCACAGGGGTGTGTAGCCACGGCCTCAAGGGATATCCTCCATCACCAGCAAGCAGATTCAAATAGGTGTGTGTCACTCTGAACTCCCGTAATTCAGGGAGCACAGTCATGCCGCCAGCTATTTGGTGTGGCAATGCACATGTCCCTGTAAGCATGAAAAAATGTTATCTAGGTGCAATCTGTACTGTCATGAGGTGTGGTAGTCTGGTTGGCATTCAATAGATGATGCAGGGTGTAATCATGCATGCTGAGGCAGATATGCTGTGGTAGTGCAAGAATGTTTTGACTCCAATTCATGCTGTTCATTATTTACTATGCATGGTCACACTGCCCACATAGCCACACTTGCCGTCCTGCTCATTCATGCATTGCTTGCCATAACCATGGTGGCCTGTTTGTGTCATGTACCGTTTGACTGGTTCAGGTCAGGATTGTTTGGCTCTGCATGCATTCTCCAATCAACGGCTATTCCGACCAGGTGCAGTATTGCCCCCCCTCATTCATCCCCACACATCAGTACCCGAAAGCACTGCCATGGGACGGTTGTGCAACTCACCAAGCAGCCAGGCACGTGGCCCGGCATGTCCCTCCATTTGATGGGGTACCGTGGATTTACCCAGTAACATGGCATCATGTGTTGATCCAGGAAATCGGGCGCAGCAATGGGTGATGATCTTCCTGGAGTCACATACCATTTGCACATTGATGGAGTGGTGTTGTTTGCGATTGCGGTACACGGCCTCTGTGGCATGGGGGACTATCAATTCCACATGGGTGCAGTTGATGGCACCGACACAATTGGGCATGCCTGCCAGTGCATGGGAGCCTACTTTGGTTTCGGCTATCTCCTGGGCAGTCCGTGGTAGGGATATGTGGGTGCTTGCGTGATTCAGGAGGGCATCCAGCACTTGGTTCAGCATGCATGAAAATAGTGGTTGTGAAATGCCATGCAGCTGGCCCACTGTGTGTTGGTAGGTGCCTGTGGCCAGGAAGTGTGGCACAGACACCACCTTTAGTAGTGGGGGTATGGCAGTGCATATTTGTATGTGGCTGGCAATGTCGTTCTGTATCATGTGCACTATGGTGGTGATGGTGTCACGGTCCAACTGGTAAAGGGTGTGGATCTGCTCAGGGGTAGGGATGAATGGGCTGGGTCTGGTACAAGGTATTGCTGACTGCCTATGAGGCTCTGGTTGCTGCGCTGGTGGTAATGGATGGGCCTGTCTCAACCTCCTTCTCCTCCTGTGTCTCCTCTGTGCTGCCTGTTCTTGCTGCTGTTGTTGTTGTTGTTGTTGTTGCAGTTGTTGCTGTAGTTGCATCAGTATAGGCAGATACTCCTGCGCCATGTTTGCAAATGCTAGTGGTGGCATTTTGGTGTAGGAAGGGGTGTGGTGTTTAGTTGTGCTCCTTTTGTACTGGGCAACTCTGCATTGCCTACACCGGGGGGGTTGTGGTGTGTGGGTGTGCTCAGTTCATACTGGCACAGCCTCCTTTGACTCCACCTGTGGGGATTGTGTGCACCTGTGGCAGCTGCCTTGTATCTTGCTTGCTGTGTGCGGGTGGTCTGAGATGCCTGTATGGCCGGCATCGTGTAGACCGTGATTACCGGCTTCGCGATGTCGGTATTTGTATCTATGTGTGGGTTGGAATTACCCCCTATTACCGGCATGTCAGTATTTGCTCCCTGAAGGGGCGCCTGTACGCGCATATGCCGCTATTAGCGGCACTGTTGTTTGGTATGCTGCTAATACCGGGTTTGTGGGTCGGAATGCTACGGAACGGTAAATGATGCCGGTATTTACATACCGGCATCGTTTTTCCCTTACCGGCATACCTCGTAATGAGGGTCATTGAATGTTTAGAAAGTAAAGAAAAAGAAGAATGATGAGGAAACATGTGAGGGGGTCATAGAAGGACAGACCAAAGAAAAAGAAGGATAAAGGTTTGCAATCTAAGAAGTAATGTATGGAGCAATGTCAGGGGCAGAAAGGATGGAGTTTAGCAAAGGATCAGTGGAGCAAGGAGACAAGAGAGTGTTAAGAAGGGAGAACAGATGATGTGGTGAGTTAATATAGGAGAAATAAACTGATACTAAAGCTGTTTTGCATGGAAGAGATCAAGATCATAAGAGGCTTGAAGTGTGGGCAGGGTGAAAGGATCAGATGAAAGTGATTATATCCAGCACCGTTCAATCAACACTTTCAACACAAAGTGCTATGATTCTGTTTCAAATCGGCCCACAATTCTTTTCATACTACATGACAGTGGTAGCAGCCCACCTTAGGAAACTCAAGAAGATTGTTGTATATCCATACCTCGCAAATTGGTTACTGAAATTCAGCAGAAATAAATCAAGTCAGGGTTTTCATGAGAGCTGCTTAGCCATTCAAGACCTGGGGTTCCATGTGAATGTGCAAGCGTCTTCTGCAACACTTACAGAAAGAATTCAGTACTTAGTAGCAATTTTGGACACTACAGAAGCAAGAGTGTTTTCTTCGGAGAAGAGACTGTCATCAATGTCTAGGGCATGCAAACATCTGCAGATTTTATCCCAACCAACAGCAATGTAGGTGTATTCTCTTTTGGGCTCTAGAACATCTTGCATCTTTAATATTCCCAATTCTACACTGCACATGATACCTTTACGGGAATGCCTTGAAGAGCAGTGGTCTAAAAAACAACACTTTTGGGAAGAACCTGTTAGGGGCAGGCCCCATGGTACGGCCGAGCCACTCTGGGGGCCCGCAGGTGTGAGTTCGAGAAAGGCATAACTCTGTCCCTTTGCCCAATCAAGAATGTCAGGTCCACACAAGAGGCAAGGAATTACTGTGGTTTATTATAATAAATGCACCACAGGGATCATATACATGGAAGAACGTCCATGCATCTCTCAACAGACCCTGGCTCGCAGGCCAGTTTTGATGGCATCTGACATCACGATTAGCGCCACTCTCGGGAACCGTCTCAAAAACCTATCTTCACTCAGGATAGGCTGTTGAGTAGTAGGTCCCATTTAGATACGTATGGAGGTGTTATTGGACAGTGGGGTGTCAGGTGGTACGCTTAGCCATTCCCAAAAAGTTGTTACTTAAAATTGGTTACATTGAGTTAGCCCTGTGATTGGTCGGTGACACCCACTGTCCACCCATAGGGGCCTTGGCTGTGATTGGATGAGCCACGAGCCCCCCGAGTCTGGGACTAACTCTGTTCCCAGCTGCGGAACACCTGTGAATGGTGCCTTGTGCAATTATGTGTCTGTGAGGTGCAACTATGTGTCTGCATCATGACTGTGTATAGCCCATAGCTGTAATGAGCGCGCTCCGGTTCCCAACGCAGAACTGTAGCGACTTTGTTGGAGCTATTGTCTGGATAGCGGAACAGGTTGCTCTTCTCAGGCCTCAATCTTGGCAGCTCCTCAGCTTGGACATGTCACATGCTTAGAGACCACACTGGTGAGCCCAGTAGCCCAGGACTATTCTGCATTTTGCCGGAGACTGCACCTCTTCTGCAGCCGGTGTTACTTGGGTTCAGAGTGAGGAATGTCATTTGCAACATTGCATCTTTGATGGCAGATTCGCTCCTGCCACAGCAGTTCTGCTTGTACATAATTCTGTGAGGCTTGGGGTCCCATTTCTAAGCCGATCGCAGCCTGCTAGATTTCTTAAGCCATGGTCTGCCTTCTACTGTACACGTCTTCTAATAGTCTGTAGGTTAGAACGCTATGGCTGACAGGTCCCTTGAGTGCTCCTGCCACACCATGGGGTTATTTGCATATACGCATCTGCAAGCATGTACACAAACTCTTCTTGCTTCTTGCATTACCGTGGTGCTGTAGCAGGGCTAATGGCAAAATAATAAACTTGCAGACAGTATGTATATGTCACTGTCCTCTAACTAGCTGTATACCTGTGTACTTCGTGCAGTTGAGTATGTGTGAGTGTCCAGAGTGTGCGGATAGCACGTGAGCTTCATGTCTAACTTAGCTAAGTCGTCATGGTGTCTCTACCGACAGGTGGCTTGATTTCTTGGTCCAGCTTCGTCTTGCGTCTCCTCATTCACTCTGGGTAAGATTTGCACTACTCCTGGATTGTAGGGTCTGCTGGGAGGGTACCTCTCGTAATAATTATCCATCGTGGGAGCAGTGGGAATGGGTGCAAGTTCGTATGAGTGACGGCCACAGTGTTGCAGATTAGTCTTCCTGTTAAGGGGTCTTTCAGGATGGGAGGCACGTTCAGATTCTCCCTCTTCAGTCCCCCATCTGGTTGGCTTGTCGACCACACCACCATTATCTCCTCCGTTGTCTGTCAGGCGCCATACTTTCGTTATTCTTGCTAAGTGTCCATAGTAATTGACATGATCTTCGAATGACAGTACATGTATACGCAACCTCCTTCAGGCTTGCAGTATACCCACTTTCCAACCTACTTCTTCGGGTTGCGGGGGTTTTAAACCTTCATTCCAGTCGGGAATATGTCAGATGCTGCTATCTGTTGTGTCAGCCTCTCTCTTTCCTTGATGATGTCATCCATCCGCTCCACTTTCTCTATTTCCATAAGTAGTTGTAGTCCTACTACCTCTTCTGCTGTTTTCTAACATTTTGCAATGCACATTTTTATTCTGAGCAGAGATGCAGTTCCCAATATCAGTCCTCCAGCCAGCACCTTTGGCCTATCTGCCAGGCACAAAGGCATCCATGACCAGAGATAGGCAAACCAGCTCTTGTCTGTCCCCGTCCCCCTTGCTTCTGCTTCCATTTTTCCATGCAAGTCGTCCAACTGGGCTACTGCGTCTGATAGTGTTCCGTTATCTTCATCATTGGCACGGCTGAACGTGCAGCAAGAAGTTCCTATATTTGAGCACACTCCTTCCTTCCATCAGTGTGAGGAGATCCAGGACATATCTGTTCTGGAATGCCACAAACCTTATCGCTCAGAGCTATTCTTTTATTGCATTGAAGCCGTTCACCATTGCATTGATGGTAACCATGAGTTCCCAACTGGTAATCTGCAGCCATTTAACATTGGCATATACCTGTACTCCAGGAAACAGGGATGCAAAGAACATTTGTGTTCTGCTGAATAGTCTGTGGGAGGCTGGTACTTCGTCTAGTGTTGCTTCAGAGTGTCCCCACAAGTAGTTTCCTTCACTCTTCACCCTGCTGAGCCTTCAATGTTTGTCTGCTTCTTCTGGTTTGTTGAATGCAGGGGTCAGTGATCAATTTTTCCTTCTATTATATTGCATTTTAGAGAATTTATCTAGCTGAAGGTCCTTTCTTGGCAGCACTAGAGAGGTCATGTTCACATGCGCCAGCAAACATATCTCCCCCCAATTTGGAAGCAGATTGTCGTAGGCCTTTGTTCCACAAGCTCAATAGTGATCCATTAGGACGATTGTCCTTATCCCCATCTCTGGTATTGTTTCCATTCTTTTGCACCCGACGGTTTCTCCCACTTCTTCTTCACCATTGTTCTGAAAGCAGAGAGCCGGCTTAGTTAGTGGGATTATTGGTACTAGTCCAGCTTCGTTGTCAACCCATGTCACCAACCTTGCGCTTTTGTCCCACTCCTTGAGGCAATTGTCATTTTCTTCTTGTACTTTATCCACTTCTGCCTTTGTCAATGTTACTGCTTTGCTTACAACTACTCCGTCCACCCAGCCATCATTTGTGTATTCTTGTCCGTAGATCAAAATGTGTGGTCTTTCCCAGCACCAAGGTTCTCCTCCTATCTCTCTTGCTCTCCACTTACATGGTAGGTAGTTCAACGTTATCGTCTTTGTTTCTCCCTTTTCTGGTCCTTCTGGAATGTATTGCAGACTTTCAGCGAGTTGCCAGTAATTGTTCATCATGGGTAAAGTCTTGATATAACTGTCCTCATATAGAAAGCTCACCTTGGACATCCATCTTAAGATGGCTGTCATCCCTTGGAATCTTCCCCGCATTTGGAACTTGGCTAGGTACATAAGGCATTGTGCTGTTGCTGCAGGTGTTTCTGTTGCTACGAAGGTGCTGGAGGCGCACATGGTATACGGGATCAATGAGCAGACATGACAGCTCTCATCAGTTGTGTCCCTCCCAATTTTGGACATGTGCTTGTACCAAATGGTGTTGGTTATGTGTGCGGTGTCTGTAAGATATGTTTCTACCCCTTTCATGTCTGTGGCAACACTGCGCTTTCCTCTCCTTACCTTTTCAGCAGTATCGCTTGTACCACCTGACACCGTAGTCTGTGCTACTTGGGTCAGGGAGTTAGTGTGGGATACAGCAGAGACATGCAAAGTGAGAAAGAGCTGTCAGAAAGCAGTTGCTAATAGTCCAGTAGAAAGCAGTAACCACACAATAAACAGTACTGTTTTTATTATTTTCATCATTGTCACTTACACTGCCGATGCAGCTGATGGGATGATAAATTTGCCCGACTGAAAATAGAATATAATATAGTATAATCATGCTCTGTGTACTAAATAATCATTAAGCGCCCATGTAAACATCTGTTCCCAAATCCTCCGTATGGAGGGACATCGGAGTGTGGGTAAGACAGGGTATGCACTCTGCTCAAGTTGTGGGTATGTTTGTATCAAGTATTCAAGAAATGTGTAGTAGTAAATTCATTGTGATCAGGGCCTAAAATGCATGGGTCTTCTTATGGCATGGATACATTGCTCGGAGAGTGCTTTAGGGTGCTCAATGGGAGGCAACATCAGAGTTATTCCCAAACACCTACACCTTTTAGTACTTGTACATCAACAATCGCAGAAGCCTGCATGTGCGAGAGAAGAGACATGTTAATACAGTGTTACTTGTAGTCGGAAGGCCGAACTGGAACTGTGCGTGCGGTATGGCAAATTAAAGCATTATGCTACAATATATATTATCTTTGTATATTCCACGTTATGGAAGGGAGTTGGGAGTATGATATGGGAATATGGGTGAGCACTATTCTGGCTTTGGTTACGGAGTGTCCTGGGGATGGGGCAGTGTTCAACAGTGATCAATCTGTACTAGTATGGCTGTGTGAGGCTCAGTTACTTGGCAACATCTGAGTATAGCATGCCCAGTTGGTTTTGAGTCATTAGGGTCTTGGGTATTTCGGTTGTCTTGTTGTTCTTTGGCTAATGCAACATTGGTCTTGTCAGGTTCTGCAGCCATACGTTGGGGTGAGGCTGATGGTTTATAAATCTTTATATCATGCAGGTGGTTCCAGGCCGACCTGCCTTGTAGTTTCACTGTCCTATCCATTACGGCTACTACAATGTGTCGGCCAGTAAAGCGAGGCACGTTCCAATGCCGGATGAAATTTCGCAGGAGCACCCGGTTGCCTACTTGAATAGGTGCTTCTTTATGTGTGTCCGTGTTGCTGGTATCCTGCGTGCCGGTTTCTGACCATCCCCTTGTCTGTTGTATCTGGTGAGAAATGAAAGAAATGCTAGAAACAAGTGAAGTTACGTAATCGTACAGTTCCTGTACTAGTATTTCTGCGGTGTTCTGGCAATCCCTCACAGCGCTTGTGGGTGGAGCTAATGGAAGGTGCATTCTGTGTCCTGTCACCACCTCGTGGGGCGTTAAATGGTGGTTGGATCCTGGCTTATTTCATAATTCGAATAAGGCAAGAGGTAAGCAGTAAATCCAATTATTTTTTGTGCTCTGTTGAGTTTTTTCAATACACTCTTTCAGGAGACCATTGAGGCGTTCACACACGCCAATTGCTTGCGGGTGGTACGCACAGTCAAATTTGTTTTAGTCCCAGTAAGGTAGCAATATTTTGGAACAGTTCATTGGCAAAGTGAGGTCTGTTGTCAGACCGCAGGACCTCACACATGCCCAACTTGGGAATACTTCTCTGACTAGGAATTTTGTTGCTCTGAGGGCGTCGGCATGGGAACATGGCCCAGCCTCTACCCATATGGATAAGGGACAGACCACCAAAATCATGTAGCAGTACCCTTGACATACTTGGATCATGCCCACATAGTGCATGTGGAGATGCAAGAACGGCCCTAGGGCTCTGGGTATTGTTTCAGTTATTTCCCTGAGTGTATGGCCAGCAATAAACTGTTGGCATGTCAAGCAATTGCTAATAAAGTTTGCTACATGGCTGTTTAGTACGGGGCAGAACCATGGTTCTCCAATGCGTGCTGCAATGACTTCTATCCCAGTTTGTGTGGGATAGTGCAGTTGCTGTAATGCTGTTTTTAGGAGTGAGAGTGACATGACCACTTTCCCTGTGTTGTTTTGCCGCCATACGGCATCGGTAGGGGACATTGAGCACCCTCTCTTTACCCAAATTTCCTTCTCATCTCTTGGTGCTGCTGCCTGTAACTCCATTATCTGTGTTTCTGGTAAGTGAGTGTGTCCATCCTTCAATAACATCTGTCTCACCCCCCCACTTTGTTTTTGCTCCTCTTTCAAAGCCCACAATTCTCCGAAATATGATGCATGTTTTTCCTGATAGTCTGCTGCTTCATTCCCTCTTGATATTGGATCTTCTCCGTTTGTGTGTACCTCGCATTTCACTAGTGCTACTTCCGCTGGGTATGTTATGAAATGTTTAATTCTTCTAGAAGTAGGGCATGCTGCACTGTGGTCCCATCTGGCCTTCTGAATACCCTTCTGTGCCACCTTGCCAACCCTGAATGTACTTTGGAAGTGACATAAGCTCTATCTGAGTAAATTTTCATTCTTTTCCCCACACTATTTTGTAATGCCAATATTAATGCCACTAGTTCTTCAGCTTGTGCTGAGTAATGAGGGGGTAAACAGACACTATATACTGCTTCACTTGTCCAGTCTTCCTTCAGCCTTGCCACTGCTGCTCCAGTTCTCCTAACCCCGTCAGTTTGGTCAATCGTGGAAGATCCGTCAATGTACAGTACCTCTCCCCCCTCAAGTGCATCCTCCTCTACCTTGAGTGTTTCAGTGAAGAACTCGTTATATTTTGTGTACAATCATGAGCCCAGTCACCCGGTTGCTAGACATCTAGTATAAATTGTGCAGGGTTAACATTTTTACACCTCACTATTTTCAATTCTGGTCTTGATAATATTATTTCATACCCTGTTGCTCTTTGGGTTGTTAGTGTGCTTTTTGGTTTATGCAGTACTGCAAAGAGGGTATGCTCTACGTAAAGTGTTGTTGTGCATCCCATAGTTATTAATGAAGCCTTTTCTACTGCGAATGCTGCAGCAGCCAAATGTTGTTCGCATGGAAAGTGCCCTTTCATTACTGGGTGCAATTGTGCACTGTAATATGCAACCGGCTTATGGACCATATTTGTCTTTTGGGTCAGCACTGCTTTCATAACTTCACCATCAGCGTGTGAAAACGGGAAAAATTATTTTTTGTAATCCGAGGTCGCTAGCACTGGTGCTGTGCTTTTTGTTTTTTTCAATTAGTTGAAGGCATCAGTCATTTCTCTTGTCCAACCCAGTGGCTTTGCTTCTCTCTGAGCATCCTTGAGGGCCCTTAAAAGTGGACCTGTATAAGAGCTGTAGTCGAAGACCCATGCTCTACAGCAGTTACATAATCCGAGGAACTGCTGCAGCTCCCTTACTGTTTTAGGTTGGGGAGTGCTTGGTATTGTCTGTGCTCTTTTTGGGGCTATCTGTCTCCCGTCTTTGGATATTATCTCTCCAATGTATAATACTTCCTTTTGGCAGTACTGAAGTTTAGCTTTATCTACTTTGTACCCCTTGTCTGCCAGTACCGTCAGTACATGTACTGAGTCGTTCCAGCACTCTCTCTCTGTTTCGCTACAAATGAGTATTGAGAAAAACCTGTTTTGAAGATCGATTACAGTGAAGTATGTGGACTCTGCTGGAATTCCACACCGGATCATCGCAGGGTTTGCCGCTTCTGGATACTCTGCTTCTATAATGTGGTTAATTGGGCGGAGATCTTGAATAAAACGCCATGACCCCTCATCCGTCTTGTGCACGGGGTACACCGCCGTGTTGTATGGAGATTCTGATGGCACTATGATGCCTCTTTGAATGAGAGCGTTGATTGTCTCACAAATGCCCTCATCTGCTTCTTTTGTCAGGGTTTATTGCTTAACTCTAAGTAGTATCGCACCAGGTTTCAATTTTATTTTCACTCCTCCTATGCTTTTTATGTGCCCCACGTCATAGGGACTTGTGGTCCATAAGCCGTTGGGTACTTTGGTCAGGTCTTTCTCAAAAAAGCAACTGGAGCTTCCAGTGCCATTGCCATTATCTGGGCCACTTTCCTCTATGTGATGTTTAGCCAAAAGCGCACACTCATTTCTAATATCAATTCTGTTTCTCCCCTGACTTCTGAAGAGAGCTCTTCATCTGTCACCTGGGTCAATCTGCATCGTTCTGCCACTACAATTATCACCCTGCATGTTCTCCCTTGGTCATCTACTGCATGCACTGCGATACAATCCTGTCACACTAAAGTCCCATCAATGTCTACAGCCAGTGACATTCCTTCTTCTTCATCTGATGGTGTTTCAGGTCTGAAGAGATACTCACCTGGTCTTCTCCATACCTTCCCTGCAATCCCTGGCAACCATGCAAGGGCTATGTCTGTTAAGTACTGAAATAGTTTGGGGTCTGCTGGCTGCACCCTTTGCACCATTTTCCCACAATACACCAGGAGAAGTTACCTTACTCTAAGCATGTGTATTCCTGGTGTTGAGCAGATTATGCCTTTGTCTGTGAATGAGATGGTCATGTTGAGTTTGCTCATTAAATCTCGACCTAGTATGTTTACAGATGTATGTTTGGAGTAAAGTAAGGGTATTGATAGATCGTGCGCCCCAATAGATAAGGAGATGTTACCAGTAAATGGTACCACCTCTTGAGCCCCAGAGAATCCTTGTGTGTTCATGGAATTGCCTGACAATGCCAAAGTCCCTTCCCGAATACATGACCTAGTTGCTACATTGTCAACAAGAAAGTGAAAGGTTTTGTTACCTATCATCACCCTTATGCGAGGTTCTTCCGCAGGATTAGGTGTGACTGACAGGATGGGACACAACAAGTTCGTCCGTGGGCTGTCCTATTGGGGAAATAAGGATAGTCTGTTCCCTGTGTAGGGGTTATTTCCTAGTATAGTGACTCCTCCCATTTTCTGCATTGGTACCATTGCCGTGGTATCCATGGGCTCC
Source organism: Ambystoma mexicanum (assembly GCF_040938575.1). NCBI lineage: Eukaryota > Metazoa > Chordata > Amphibia > Caudata > Ambystomatidae > Ambystoma > Ambystoma mexicanum. The sequence continues at coordinate 1,131,386,085 of NC_090935.1, read as the reverse complement.
GGGGAGTGGGCATGTACCGGTGTTAGCTGTTGGACTGGTGCTGCTACCTGATGCACCATCGCCTGGGGTGGTGCTGTGGTTGGGGGTGCTCGTAGGGTTTTTGCTTGTGGGGGTAGCTGTATCTGCTACTGAATGTTTTTCATCTGTCCATGTTGCTTTATATCTGGGACATAGTAGTCATTGGGCCCTCCCTGATACATCTGTTCTCCCCACCCTGCTTGTGCCCCCCTATGCCGACATGGGAAATGTGCCCTAGTTGCCCGCAGGCCCAGCACTGAGGTGGCTCTCTTGCCTGCCATGGGAATTCTCCTTCTCCCCCCCTAGTCCTTGTGACATTTGCTGTGTGTAGCCTCTGAACCCTCCTGCATTGGTGTGCTAATGGTCCAAACCCCCGTCCTCTCTGAAAGCCTTCCCTACCTCTGAAGCCCTGTGGGTATCCACCTCTCCCCATGTATCCCCCACCCATGGGTGGTGCATATGCTGGCAGGGTGCTATATGGCTGTTGTGGTTGGGCCTGTAAGAGTATTTAGCATTTTTTTTCATGCAGCACCACTGCATGGGTTTGGTGCATTGCTATAATGCGGTACAGCAAGGCATGTGTTGCCAGTGTGACATGGACATGTAAATGAAAACAGGCTATTCAGTCAAAAACTATTTCTACATCTAAAATGCAAATAATGTTTTTTTCACAGTTAAAAGCATATCTTTTTTTCTCACCTGAAATTCCTCTGTTGCAGGAGACACATTTGAGGATTAATGAACTAACCTCATTAACAATACTAACGATTCTAACTCATTAATAATATAATGTGTTTTCCAGTGCAAAATGAGATGGAAAATGACAGGCTCTGAAAGTCATTTTAAATGCGCATCCAGAATTTTTTTTTCTTTGCTCCTATCTGTGCTCTGTCCACAGTATTTGCAGGAAGCAAAGACTCGAATAAGCAGGAAATCAGTTTGGTTACATTTGCAACTGTATAAGCCAAGCCATTGTTAAAAAAAGGAGGGTAGGACATGATAGAATTTCATTGGTTGAACTCGTTTGGCAGGCTGTAACAGAGCTTTGCTAATGAATCTCGGGTTAGAAGAGAAGAGAAGACATTTTACACAGCTGGGAGAAAGACCTGGCTGGTGGCTGGGGATTTTCCTGATTGAAAAAGCAGATCCCAGTTCACTGCTGCAGAGACTGGGAATTCCAGTCAATAAGCCTTGGTTTGAGTGACGGCAGATGCTCGTCCTTGCTGGGGTGATTTAAGAAGAATTCATTGAACCACTTCCAGAAGGCGACCAGCCGACGAATTTCACATGCTGGACAGGCCTGGTAATTATATTACAGACTGTGGGGGCAGTGTGTATGTGTGCAAAACTATTCAGTCAGCGTGGAAGAGGGAACTCCAGTGTTTTATCAACATGTTTAGTGTTGCGAATTGAATATGTTCTCGCCGCTCTGTTCTCATTTTGTTACAGATAAGGTTGTTACTGTGCAATTTCCATTTATTTCTGTGAAAAGAGTAAGATCGTGTTGAAATGCAATTTTTATAATACACAAAAAATATCTGAAAGCAGACGGATAGTGTGTTTTATTTTCCTCTTTTATTTGTGCATCAGTACCATTACAGTACTGATAATATGGGGAGAGGTTTAGACAGTGCAATTGTCATTTTTAGGCTAGCTAAAAATAAGACTTAGCGGTAGCTGTGTGCATGATTCCATTCTGTATATAAGTGTATGTTTTCTGAATGGAAAATAATAATAATATAATGAAATAGACTGCTGCTGGAGGTACATGAGTCAGCAGAAAGAGAGGCCCTGGACATAGTTCACCGATGTAGATAAGTTGGTGATAAATACCGCATGTTAACTCGCTGCCGTAGATAAGTCAGTGAGGACAGCCCATGGTGGCACTCCAATTGAAAATGTGGTGTTCCTGAAATGTAAGCCTGAGGCCTCTCTAGTGATCACACGAACAAACTAAGCAAAAATAAGGGGTTCTGGATATTGGGGCCACATATAAAACAAAGGAATTATGCTCACCAGAAATACCACCAATAACGCATACCAACATAATGTATACCACTAAATGTATCTGTGTGCTGAAATAATGTATGTATACTGTAGTACTATATACCAAATCTAATCTGAATGCAAAGAGTGATTATTACTGAATTATTTTCATTTTGGCGGTAAGAAAATACTGCTAGGCCCCAAATCTATACAAAATACCCTACATATTTATGGTGCGTTGCAGGCTGGGAAAGTGATCATAGAGCACCTACCGGGCGTGGCAAGTGTGTCTCACACTGCCATCTGTACATTAAAGGGAACCCATTTCATAATAACAGTGTGTCACCAAAACGAATTTCAGAATGTCACAAAGGGAAACCACTTTCTCAGACCTAGTGCAATATTTAGAGGCAAAGTTGTTTGCACATGGGACGTGGTCATCAAACAGTACCTCAGAATGGCATGACCGCATTCAGGGTGAGGTGCAGAAAGAAAAACTAGACAATATTTTTGCAGAAGGCAGCATAATTCAGGTCTGCCTTACAAGGTTATTGAATGCAGCTGATAAAAGTGCAGAGAAAGACTGTTTAATACGGCTATGCACCAAAATATGGTTCATTTTGAATAGGTCCCTGCGAATGCAAGAAAATGATATCCAGCTAATTAACAGGTTAAAGACTGACTTAGATGGGGCAAGTAAAAAAAGAGGAGATGTTAAGAACAGAATTAGAAGGATGTCAGAAAGACATGCAGTTGTCCAAAAGCAAGAAACAGTTTGAAGACAGTGAGCAAGAATTGGTACACTTAAAAGCCTTAGTGGATCACATTAGACAGGATAAAGATGAGATTGTTTCAGAAATGCAGATTTTACAAAAAGAAAATTTTGAAAAAGAAAGTGATCTCCAAAGTGCAGAGCAAGAAATGGTTAAAATGATTCAAGAAAGAGACAAGAGAAACAAAGAATTCAATGAATGCCAAATGCAAATGTGCGACATGCAGGAGGTAATAAATAAAATGAGTGATGAAAACAACTATCTGCAAAATGAAGCACACAGGCTCCTTAAAAAGTGCAAAGATTTAGAACAACAAATGTGCATTCCCAGGTCCCAGGAGAGGCGGCAGGGTACTACATTCAATGGAGTGAAGGTGAATTCTAGTTCTGCCCAAAGAGCTAGTGCTCCAGTGACTGGGCCGGTGACTGAACTTGGTTGCAGCGCCCTTGGGGGATTTGATACTCCCATTGGGGGCAGCCACCAATCCCATACACCTGGAACCAGGATTGAGTCACCAAGTAGTGCAATTCCATGCATTGCAACTGTCAGGGGTAAGACTGCCTTGGGCCCAGTACTATTGGGACTGTGGGGCCAGGGACCATGAAGAAACCCGGATCCAGAGGGTTTCCGTACTTTAAAGGGCTGTTGTGCCCTTTCTGCAGACTGATCCAGCGTTCAGCCCGCCGGAACTACAATTCCCAGCAGGCTTCACGGGCCCGTGAGCCAATGGGAAGCCGCGCTGGGTGTGGCGCGCGACGAACGCGCATGCGCAAGCTCCAAGGCACGGGGCTTGTGCTCGAGACACCGAGGAGAGAGGACGTAAGCCCAGCAGCTCCCCGGAATCCATACGCGAGGGGCCTTGAGCCACAGGAACAACGATCCGGCCCCTCGCTGACACAAGATAAGTGCTGCTCGGCCCAGGGAGAGTCTGGGATCCTAGGGGAAGCGCAGGGGGCATACCCCGACCCCTTCCAGAGCCCCTGCGCATCACGCAAAAGCTAAGTGGGAGGATTCACGGGGAAAGTCGTGTTTGCTAACTGAAGGAAGTGTGCATGGTTTCGAGTGCATTCGTCTCATGGGAAAAGTGCCGGAAGGGCGCGTGAGACGAAGGAGCACTAGCTTGGGGAACCTGGTCTGAGGAAAGACCGCGCTCTGACACCCGGTCTGAGGGAAGACCGTGTTATTGGGCAAAAAGTAACATTGGGGCTTGATAACCCACGTGCAGCAGCGCACCCTAAGATTCCTGGAATGTTATATTAAAAACGCTGAATGCGTGTTGAGAGAGTGTGTGAGAGAGTTTTGAGAGAGTGTGAGACCAGCAGAACGTAAGACAAACGCTAATCCTTGCCCTTTGTTTTCTTTTAGTTGAACCTGATTCGAACCTGAATCTCGGACTGCAAGGACGTGGCACAGGACTTGACAGCCTTTGCAGGACAGGACTCCAAGGACTAAAGCAAAGCTAAGTGTGCTAGTGCATGTGACAGTGTTCATGAAAATGCAAATGGGCTAATGTCAACAATTGTTTGTTGCTAATCCTGGCATGCTGCTGTAGAGCTCAAAGGGCACCTTCATGTTTGTTCAAGGGGTCTGGTGAAGGTGGCAGCACCTTTACATGTAGAGGTGTTACGGCAGTTCCATCAGCCAGTTTGAGGAAAGTGTGCAGACATCGTTTACCCTAAAATCCCCAGTCCTATCCATAACTTCTTCCCAACCCTCGATCCGGTTATCCTAAAATCCCTCTACCTATCCACTCATCGAGATCCTAACCCTCCTTCCCCGCTCTGGTTAAGGAGGTCTGTGTAAAGCTCAGTCTTGCAGGCACTGAAACCATTGAGGGGGGTGGTTGGTACTGCGTCGCTCCTGCGCCTAGGACCTGAGCATCTCTGACAGCAACAAGTAGCCCCATAAAAATAATGAAATCTATTAAAGCTCTGATCAAACCATTTAAAAAAGGAGGGGAATGCTGCATTGAGGATCACTTAGAAGCGGTTCATGACATTTTTAAAGCACACCAGATACCTAAGAAACAGTACAGACAATATTTTCATTTAACTTTAGATGCTCCGACGGCCAGCATCATAAGGGTATTAAATGAACAGCAGAATATGACATGGTGGAGTTTGAAAAAGAAATTAGGCGTCATTTTTCTCCTTTCCAGTCATTACAGGAGGCAAAGAAAGTTGCTTACACACTTACTGCTGGGCCTAATACATCCCCTCGCCAGTTTTTACAAGACTTAAAAAGAGCATTTTCTCGCTTTGATGTATCTTTTGACCCCATTTCTAATGAATTTAAAACCGCCTACTTCTATGGGCTACAGAAAGACATCATATCCCAATTGGTTCGTGAATTTGATTGTGACAAGTCCCTTGAGTGGATTGTGCATCAAAGCACAAAACTATATGACGTACTCTATTGTCAGGGTATAGAAAGTGATAAAATGAAAGATACTAGACCTAAATCTAAAGAACCCTCAGCAACAGTGATGGAAATCAGGTCAGCCAAAATGTCCCTTGAGTCTGCTCAAAGTCCAGGTAAAAATAATTCGGCACCTGAACAAAGGGTTAATCAACAAAGGTCATCACACTCTGCACCAATGTTTCAATCACATGATCCTAGTAATAGGGAGAGCTACATCAGTCCTAGGTATTTAGGAGATAGGCCCCGGGCAGGCTATCGGCCTGATATTTCAGGTATGAACTATAATCAGAGACAAAATCAAGATCAAAGAAATGATGGTCCGTACCAGACATTGGGGACACAGAGCAAATTTGATCCCAACACCATGATATATGGTAATCAAGATAGACCCCGATATGTGGATCGATTTGCTGATAATGGGAATCAACATAGGGGCCAGTACCCACAACATGAGAGACAGAACATGAGACAGAACATGAATTATACTCCACGTCAGTACAATGATTCCCCACCAGGGGACTACAACCAAAGGATGGGTGCACCCCGCTCCCCTCCACAAATGAATCAAGAGTTCCGAAACTATCCCAATAGAAATCACTCACCTGAGAGGTATCAGAATAGATCCAATCAGGGAGAAAGCAACCAATATCGATCTAGGCCACAGAGGAGGATTCTAGAGAGATGGAAAGGTTCCAGTGCCTTGAGGCCCAAGTGAAAATGTTAGCTGAACAAATAGGAAAGCTTTGTACAGCACAAAAACAGTCATCAAAGGAGGGGGCTGATGGCCATAGCAATGACCGGGGGGCTTCTTCTGAAAAGTGACTAAGTACTCATGATACCTACAGCGCCGAAAAGACAGATTGCTCTGATGTAATTTCGCATAATGACTCTGATATGTCTAATGATTTAAAAGTGAAAATGCCAGTAAATGAACATGTAACAGAAAGTACAAATACTTCTAAAAGAGAGGTACAGTTTAACCTAGAGCTAAATCAAACATTGGAGATTTGTACAAATGAAATAAAAAAACCTGAAACTCCAAGAGAACAAAGAGACAGATTTAAGAAAAATGACTCATGCATACCAGTAAACAGGGAGTACGTGGGGATGCTATGATTCCTTCCCTGGGCAGTAAAAACAATGGCCAAACACAGGCAGAAAAGGGAAATACTCCAAAGGAGGATGCATGCCAATCACCCGAAGAATTCTTTGAGCCACATATTTTTGAAGAGGCTGAAAGGGCTGGTACCACACTAAATGATCACAAATGCACAGAATTAAACAATGACAGATTGCTGAATGATGCTGTTACACATGTTCAGTTGGAGGGTTGTAATGTGGCCCCTGATGATACCTGGATGGATAGGCGAACAGTGGCCACACTCCAAAAAACCTCTGAACATGGAGAAATGAATAAAGTCTCTCGCGCAGAAATGGGTAAAAAGGAGGGAAAAATGTCTTTCCATTTACCAATGTGCTTAGCCAAAAGTGAAAAAGGCCTGAGAAAGGTGAGTCCTGAAATCAGTAAGAATTCACACTTCTTATGTGTATTAGAGCAAGTTGAGGACAGGTATTATGCTCCCATCACTGTAGAAGAAAATTGCCAAACATTTGCAATGATTGACACTGGCGCACAGGCCACAATTATGTCCAAGGAGCTGGTAAAGAGTATCAATGAAGGGAGATCCCCACAGAATCAGATCACAGTGAAGGAAAATCAAGGTCCAGTGCATAACTTTAATGGGGAGGAGGTGCCCATCATAGGTGTAACTGAGGTTGACATAAAAATAGGAAAGCACAGAATGAAACAAGAGGTATTGATCACATCTATTTGTGAAATTCCATTTCTGATGGGGACAGATTGCCTGAAAAGATTGTCTCCTCTCATAGATGAAGTGAAAAGTTTATTAGGAATGACAGGCTATAACAGAAAGTTAATTGAAAATTATGCTGAACTCACTCAACCATTGACTAAACTGCTAAAACTAAATACGCCCTGGAAATGGGAGAAAGAGCAGTCTGAGGCAGTAGCCAAATTGAAGGAATGTCTTGTAAAGGCACCATGTTTAGCATACCCCATAAAGGATAGGGATTTCTTTATAGAAATAGGTTTCTCTGAACAGTGCATGTCAGCAGTGTTATCACAAAAACATGATGTGAATCACAAAACCATTGCCTATGCAAGTAAAGCATTTTTCCAAGTTGAAATGAAATTCAATGAATGTGAAAAGGCCCTATTAACCACTGTGTGGGTGCTACAACATTTCCGCCCTATTGTTCAGGGAGAAAAGGTGATTATTGAAACAAATCATCAACCTTTGCAATTCTTAGAGAGTAAAAGAATTAGGTCAGGTAATCTAGCGCAGTCCAGAATCACTTCATGGACGCTAGCATTACAAGGTTTTCCTGTAGAAGTGAGATATTGTCAAAATAAAAAGAGCCCAATTGCTCAAAGTTTAGCAGATTTACACGACTGTGCAGCTGAACAAGCATCAAACGAAATGGAAATGGAACCTAATTTACAGGAGTTTGAACAATCACCACACAAAGCTTTTGATGAAAAAACATGCAAGGACTTGCCAACATGGAAAAATGATACAAGCCATTAGACAAATTAGTGTCAGAAAATAATTTGACAATATACTGGAGAAAAATTCGTGGGCATTTAAAAACTCCAGGAGAGGATAAAGAGGGGAATGATAAGGCAGACCACCTGGCTAAAATTGGGGCTGTGATGGGAGAATTGCTACCTATTGAACATTTACTGGGTGAAATACAGATTGATGCAGTAACACGTTCTAAAGCACCAAAGGAGACAGAACAATCAGTGGTACAATGGAGTTACAGCACTCCAGACCAAGATTTGATTGAGGCACAAAAGAATGATCGAGATTTGGGAATCTATTATAACCATTTGATAGATCCTGGACAAAACCCTTTAACAGAAGATGATTGTGTGGGAAAAGAGGAATTGAGGGTGCTATTAAAGAATAAAAAACGAATTAGACTACAGGATGGACGCATGGTTAGAGAGTTCATAATAGGACAGATACAATGGGTGGTACCCCTTTCATTTAGAGGGCTAATGCTAGACCATGCACATGATGCCATAACTGCAGGCCACAGAGGTTCACAAAAAACATTGGAAATACTAAAATATTATGCTTATTGGCCACATATGTCCCAAGAAGTGGAATTGTATACTAGAGGATGTTTAGTATGTGCCCAATTTAAACCTGCTTCACCAATGCACAGAGCTCCACTAATGAAAAGAGGCCTAACCCTTCCATGGTCAGATTTGCAAATAGACTATGTAGGGCCGGTGGCAGTGGCAAGCTGGGAAATATCCTCACGTGGTTGAAGGATAGTGTGTGCGTGATTGCACTTAGGAATATGCCTGAGAGTGCTTCAGGCCGACATCTCTCGGGTTCCCGCTGACTGTGAAGAGCCACAGTGGGTCCCAGATCGCAGTATGTCCGGCGTATCTCTGTATACGGGGTCCTTTTCGAGCTTGCCACTGCCACCGGAGCAGCAGAATCAACGGACAGCACCACCAATGGTGCCTTTCCTGACGAAGGCCAGCATATAGACCGGCTTCAATCAAGCCATGTTTTGGCCGAAACACACCTGTGTCGATCCCCGTGACACAACTGTATCTTCCCCCTTGTGTATGTTGTGTAAATATCTGTTGTGTACACCTTGTGTGAACTAACCCTGGGGCCATTTTCAAGCCTCAGGTATACTTTCCCTGCTTGATAGTTCTTTCTCTATCACATCTATGCAGGGAATGTACTTCAGTGTGGAGTTTTAACCTCAATACATCAGAGGTTAACACTTAACCCGTGTTACCACCGTTCACAATCACTTTTGTCCGTTTGATGCCAAAAAACTTTCGTGCTTATCGAAAGACCTGTAAAATAAATTGTTGAATGAACTAATAAAGGACTGTGTCAATGTAAAATAAACATACATGCACGGCACAACTGGCTTACTTGTAGGATCTTCTTCATAATGTATACCACTAAATGTATCTCTGTGCTGAAATAATGTATGTATACTGTAGTACTATATACCAAATCTAATCTGAATGCAAAGAGTGATTATTACTGAATTATTTTCATTTTGGCGGTAAGAAAATACCGCTAGGCCCCAAATCTATACAAAATACCCTACAGGCCTGAGGTTGGGAGATCGCTGTTTGTGCCTGGGGACCAGGGCTCGTTATTAGTGCTCCCTCCAATGCATACTTGGATCTTTTTTTCTGTACTAACTTCGCTTCATCTGCCTTCCTTTCTTCTCCCTTTTGCTTCATCTTTTGTTGCCACAACCTGCAATGATGCACTATGGTGAGTTGTATTTCTGGCCTGGTCTTTGCCTCCATTCCTACTCATGTCTTCAAGTTTTTTCTGTACAGGCTCTGGTAACCCTTGCACCAAAATATGATAAAATATTGCTATTGTTTTGTCCCACAGCTCTCAAGTTTCGAGGCGCTAAAGTTGTTGAATCTCTTGAATGTAATTAACAGGCTCCTCATCATCATGCATCTTGCGTGACGTGATGGCCCCTATATCTGAGGTGACTGGGAATTGCGCCTGCTGTGCCTGCCATAGTGCTGCCCTACGATTTGTGAATGGTGCCCCATTGTGTGCTGTGTTCTGAATTGGTCACCCCCATGGAACCACTCCCTCTTCCAGACTTCATCAGCTGCGTTACCCAGTATGGAGACCAACATTTCTTTGACATCACCAACTGCTAGCCTGGGTCCCACCATCAACTTCTCCATTTCGTAAATCCATTTCCCAGCTCCTGCACTTAGCGAGGGTAATCTGCATTTGATGTTTTCCTTATCGGTGTGCTTCGAGGGCACGTACTGTGGCCTGGTCCCTCCCCTTTCTAATAGCGGTATCTGTGAGTATGCAGCCCTCTCTTCCAGTGTTGGTCTATACAGCCTTAGCTGAATGGGTCCTCTCTCGTCTTTTATTTCTGCACCTATGTCTACAGGTTCTATTGCATGTGCCTGCTGTGGAGTGTCATGAGTCCCTACCAATCGCGCTCTGGAACAGGAATGTGCCCTTGATTGTGTGATTGTTGCCCTGTCTCTCCTGTGCCCGGGGAGGTCCCTGAGTCTGCTGCTGTACGGTGCCTGGGGGGCTCCCTCCTCCGCTGTGTCTTGTGTAGGTCTGTCATGCTGTGTACCCCTCTGTTCATGTGTCCTACACTCAAGATTTCCCTCCATTAGTCCTTGTGAGGTAGAGCTTTTTAGGCCCTCCCTTTCCTCATCACTATGGTCATCGCCTTCATCAGATTCGTCATCCATGTTGCTACAGAAACTGGTTGAGAAGCTCAATTTTCATGTTACTAGGCTGGGTTCATGCGGTACATTAAGATCGATGTCTGTTAATTTACATATGTGCTCCTCCTCCTGTACTCCCAAACGTGCTGTGCCATGTCCGCTTGGCCCTCCATTGTACTCAACTGTATTTTCCTCTTCCTTTTGTTTGTCTTCTTCTTGCCTTTTCCTGGCTAATTTTACTTTGATTTGGCCACCTACCTTTTCCAACACCTGTGCTTCCTCATCCTTCCTACTTTGTTCCCTTGCCCACCGTTCCATCCTCAATGGTTTCAGTCTCTTCTCCTTGTACTTACGTGATTCCTGCAGTAATATCTTCGACCTCCACAATGCCATCTCCATCTCTTTTTCTTCCTCTAACATCTTATCTTTTTATTTCCTCTTACTCTCCATCTCCTCCCGTTGTCTTTTTTCCTTCACCTCTCTTTCTAGTATATCCTTTTGTTCCTTTTCTAATAGTGCCAAATACTCTCTCCTATTTGCTCCCACAGCTCTAGTTCATTCGCCGACTATCGCCTTCACGCTTTATCTTCCCTGACTAGTCTTGCTTCTTCATCTTCTTGAGGTTGCTCATTTCCCTCCTCCTCTGACCCATCTACCTTCCCGCGGCACCCGTGTCCCAGTTCAAGATTCTCTATTGCCTTCGTTGCACACTCTGCAAGTAGTATCTGTGCAGCTATCCACTCTTCTGGTCCAATACTGGCAAACTCTGTTTTCGAACGCTGCAGCCCCTCTTCGTTGAGGTTAGGGCCGCCGGTCGGCTGCCCTATCCCTTGTGGGTGTTGTGTTTGGGCATATGGGGGTGGTTTATAAGTGGGATTTGAGTAACCCTCGGATGCTTTTAGTTCTCTTAATCGGTATAAGCCCTGTTCCTCCTCCACGTCATCAGATATTACACTCTGCGGTGTGGAAGCTGGAGCAGAGGGGTCTGATCCCTCCTCCTTCACCTCTCTCAAACTCATCATCCATGGCCTGTCTCTTGGAACATACGCCACACTTCATATATTTCCATGCATTTAGCTAACTTGTTTCCTCTCAAGTTTCGAGGCGCTAAAGTTGTTGAATCTCTTGAATGTAATTAACAGGCTCCTCATCATCATGCATCTTGCGTGACGTGATGGCCCCTATATCTGAGGTGACTGGGAATTGCGCCTGCTGTGCCTGCCATAGTGCTGCCCTACGATTTGTGAATGGTGCCCCATTGTGTGCTGTGTTCTGAATTGGTCACCCCCATGGAACCACTCCCTCTTCCAGACTTCATCAGCTGCGTTACCCAGTATGGAGACCAACATTTCTTTGACATCACCAACTGCTAGCCTGGGTCCCACCATCAACTTCTCCATTTCGTAAATCCATTTCCCAGCTCCTGCACTTAGCGAGGGTAATCTGCATTTGATGTTTTCCTTATCGGTGTGCTTCGAGGGCACGTACTGTGGCCTGGTCCCTCCCCTTTCTAATAGCGGTATCTGTGAGTATGCAGCCCTCTCTTCCAGTGTTGGTCTATACAGCCTTAGCTGAATGGGTCCTCTCTCGTCTTTTATTTCTGCACCTATGTCTACAGGTTCTATTGCATGTGCCTGCTGTGGAGTGTCATGAGTCCCTACCAATCGCGCTCTGGAACAGGAATGTGCCCTTGATTGTGTGATTGTTGCCCTGTCTCTCCTGTGCCCGGGGAGGTCCCTGAGTCTGCTGCTGTACGGTGCCTGGGGGGCTCCCTCCTCCGCTGTGTCTTGTGTAGGTCTGTCATGCTGTGTACCCCTCTGTTCATGTGTCCTACACTCAAGATTTCCCTCCATTAGTCCTTGTGAGGTAGAGCTTTTTAGGCCCTCCCTTTCCTCATCACTATGGTCATCGCCTTCATCAGATTCGTCATCCATGTTGCTACAGAAACTGGTTGAGAAGCTCAATTTTCATGTTACTAGGCTGGGTTCATGCGGTACATTAAGATCAATGTCTGTTAATTTACATATGTGCTCCTCCTCCTGTACTCCCAAACGTGCTGTGCCATGTCCGCTTGGCCCTCCATTGTACTCAACTGTATTTTCCTCTTCCTTTTGTTTGTCTTCTTCTTGCCTTTTCCTGGCTAATTTTACTTTGATTTGGCCACCTACCTTTTCCAACACCTGTGCTTCCTCATCCTTCCTACTTTGTTCCCTTGCCCACCGTTCCATCCTCAATGGTTTCAGTCTCTTCTCCTTGTACTTACGTGATTCCTGCAGTAATATCTTCGACCTCCACAATGCCATCTCCATCTCTTTTTCTTCCTCTAACATCTTATCTTTTTATTTCCTCTTACTCTCCATCTCCTCCCGTTGTCTTTTTTCCTTCACCTCTCTTTCTAGTATATCCTTTTGTTCCTTTTCTAATAGTGCCAAATACTCTCTCCTATTTGCTCCCACAGCTCTAGTTCATTCGCCGACTATCGCCTTCACGCTTTATCTTCCCTGACTAGTCTTGCTTCTTCATCTTCTTGAGGTTGCTCATTTCCCTCCTCCTCTGACCCATCTACCTTCCCGCGGCACCCGTGTCCCAGTTCAAGATTCTCTATTGCCTTCGTTGCACACTCTGCAAGTAGTATCTGTGCAGCTATCCACTCTTCTGGTCCAATACTGGCAAACTCTGTTTTCGAACGCTGCAGCCCCTCTTCGTTGAGGTTAGGGCCGCCGGTCGGCTGCCCTATCCCTTGTGGGTGTTGTGTTTGGGCATATGGGGGTGGTTTATAAGTGGGATTTGAGTAACCCTCGGATGCTTTTAGTTCTCTTAATCGGTATAAGCCCTGTTCCTCCTCCACGTCATCAGATATTACACTCTGCGGTGTGGGAGCTGGAGCAGAGGGGTCTGATCCCTCCTCCTTCACCTCTCTCAAACTCATCATCCATGGCCTGTCTCTTGGAACATACGCCACACTTCATATATTTCCATGCATTTAGCTAACTTGTTTCCTTTGTACGTACTCTGTAAATGGGCCAAAAGTGATTGCAGCACGTCTTTAGAGAAGCTGCCGTTGGGCAGCCATGGCCTCCCTATTTTTCCCTTCTGTGCTTTTAGACCATTGTATACTGTACTTTACTATCTTATCTTTATATGGGGGCAGGGTCTTACAAAGATGCTGTATGGCGGTTACTGCTCCGCTATATATGGTCCCTGTCCCACCATACAAACACATAACAAACCTTTTACCTGACCTCTAGTCAAGGTTTTCGATGTTCACTGTCATGGGAGGAAAAGGTTATAGTACACTCTTTATCAATATTTTTCACTACAAGCCTCCGCTGCTCTACACCTTACCCAGCAGGCTCCGAAGTCAGCCCCGCCTTCACCAGCACTGCAGCTGTCCAGCACGCCACTGCAACCGTGCGCAGGTGCCTTCCAAACAATGCCGCTTGTTCACCTGTCCTTCAATCCTGATTTCACACCACCAACTCCTCGCTTTCTCAAAATAATGTCCTATGCATCAACCTATGGGTGACGTCACCAAGCTAAAGTTCAATCCAATAAAGAGACAATTGTGCACACATAATTAATGCCGTTTTTCCCCACTCACTGCAATACATCCCAAACCCAAAATAACCCCACAGCTGTCTTCCCACATCTCTGGGGGTGGAGTATTCTCTTTATTTCTTGTGTTTGCGCAAACCAATGCGTCACCTGATGGCTGAAACAGCTCTCTCCAGAAGGCTTAACCAGACCAAACACCTTCCGCAATCTAGGATAGCTCCAGTTAGCCCTTACGGGTATCCGTCATCTATGTTCTGAACTAAAACGTCCAACACATTGCCTGTTATGTGGACCACACTTACGTTCTTCTGTGTTCGTCGACGCTGCTCAGCGGCTGGTTCCCTGTTAAACGCTCGTCTCGCCCCTCTGAACTGCCAGCTTCTGGCCAGGCTGGAGCCACAACAGATTTCGGTGGGACCTCCAACTTGTTAGGGGCAGGCCCCCTGGTCCGGCCGAGCCACTCTGGGGGCCCGCAGGTGCGAGTCTGTGGAAAGTCTAACTCCTTCCTTTTGCCCAATCACATCAGGTCCACACAAGAGGCAAGGAATTACTGCGGTTTATTATAATAAACGCACCACAGGGATCACATACATGGAAGAATGTCCACGCATCTCTCAACTGACCCTGGCTCGCAGGCCAGTTTTGATGGCATCTGACGTCACGATTAGCGTCATTCTCGGGAACCGTCACAAAAGCCTATCTTCACTCGGGATAGGCTGTTGAGTAGTAGGTCCCATATATATATACGTATGGAGATGGTGTGTTATTAGACAGTAGTCTGTCCATGGTCTGGCTTCTCCTATACACGTCTTCTAATATCTGTAGGTTACAACGCTATGGCTGACAGGTCCCTTGAGTGCTCCTGACACACCATGGGGTTATTTGCATATAAACGTCATCAAGCAAGTACACAAACTCTTCTTGCGTTACCACAGTCTTGTAGCAGGCCTAGTGGCAAAGTAATAAACATGCAGACACCATGCATATGTCACTGTCCTCTAACTATCAAGCTGTATACCTGTGTTCTTCATGTAGTTGAGTATGAGTGAGTGTCCAGGATGTGTGGATAGCACGTGTGCTTCATGTCTAACGTAGCTAAGTCGTGGTGGTAAGCTGAGCCATACCCAAAAAGATGTTACTTAAAATTGGTTACAGTGTGTAAGCCCTGTAATTGGTCAGTGTCCCCCACTGTCCACCCCTAGGGGCCTTGGCTATGAGTAGATGAGCCCCGAGTCCCCCGAGCCTGGGACTAACTCTCTTCCCAGCCGCGGAACACCTGTGAATGGTGCCTTGTGCAATTATGTATCTGTGAGGTGCAACTATGTGTCCGCATCATGACTGTGTGTTGCTCATAGCTGTAATGAGCACGCTCTGGTTCCCAACGCAGAACTGTAGCATGACTGTAGCGACTTTGTTGCAGCTATGTCTGGATGGTGGAACAGGTTGCTCTTCTCAGGCCTCAATCTTGGAAGCCCGTCAGCTCGGCCAGGTCATGTGCTTAGAGACCACACCGGTGAGCCCAGGAGCCCTGGATTATTCTACATTTTGTCAGAGAGCGCACCTCTCCTGCAGACAGTGTTACTTAGGTTCAGAGTGAGGAATGTCATTTGCAACATTGCAACCTTGATGGCGGCTTAGCTCCTGCCACAGTAGTTCTGCTTCTACATAATTATGTGAGGCTTGGGTCCCATTTGTAAGCCAATTCGCGGCCTGCTAGATTTCTTAAGCCATGGTCTGGCTTCTCCTATACACGTCTTCTAATAATCTGTAGGTTAGAACGCTATGGCTGACAGGTCCCTTGAGTGCTCCTGCCACACCATGGGGTTATTGTCATATAAACGTCTGCAAGCATCTACACAAACTCTTCTTGCTTCTTGCGTTACTGCAGTCCAGTAGCAGGCCTAATGGCAAAGTAATAAACATGCAGACACTATGTATATGTCACTGTCCTCTAACTATCAAGCTGTATACCTGTGTTCTTCGTGTAGTTGAGTATGTGTGAGTGTCCAGGGTGTGCAGATAGCACATGTGCTTCATGTCTAACGTAGCTAAATCGTCATGGTGTCTCTACCGACAGGTGACTTGGTTTCTCGGTGCTTAGTCAAGTCTGTCCATGTAACCGTCTCCAGCTCCGTCTTGCGTCTCGTCATTCACTCTCAGTAAGATTTACAGCACTGCTGGATTGTAGGGTCTGCTGGGACAGTAACTCCCGTGATAATTATCCATCGTGGGAGCAGTGGTAATGAGTGCAAGTTCGTATGAGCGACGGCCACAGTGTCGCAGATTCTTCTTCCTGGTGTAAGGTCTTACGGGACAGGGGGCACGTTCTGATTCTCCCACTTCAAGCCTTTGACCTTGACAGAGACAGCCAGAAACCCATCACACTGGTAGTGCAAGAGGTAACCTAAACATCATGGCAGTACACATTTTAGGAGTTGAAAACACCAAGTTGGATGCTTTAAGCAGGTCATTAATGAAAGTGGACTCTAAACTATAAGGTAATTCAAGATCTTTTCCACTGCTGGCGAACACCCACAAGAGATCTTTTTACCATAGTTGAAAACAAAATGCCAAGATGTTACCTCCAGATATCATGTGACAGGATCACTGGGCGAAGCCCTTTTGATAGACTAGTTAGGGGCATTTTTCTCTGCTTTTCCTTATATCCCCCTGACATCCAAGTTAATCATCAGACTGAAACATGAGAAAGCAGTGACCATGAACGTGATCACACTGGCCTTAGCATGACAGTGGAAGTATCACAATCTCCTGTCTCACTCTATCAAAACCTCATACTAGGATGCTGTGCAGAACAGACCTTCTATTGATACTGAAAGACAACATCATTCCCCGCAACACTTAACCTGACAGTTTGGCTGCTGAGCTCATGCAATATTGGCACTTCAACCTGTCCCGGGAGGATAGCACAGCGGCAGCGTGCGCGTCTTGGAAGCAAGACGACACAAAGCAACAGGTTCGATCCCCGGGTCCGCGCTTAGAAACCTCCGAGTGTTCAAGCGCGTTATAAATACGTAACTAAGACAAAGAAAAACACACAATTACACAACTAATAACAATTCCTGTAACAGCGCCTCGATGCCTGCGGGCTGTGTGAGCGCTTTATAAATGTAAAATAAATAAAAATAAATAAAAATAAATAACCTGCCAGTTGGTTGAATAAACATTTTGACAGAACTCAAAATTCCTATGCTTTCTAATGGAAGCACCCCTTCATGTGGTGCAACCGTGAGGGTCATGACCCAATCACCTGCTCAGCAGGCACAGTACTTCTTTAACTCTTCTATCTGGGAACATCTGGCTTGTCTATTTCCACTAGAAAAGTGCATTTTGCTGTGATTCCTGCACATAACACCTCACACTCCCAGTCTTCTCAATTTGCACACTTCCTTCAGGGTCTTAGAAAGGCTATCCAGTAGTCAGAAAACTCTCTCCTCTTTGGGATGTATAAGTCCTCCCTTTGAACCTATGCATATGGCTGACATACAGCACTTGATACCGAAAGTGAGCTTCATTATAGCCATCACTTCAGCCACAAGGGTGATTGAGATCCAAACACTTTGTTCACAGAAATCTTTCACAGATGTTAACAAAAATAAAGTTTTCTTTAGGACCAACCCTTAGTCCCTTCCCTAAGTGATTTCAGATTTCCATGTTAACCAATGTATATATCTCTTGCTTTTTCATATAATCTGGACTCTTCTGGAGAAATGTCCAATCAAAAACTAGATGTTAGAGGGGCCCTCCACTATTTGAAAGGACTAAAGAGACAACGAAACCAAAGGCAATTGGTCATTGAGCTTGGTCCTTACAAGACAGGTTTGCTGGCTTGAAAATAGTCTTCTATAAGAGTATTGCCTCTTACATCCTCGTCTGTTATCAGAAAACAAACAAGACTCTACTAGGAGAATTGCAATTCTCTGAAATATCCATATGGCAGAAATCTGCAAAGCTCATTGTGGAAATGTCCCCACACATTTGGTTGGCTCTACTGTCTGAATTTGGATGCAAAACAAGATGCTCAAGTGGGGCAAGCATCTTTAAGGGACTTACATGAATACAAGTTTCAGAAATGTGATCTCTATTCTGTCCTGTATTCCCTCTTAGGTAGGGATAAGCGTTCTACTCAACAGTTTGTGAATACTAATGAAGATCCCATGATGGAGAATGTAGGGGTGGACCTCCGTTCTCCTTACTCAAAATATGTCCACCTCTCAAGAAGCAAGTGCACGCTTGTCTGTAAAGCAAGCTTATTGTATACAAATGGCTGCAAAGGGCTAGACGACTCCTTAGAGACAGAACTAACCAGATTCCCCTTGAACCACACAAAAGTTATACTTTATATACATTGTTACAGCATTTAACACACTCCCACATATTTTGTTACAATGTCAACCCCCCAAATATAATTGGCTTACCTTGTACAAGGAAATCGAATCCCCCTAAACTCCCACTCTCTTATTGGATACATTCACTTAACCACCGTCCCCTCCAACATACATTAGCTCATATTTACAGTACAACCCCTTTTTGGGTTCTTTCCATTTTCGATCTTGACATCATCACATGATTACATATTCACTTACAACAATCCTTATTTATTACAAGTTCCCTCTGTTCGGGGACCTCTTAACCCTGGGCAATAACTCTCATCAATGTGAGCAAGAAAATAAATAAACAAGTTTCCTTTGAACCAGTGGTGAACATCTTATAGACCCAGACTTGCTGGTGTCCTTCATATTTCCTGTTTCACACTGATCTATTACAACTTCCATTTCAGCTCACATGGCCTCTGGCCACATCCTGGTAATTTCCCATGTCATTTCCCTGAGAACCTAATTGGAAACTATAAACCATATGCCACCTGTGCCCTTAAGCACCTCTTGGACCGAGTTTATTACCTGGCCCCAAGCCGACACTGCCATGTGGCCGGAATCCCTGGTTACTAAATTCCTGGCCCCAAGCCAACACTGCCATGTGGCCGGAATCCCTGGTTACTAAATAACAAACTCCCATGTTCTCAGGAAGATTACACCTCTTATCCAGAACAGCACCAAGTCATAAACCTATGTCCTACTAGCACTTAATTTTATTCTGGCCGCAATTGACAATTTGATATTATCGCAGCTGTCCGAATGCAGTTAGCCGCCTTCACTCATCCTTTGACCTCGGTCAACCAACTCTCCAGGTCGCACAAAGTTTATCTCGCCAACCAACGTTTTTGCGGCCGACACAAACCCCAGCTATGAGGGACATGCGGTATACAACCTTCACATGTATTCGCCATGTACCCCCTGTTCCCCAACTGGCCCAAACACATTTCCGTGTGAACCTCCTTTTTTCACTAAGTGCATATGGTTAAAAAGACCTTTCACACTATAGAATAAAACAATTAAAACAACATATGCCATTTTGCAACAATCAATTGGATAAAACATAAATCAATCAGGACAGTTAAAAAATAAAAGAAGCAACAATGCCTCATTTCAAATTAAACACGTCAAACAATGCTTTCAACAGATACAAAGGAAGGGAACAGCGATAATTGAGTAGACCCTTTCCACTTTGCAATATCAGTCTTGGTTCCACCAGCTGCCTTCTATGAAATGCCACAGCAGTAACCACCATCGAGTTTGCACCATAGATCATGCTCCAGCACTGATTCGACTGGCAGTCAATGAAGTTAGCATATGCCCTCCCAAACAGTTCACCCAGTGACGGTTACTGTGTACGAATTTGCCAGGATGTTTCCACCTGTGTTTTACATAACCTACACAGTCACTCCTCCCTGGGGATTCCCCTCCAGGCACTTGTATTTACCAAAACTGTGAGAACCTCAAGCCTTAGATATAAAACAAAGTGTGTAAATAATAGATATCGAAAATTAATCAAATACTTGTGTGGTTGTTCTGAAAAATCGCCCTGATGAGAGTAACTACCATATTTCCGGCTGGCGGCTAGATGAGCTAAAGATTGTATTCGATCATACTCTCTGGTTTTCTCCACATATCCAGAGAAATGTAAATCCACAATAGACCTACAGGCCGATTCATGGAATTAATGTGCGCTGAAAATTTCCGCGAAAGCGTGCGAATCTCAGCGCAAGTGCGAAAATCGCAGTGAAACCCGCCCACAGCGATTCATGGAAGTCAGTGTGCGTGTAAATCCATGGATGTGCGCTAAAATCCTGCGTGGCGCATGCTGGCGCACACGTCTTCAAACAGCGTGCGCTACACGCACAGTGAAAGCGCACATAGCGGAACGCCCACATGTGCGCCCACAACACGTATTCATGGAATCGAACGGGGCTAACCCGTGCACCAAAAAAGATGCGCTAATCCGGAAACACGTACGCCAGCAGGAAGCAGGCGTATGTGGACCCGTGCAGCATAAAAGTGCGCGCAAACAACAAACAAGCTCAGACGCTAAGATGAATATACCGTTCCTCGCAGCAGTGGTCGTGGGATACCGCAGGAGGAGGAGGAGGATAGTCAGGGCCAGAATCTTTACACCCAGAACCAGCCTTTTTGGGATGCCTGATGACCAGGTGTATGGGAGGTACAGGTTTCTACCTCACATAATACTCAACCTGGTGAGTGAGTGGGAGGATGACCTCACATCACCCACCCTGTGCTCCCAAGCACTGAGCCCCTTGGAAAAGGTGCTCAATGTACTGCACTTCTTGGCCACTGGTTCAGTTCAGCGTACAAGTGCCATAGTGAGGGGGTGGGGGGATTTTCACAGGACACGCAGTCACGCTGCCTGCACCAGGTGTTGGCCATCATGACTGCACGCCCATCAGTCCGCAGGCACGTATACCTGCCCAGAACACCAGCAGAAAGGCATGCTGTCGTCCAGGATTTTTACGGGGTGGCACACTTTCACAAAGTGCTAGGTGCCATTGACTGCACCCATGTGGCTCTATGTCCTCCCAGGGCAACTGAGCACATCTACAGAAACCGCAAGCACTGGCATTCCATCAATGTGCAGGTAGTATGTGATGCCAAGGGAATCATCACCTCAGTATATGCCAACTATCCAGGGTCCACCCATGACAGTTTCATTTACAGAATGTCAACCCTAAACCGGGACCTAGAAGCTGGGCGGCATGGCGATACATGGCTGCTTGGTGAGTATAAATGCCCCTGCACATGCATGCATGTCCGATACTGAGTAATGTTACAACCCCACTAATGATACCCATCATCACCTCCCCAGGGGACAGTGCCTACACTCTGACCACCCACATGATGACGCCGATTCGGAACCCCACCACACCACCCGAGGTAAGATACAACACAGCCCATATTGCAACCCGGGGCATAGTGGAGCGCATATTCGCAGTGCTCAAGTCACGCTTTCACTCCCTTGACCGCTCTGGTGGGCAGCTGCTATACGCGCCCCCAGTAGTGTGCAGGATCATAGTGGCAGCATGTGTCCTGCACAACGTTGCAACAAGCCGGGGCTTGCCGGTGGACATGGTGGTGCCCCCACAACCCCAACCACATGCACGGCCGCTGCGCATGGGAGAGGAAAGGGCACGTAGTGAGACAGCCCGTACGCAGCTGGTGGCTAATTACTTCACCTAAAATCACACCCCTGTGGAGTGCACACAGCCCTGGCACATACCAGCTGACAATCAATGATGATGACATAAGGGACAGTCAACTGTCACAACCATACCAGCCTGAGATTGGTCACCTGGAAGTGTTACATTGTGTGCATCCCCACCTACCCAAAGACAACCAATGCTGTGTCACAAAAAAGACACGCATTTATGCTGCATGAATGACTACCCACTTGCAAAATACAACATGAAAATAGCGCCATGTCAACCAACCCCCCCACCCCCCATCTCCGCCACCCAACACGCCATGGCATGTCCTGCAATGTGAAAGACAACAAAGGAATGCACAACACATGACACAAGTGTCACAAAGTGCACTGTTCCATATGGAAACAGGCCACAGACAATATGCTCCCAGTAATCAATAACAAACAGCACACATGAAGAAATACTTACCAGCAACGCAATACAGCAACAACGCATGAAATATTGCCAAAATATGACAGTACAAACTCAAAGTAATGTAAGTCATACAACCTCAATAAGCCAGCACATCCACCCCTTCCAACTCCAGAGTGTTGCTGTCAGGCAAATGTGTCAGTGTACTGCATACAACATGAAATGCAGCTGCAAAGGAGACGGCCATGTGAAGACATGAAGAAGGTACCTGCGGATAAGGAGGAAGACATGGATCCACAAGCACATATCAATACACCATGCAGTGTTCAATACAAAAACAAACCCCACTAGGGATGTCCACACAGTTATGACTACAGACTGCCCACACAGCTCATGGGAGCCCAAAGTCACTGTGTAAGTCACTGTCACTTGGTCACACCTTTTGCAAGCCCATGGAAACGGGAAGCAGGAGGGGTGTGTGCGTCAGGAACCCAAGCATCTAACCCAGCCGCATGTGCCCAGCCGGAATACACAGTGGATGCCCATGGGAGCCACACAAGGCAACACACTGTAAAAAAGAAAAAAAAGAAAAAAATGGCCATGTGGGGGACAGGGGGGGGGTGGGGGGAGAGGCCACCCAGGAGGTCCGAGGACAGGGTGCACACAAACACCCACCTGTGTGGATGTTGAAAGAAAAAAAAACACCTCCATGGGCTCATGGCCTGCACGGCTACGCTACTGTGGGAGAAGTGTTGCTGTCGCTCTCATCGCCCTCTGCTGCTCCATCAGGAGGTGGTGGTGCTATGGGAGGCAGCCCATGCAAAGCCCTGGTATGGTCCTCCATGGCAGCAAGCATGCGGGTGTGGAAGGTCTCGTTCTGGAGGATGATAGTACGGAGATCCCCATGCAGCACCTGACGAGTTGCCTGCATTTCTGCACGCATGGCCTCCCGTGATGCCTGGATCTCCTCCCGAGTTGCCTGCAGCTCAGCTGAGAGCAAACGTGTGAGCCGCTCCAGCTGCTGTTCTGTCCTCAAATTTGTGGAAGCCTCAAGTTCAACAAGAGTCTCCCTGAGGTTATGGAGTTCTACCCTCAGGGCTTCCCTGTGGCCCTGTGACTCTATAGAAATGGCTTCCCGCAGAGTCTCCAGTGCCGCCCGTCAGTCCCTGTTGGACGCCAACATGTCTTCCCTGTGTGATTGGCAAATGGAGTCTGTTGCCTGCTGTTGTTGCTCCATCTGCCTTTCAGGGGGGATAATGGAAGTGGCCACCCTCTCCATTGCCTGAGCCATCATTTCAACTGATGCTGCCTGTTGGGTTGCCATACCGTACATGGAGTTTTCCCATACAGTATTGCCTGGTGGCGTACGGCCACCGCGTCGACAGGCACCACACCTGTTCGGGGCAAGGCGATCTGCACCTTACTGTGCTGGCACTGCCTGAGCCTGCAGAACTGCATTCCCCCTCTGATCTGCTGGCCCAGGAACAGGATCAGATGTTGTGGAGTGTGACCCTGCATCCGTAACCGCCAAAGGTGGACTTACCAACACTGACATCCCCATAGAGGGTTCTACCCCTGGTGCAGGTTGGTTGGACAGAACAGAATCCCTGACAGAAACACTCACCTGCGACGGCACATAAGTGTCATCATCCGATTCAGCACCTGAATAGAGGTCTATGGAGGTGCACCCAGAGACAACCCTGGACAGTATGGTCTTCAGTAAGATTGGGTTTTCACCCACAGCCGCACCACGTCCCCCACTGGTGCCCGGTCGTGCCTGAGATTCCTCCTGGGTCTGCACCATCTCCTCAACCTCAACAGCATCAAGTGCGTCATCACCTGCAAAAACATGAAAGACAAAGAATGCAAACAGGCATTAGCACCATAGCACACACATAGGCCTGACAAGCCAGAGATCCAGTACATGATTTACACATGTCCCACATGACTATAACCCTGGCATGCATGCACTGTCACTGAGTTGGAAGGGGAGGCAAAAAGCAGACACTGATGACACCAAGATGGAAAAGCAACACATTTGCTGCATGCTGGGTAGCACTGGCATCACACATTAGCCTGTGAGTGGCATGTCCAATACACATACATGACACATGTCAGCACACAGATGGCATGTAGCATAGCCATGGTACATTTGACAAGAACAGCCATATGTCAGTGAATGAGTACTGTCAGCCATCCATGTGGGATGGACATGATGAGATGAAAAATGCTACATAGTGTGACAAAATACGCATGTGCCACTCACTGCAACACATCCAGTGTACAAGAATACAGTGATTGCAGGCAGATGTACACATCAATGGTTGGTCACTTAAACTTGACAGGAAACAACTATCATGTACCACATACAAACAGGCACCAAACATCAATGTGAGCAGGCCAATACTCAATCAGCCTGAATGGTCTAATCATTCACATAACAAGGTAACAAATGTGGGCCAATGTGGGGTGTAATCAATGACAGAAGCATGTCACATATGTGACAATAGGGCTGAAAAATGCGTTGCAAAAGTGGGAGAATTG
Source organism: Ambystoma mexicanum (assembly GCF_040938575.1). Lineage (NCBI taxonomy): Eukaryota > Metazoa > Chordata > Amphibia > Caudata > Ambystomatidae > Ambystoma > Ambystoma mexicanum. Next base: position 1,131,361,511 of record NC_090935.1, on the reverse strand, counting down.
AAACAATCAGCCTGAATGAACACTGAAAAATTCTGAACAATGTTGTTGCAAGATGACAGTTCAAGGGCAACTGCAGTAATGTGGCACTAAATGGCTATTGTGGGCAGAAGGGATACTGTCATACCCAAATCCAAGGCCAGTGAATGTTTTGGAGGAAGCACATGGGTGACCCATACCGCTCAGGTGCACACACCCTCACCTGGCACTCAATCAGAACCCGTCACCAACACAACATACACATGGATTACACACACATGCATGGGCACTCACCGGACAATGCGTCGTAATCTGGTAGGTCTCCCACACCTTGGATCTGTTCCTCTGTGACGAAGGTTCCAGCAACAGACTCATGTTCAGTGAGTTGGTTGTCCTCTTGTGGAGACCCACCGACAGTCACCAGAGTAGAAGCATGATTTGAGGCCAGCTTGTTCTTTGCTCTGCGTTTCAGGTCATTCCACTGCTTGTAGCAATCATCAGCTGAGCGCCTCACAAATCCAAGGGCACTGATGAGGTCCGCGATGGTCTGCCAGTGTGCCTTACGTTGAACAGGTGTGGTCTTGCACCCTGCAGTCACCACCATTTCGCAGCTATGTGCCGACACATAGGCCACTAGTGCATCAAGTTCGGCGTCATTTAAGCTAGGCTTCCTTGACGTAGCCGTGTCTGGGGTCTCAGACTGTAGTGCTACAGCACCCTTCTTCCTCTTTTTCAAAGGTGGTGCGGATCCTGAGTGGCTTGCGCCGCTCTGGTCAGTAGGGGCAGAAGCGCCAGTGGACTGGGTGCTAGGAGTGTGCGAATGCACAATGACCATAGGTCATGGTGCAGGCATTGGCTGCAGGGTGATGTTGGCAGGGGCAACGTCTGTTTGATGGACCGGGACCGACACTGTCCCAGCTGGGAGACTCAGAGCTGGGGTGGATCGTGCTGCAGCTGCCCCTGCAGCCTCCCCACCCTGCTTACTTGGGGCAGCAGATGACATAGCTGCCCCAGATCCACGTGGCCTGGTGACACCAACTTGCACCGCCACACAATGCGTAGACTTTCTCACCTGAAAGTCAGCCTGGGAGTCATCCTGTGCCGGTTCAGGTGCCACAATGGGCTGGTCCAACAAGGGCTGAGCTGGGATGGTGTCAGCTACGTTTCCCACAACCATCGGGGGATGGGGCATGGGTGTCCCTGATTGCTTCTCCACACATGGGGGTCTAGGGGCACCCTGCAAATCCTGGCCACGTCCCCTACCACGCCTACCACGCCCACCTTTTGGAGGTCGGCCACCTTTGCCTCCCTCACCGCTTGGTCGCCTCCCAACCATGGCACTGATGTTGTTGTGCGTATGGGAGTAGCAGTAAATGATTGTCCTGGGCAATTGGGGGTGAAAGGGGTAGGGTACTAGATGGAATTCGTACCGTAGTGCTCTAGCAAGGCTGTCTGTGACCCCTGGGGGAAGATGACGGGTCACGCAACGCACAGGCACCCCAAAAACAAAAGATAACATGTGCGCAACCCCTCGTAGACCACGTGCGTGGAAAAATGAACCCGCACTACGCTGTGGCACCCAGAAACACAAAAATAAGCTTACGCGTGTTACACGCAGCCTACAATGACCTCTGAAGAGGTACGCGACACACGGGGCAAGCACAGTTGGTAAATATGTGCGCGACTCACCGTCTGCCTGGAAAAAGAACGTGAAAAAGACGCGCGAGTGCGCGTTGGCAACACCCCCGCCAAAAGAAGAATTGTACGCTGTCTGAGGAGACAGGACAAAAGAAGAAGTGAACGCTGTTTGAGGAAACAGGCCCAACAAAAAAATTGAAAGCTGTCAGAGGTAACAGGGAGTGCGAACTTGAAACGCTGTGAAGTAATCGCGTGTGAACCGACAAGAAGTACAGAATTCACCCACTCGCTCTCCACGAAAAGCACATACAAGGAAATGGCGTCCTACACGTACCTTTTAAACCGGCCCACACGTACAACGTCACTTACGCTTGTACGCGCTAAGGATCTTTCCTCCAATTACACGAGCTGACACTCGGACATGCAGTTTTTGCATGTGTATGATGAACATGCACCCGTGTAGAGGGAAACGCCCTTGCGTGTCTCGTCACAGGCGTGTAGGCCCTTTCCTCGGATTACACGCATTCACACGTGGACGTGCAGTTTTTTCACGCGCCCTGAACCACTATGCCCATGTCACGAGGGAAACGCCCGCACGCGTAACGTCACAGATGCGCTTACGCGCTAAGGGCCTTTCCTCGAATTACACGCAGACTTGCAAGATTTTCACGTGCCAAATCACTCCGTATCAAGCTGGCCATGCAACAACACATGGAAGACCACGCTCCTGCCCAGAAGGCTGAATTACTGCCCCCCCAGAGCCCCAAGCACGCTCCCATCTGCCATCTGCTGCTCCTGCCTGCCTGCTGCCCACGTGCCCTGCTATTTGCTGCCTGCACATCATCCATCTGCAGGGGTGCAGTTGTTGTGACCACCCCTGCTGGAACTGAAGACTCCCGACTGGGATACCATCGCTCCACAGCCCAGCCCCTGGACCCAGTTGCCCACCCACACCTGCCTCTGGGTTGCCATGTCGGGCACACCACCATCTGGCTCAATGGCAACCCCCAGCCAGAGAGGCAGAGGGCCACCAGCTTCAGTGCCAGGGAAGTTGGTGTCCTGGTGGAGCAAGTCCTGGGGCAGTATGATGCCCTCTTTGGAAGTTCTCGCGCCGACTATGAAGGACGGACCAGGATCTGGATGGACATCTGACTGCCATCAACGAGGAGGGGCTGGCAGTCCGCAACATCAAGCATGTCAAGAAGCGCTGGGAGGAATTCAGGTCCAGGACCCTCGACAAGGCCCGGAGCCTCTTGAAGGCAGCGGATGCCAAGGGGCGCTGTGGCCACCTGCCTGACCACCAAATGAGGGTCCTGGAACGCATATGCCCAGCGCTCCATGTCCAGGTCCTTGAGAGGCAGACCCGTCTGGAGTCGAGCGGTAAGTGTACATGCATACTGATTGGACGCTGTGCGTGTCGTGGTGTGCCAGTAGTGTGCAGGTTGCACATGTGTTTTTGTAGGGCCATGTATGGATGTGTATGTACAGGGGTGTGAGGCTGACACATGCGAGTCCTCTCATGTGTGAGCCACATGGATGGTGTATGTGTGGGTAAGCATGCAGGCCAAATGCAGATGTGGGAGCACACATGTTTGAATTACTGTGTATGTACGTTGGCATGGTTGTGGTGTCACACATGGATGTTGGTTCCAGCTGCATGCATCTGCACTGTGTACATGTGCATGTGTGTGTGTATTTGACAAGTGTGCAACTGTGATGCAACATGGATGCATGTGACACTGATATGTAGAAGGCTGAATGCCAGATGTGACATGGATGGCAATCTCATCACTGCGACAGTTGGAGATGTACACATGCATGTATGTGTGGTGGCTTGTGTGCATGTCTTGTGCACTCCCTGTGTTTCATGTGATGTCAGGCTCACCTTCGGCTGCTCATGCTGTTGTATGTGTATGGATGGTGCTGCCTGGTGCGATATTGCTGTGGAATTACTCATGTGTGTGAGTTGAAATGACATGTGTGTTGGGGATTGTGATGCCATGTCTGAAGTTTGACACTGCCACTCATGTGCAACTGTCATGTGTGTATCAGTCCATTGTACAGTGCCCTGATGCCTGTGTCCTATCTCTCCCTGTCTGCAGCGTCAACTGATGAAGCGGGCGGAGAGGCTGCTGTGGAGCAAGGCGGCAGGGATCGCACCGCCAGCCGGAGATGCAAGGCCTGGCTCCCCTCCCAGGTTGTCATCTCGTCAGGGAGTGAGGAGTCCGGTGCCGCGTCCCAGGTCGCAGCTGCCGAGGGTAGGTCCAAGAGGCGGAGGTTGGAGTTGGACTCCTCGGCAGCAGAAGGGGCAGCTGAGACCCCACAGAGTCCGACGGAGGAAGATGGCACGGAGTCATCGAGGTTGGTGGGGGGTTTGGTGGAGGAGGAGGCCGTGGAAGGGACAGATACAGGGCCTGGAGGTGGGGATTGCACTGGTGCTAGTGGTGCAGTGCAGGGGCAGGAGGCAGCACAGGCCGCCACGGAGGTGCCTGTGTGTAATCCTGTCCCCGATCCTGTGACTGCATCATCCTGCACCAGCAGGGATGCCTACATCCAGACCCATTTTCTGGGAGGGGATCCGCTTACAACAACTGGCCTTCCTCTCCCTGCGGACGTGGCTATCCGGGACCGGGTTGAGCCTGTCCTGAGTGGGATGGCGTTGCGTCAACAGGGCATGCGAGGTGACCTGCAGTGTTTTCGTGAGGACACTGCACGTCATGTCGAATGCCTTGTTGACCGCGTTGACCTACTGGGATGGGTCACCATTCCTCCATTTGTTGGACCTTGTTCCAACCCCCTCCTCACCTGAACCCCTTATGCGCCAGTCGTCCTCCATACCATCTTCCCACCCATGTATCACCTAGGTACCCTGTGGAGCTGCCTCTGAACCTGCGGCCAGGCTGGTGGAGGACACATCCCTGCCACAGTCGGGAGTCGGACGTCCAGCAGGGGTGGCCACCTCAACAACTGCACCCCAGCCGGAGGAGGACGTGCAGGCAGCAAGAGCCAGGGCACAGGCACAGCAGCAGCAGCAACAAGGTGGGAGCCATGATGGCTTGGGGCCTTCAACATCGGAGTGGCAGGCATCGGCCAGAGGGCAGGAGGACCCAGGATTGGAAGTGTCTTCCGTGTTGCAGACGTTGGGCCAGGCCATAGATGCGGAGCGGCAGTGGGGGGAAGAGGCACGGCTCACAATGGTCAGGGCGGAGAACTCCATGCGGAGGGCTGTGAGGCAGGCCGAGTGCCTCGAGGCAATTCGCAGGGAGTTGGAGGTCCACATAATATTGTTCCTGCGAACCTTCGGGGCCATGGAAGAGGACCACCTCCGGGACATCGAGCAGGAGTTCAATGATGCCCTGGCCCGGGAAATCGGGAAGTGAGCCGCCGGACTAGCCCGCTGCCATTGTAAATAGTTTTTAGAGTTAGGTTTCCTTTTCCTTTTCCTTTGATTTGTGGTGAATGGACTATGCCACAAGTAGAAATACCATAAGTGAGTAGAATTTGCAGATGTTCTTTAAGGATCTTACAATGTGTGTACAACTCACACTCTGATTCCTATGTCACACTACTAATGGCCTATTTCCTATTGGTGTAATACAAACAACCCGACTTGTACAAGTTTCTGTCCTTAAGATACAGTGATGTAGGACATTCTTCAGGGGAAATTGTCTTGTGCCGGTATTTTAAAAAAATTTCTTTCCTAGGGGAGAACTCTCTCTTCCCAATAATGAATCTTGGGCTTTTTCAGTTGTATGTTGCAGATTCCCGATTTCTTCAGGTATTCTAGCGTTTCCTTATCACTCCCTTCTCTATATCAGTGCAGGGTTACGCTACAGTATGGCTGAACATCTTGATCCAAAGTGTTCTATAAGGATTCTTCCTATGTACTGGTGAGTACCAGACTCCACTACCCTATTAGGGTCAAGTACTTGTGAATACTTTCTCTTGACAACCAAAACCGCAGTGGCACCAATCACAGAGCAAGAGGTCTGTTTTATCCCTACCTGTGACTCAGAACCGTTTTGAGACTAGAGTGGACTATGCCACACACATTTGTATATAGTTTTTTTATTAGGTAGTTTCTTAGGTAGGTTTCATTTCTTTCGTTGGGCTCATGGACCCTCATGGGCTCATGGACCCTTGACAATGGATTGTACATAGTTGGACAATGGATTTATTTGAACTTTTTATTTGATTTTGAACATGGATTAATGGATTTTTCTTTTGGACAATGGATTGTACATAGTTGGACAATGGATTATTTTGAACTTTTTCTTTTGATTTCACCATGGATCAATGGATTTTTCTTTTTACGTTTCCTTTGGATTTGCATTGGTGGAGGGAGAGTTTGGACTACTTTTCTTTCGGATTTCTTTTGATTGGTTATACTTTTCATTTACTCATCTTTTGCACATGCTTTTCATTTCATATTTGCTATTTTGTTATGCTTTCATTTCATTGCTTTACTTCTGTACATAATACATTTTCATATTTTAGTTCCATGTGTGGGATTCGCTCATTGGGTTAATGCATGTGAAAATGTGGGTTTACACAATCAATGCCAACCAGTGTGTGTGTGTGACGGACATGTGTTGCTGTACATAGTTGACTTTTGGTTTTTGTCTTGAGATAGGCATGCCAGTGTGGGGTGGATTGGGAAATCATTGCGTCTCAAGAATGGGGCGGCGTGCTGTGGTATTTTGGTGTAGAAGTGGGCCATGATTGTGCATCTTTATTTCATGTAGGGGGGTACATGAGTGGGGGCCTTCTGGCAGGTGCCCCACACTGCTGGGGGGTGGGGGTGCTGGGGGACATGAGTGGGACATGAGTGGGGGCCTGCTGGCAGGTGCCCCTCACTGCTAGGGGGTGGGGGTGCTGGGGGACATGAGTGGGGGCCTGCTGGCAGGTGGCCCTCACTGCTGGAGGGTGGGGTTGCTGGGGGACATGAGTGGAACATGAGTGGGGGCCTGCTGGCAGGTGCCCCTCACTGCTGGGGGGTGGGGGTGCTGGTTGACATGAGTGGGACATGAGTGGGGGCCTGCTGGCAGATGTCCCTCACTGCTAGGGGGTGGGGGTGCTGGGGACATGAGTGGGACATGAGTGGGGGCCTGCTGGCAGGTGCCCCTCACTGCTGGGGGGTGGGGGTGCTGGGAGACATGAGTGGGACATGAGTGGGGGCCTGCTGGCAGGTGGCCCTCACTGCTGGGGGGTGGGGGTGCTGGGGGACATGAGTGGGGCCTGCTGGCAGGTGACCCTCACTGCTGGGGGGTGGGGGTGCAGGGGGACATGAGTGGGACATGAGTGGGGGCCTGCTGGCAGGTGACCCTCACTGCTGGGGGGTGGGGGTGCTGGGGGACATGAGTGGGGGCCTGCTGGCAGGTGACCCTCACTGCTGGGGGGTGGGGGTGCTGGGGGACATGAGTGGGACATGAGTGGGGGTCTGCTGGCAGGTGCCCCTCACTGCTGGGGGTGCTGGGGGACATGAGTGGGACATGAGTGGGGGCCTGCTGGCAGGTTCCCCTCACTGCTGGGGGGTGGGAGTGCTGGAGGACATGAGTGGGGGCCTGCTGGCAGGTGACCCTCACTGCTGGGGCGTGGGGGTGCTGGGGGACATGAGTGGGGGCCTGCTGGCAGGTGACCCTCACTGCTGGGGGGTTGGGGGTTCAGGGGGAATGAGTGGGACATGAGTGGGGGCCTGCTGGCAGGTTCCCCTCACTGCTGGGGGGTGGGAGTGCTGGAGGACATGAGTGGGGGCCTGCTGGCAGGTGCCCCTCACTGCTGGGGCGTGGGGGTGCTGGGGGACATGAGTGGGGGCCTGCTGGCAGGTGACCCTCACTGCTGGGGGGTTGGGGGTGCAGGGGGAATGAGTGGGACATGAGTGGGGGCCTGCCGGCAGGTGCCCCTCACTGCTGGGAGGTGGGGGTGCTGGGGGACATGAGTGGGGGCCTGCTGGCAGGTGCCCATCACTGCTGGGGGTGGGAGTGCTGGGTGCATGAGTGGGGGCCTGCTGGCAGGTGCCCCTCACTGCTGGGGGGTGGGAGTGCTTGGGGACATGAGTGGGGGCCTGCTGGCAGGTGACCCTCACTGCTCGGGGGGTGGGGGTGGTGGGGGACATGAGTGGGACATGAGTGGGGGCCTGCTGGCAGGTGCCCCTCACTGCTAGGGGGTGGGGGTGCTGGGGGACATGAGTGGGGGACTGCTGGCAGGTGACCCTCACTGCTGGGGGTTGGGGGTGCAGGGGGACATGAGTGGGACATGAGTGGGGTCCTGCTGGCAGGTGACCCTCATTTCTGGGGGGTGGGGGTGCTGGGGGACATGAGTTGGTGATCATTCATGCAAGGTGACATGTGGCCTGGCTGGGGGCATGCCCAGGGTGGATGGACTGCCTGCGGGACATGACCAGGGGTGCTGGGTAGTCCCCTGTGGTGTGGTTTGCCTGCAGGGTCCGTGGAGGGGGTAGAGGGCACACCTGTGAGAACCCACACTGCCAATTGACGTGTGGGATTCCCGTGCACCCCCCTGGATACACGTACCCCGCTCTGACAGCGAAAGCACGTGTGTAACTTCCCCTGTACCACGTTATACACGTACCCAGCTCGCACAGGGCCAATCACGTGTGAAACTTCCCGTGCACCCCAGTAATCCATGTACCCCACACGCACAGGGCCAATCACGTGTGAAACTTCCCGCACACCCCAGTAATCCACGTACCCTGCTTGCACAGGGCCAATCGCATGTGAAACTTCCCGTCCACCCAAGTAATCCACGTACCCCGCATGCACAGGGCCAATCGCGTGTGAAACTTCCTGCGCACCCCAGTAATCCACGTACCCCGCTCGCACAGGGCCAATCGCGTGTGAAACTTCCCACGCACCCCAGTAATCCACGTACCCCGCTCGCACATGCCCAATCGCGTGTGAAACTTCCTGTGCATCCCAGTAATCCACGTAGCCCGCACGCACAGGGCCTGCCGTGTGTGGAACTTCCCGCTTCAGTGCCAGGGAAGTTGGTGTCCTGGTGGAGCAAGTCCTGGGGCAATATGATGCCCTCTTTGGAAGTTCTCGCGCCGACTATGAAGCACGGACCAGGATCTGGATGGACATCTGACTGCCATCAACGAGGAGGGGCTGGCAGTCCGGAACATCAAGCATGTCAAGAAGCGCTGGGAGGAATTCAGGTCCAGGACCCTCGACAAGGCCCGGAGCCTCTTGAAGGCAGCGGATGCCAAGGGGCACTGTGGCCACCTGCCTGACCACCAAATGAGGGTCCTGGAACGCATATGCCCAGCGCTCCATGTCCAGGTCCTTGAGAGGCAGACCCGTCTGGAGTCGAGCGGTAAGTGTACATGCATACTGATTGGACGCTGTGCGTGTCGTGGTGTGCCAGTAGTGTGCAGGTTGCACATGTGTTTTTGTAGGGCCATGTATGGATGTGTATGTACAGGGGTGTGAGGCTGACACATGCGAGTCCTCTCATGTGTGAGCCACATGGATGGTGTATGTGTGGGTAAGCATGCAGGCCAAATGCAGATGTGGGAGCACACATGTTTGAATTACTGTGTATGTACGTTGGCATGGTTGTGGTGTCACACATGGATGTTGGTTCCAGCTGCATGCATCTGCACTGTGTACATGTGCATGTGTGTGTGTATTTGACAAGTGTGCAACTGTGATGCAACATGGATGCATGTGACACTGATATGTAGAAGGCTGAATGCCAGATGTGACATGGATGGCGATCTCATCACTGCGACAGTTGGAGATGTACACATGCATGTATGTGTGGTGGCTTGTGTGCATGTCTTGTGCACTCCCTGTGTTTCATGTGATGTCAGGCTCACCTTCGGCTGCTCATGCTGTTGTATGTGTATGGATGGTGCTGCCTGGTGCGATATTGCTGTGGAATTACTCATGTGTGTGAGTTGAAATGACATGTGTGTTGGGGATTGTGATGCCATGTCTGAAGTTTGACATTGCCACTCATGTGCAACTGTCATGTGTGTATCAGTCCATTGTACAGTGCCCTGATGCCTGTGTCCTATCTCTCCCTGTCTGCAGCGTCAACTGATGAAGCGGGTGGAGAGGCTGCTGTGGAGCAAGGCGGCAGGGATCGCACCGCCAGCCGGGGTTGCAAGGCCTGGCTCCCCTCCCAGGTTGTCATCTCGTCAGGGAGTGAGGAGTCCGGTGCCGCGTCCCAGGTCGCAGCTGCCGAGGGTAGGTCCAAGAGGTGGAGATTGGAGTTGGACTCCTCGGCAGCAGAAGGGGCAGCTGAGACCCCACAGGGTCCGACGGAGGAAGATGGCACGGAGTCATCGAGGTTGGTGGGGGGTTTGGTGGAGGAGGAGGCCGTGGAAGGGACAGACACAGGGCCTGGAGGTGGGGATTGCAATGGTGCTAGTGGTGCAGTGCAGGGGCAGGAGGCAGCACAGGCCGCCACGGAGGTGCCTGTGTGTAATCCTGTCCCCGATCCTGTGACTGCATCATCCTGCACCAGCAGGGATGCCTACATCCAGACCCATTTTCTGGGAGGGGATCCGCTTACAACAACTGGCCTTCCTCTCCCTGTGGACGTGGCTATCCGGGACCGGGTTGAGCCTGTCCTGAGTGGGATGGCGTTGCGTCAACAGGGCATGCGAGGTGACCTGCAGTGCTTTCGTGAGGACACTGCACGTCATGTCGAATGCCTTGTTGACCGCGTTGACCTACTGGGATGGGTCACCAATTCTCCATTTGTTGGACCTTGTTCCAACCCCCTCCTCACCTGAACCCCTTATGCACCAGTCGTCCTCCATGCCATCTTCCCACCCATGTATCACCTAGGTACCCTGTGGCGCTGCCTCTGACCCTGCGGCCAGGCTGGTGGAGGACACATCCCTGCCACAGTCGGGAGTCGGACGTCCAGCAGGGGTGGCCACCTCAACAACTGCACCCCAGCTGGAGGAGGACGTGCAGGCAGCAAGAGCCAGGGCACAGGCACAGCAGCAGCAGCAACAAGGTGGGAGCCATGATGACTTGGGGCCTTCAACATCGGAGTGGCAGGCATCGGCCAGAGGGCAGGAGGACCCAGGATTGGAAGTGTCTTCCGTGTTGCAGAGGTTGGGCCAGGCCATAGATGCGGAGCGGCAGTGGGGGGAAGAGGCACGGCTCACAATGGTCAGGGCGGAGAACTCCATGCGGAGGGCTGTGAGGCAGGCCGAGTGCCTCGAGGCAATTCGCAGGGAGTTGGAGGTCCACATAATATTGTCCCTGCGAACCTTCGGGGCCATGGAAGAGGACCACCTCCGGGACATCGAGCAGGAGTTCAATGATGCCCTGGCCTGGGAAATCGGGAAGTGAGCAGTCGGACTAGCCCGCTGCCATTGTAAATAGTTTTTAGAGTTAGGTTTCCTTTTCCTTTTCCTTTGATTTGTGGTGAATGGACTATGCCACAAGTAGAAATACCATAAGTGAGTAAAATTTGCTGATGTTCTTTAAGGATCTTACAATGTGTGTACAACTCACACTCTGATTCCTATGTCACACTACTAATGGCCTATTTCCTATTGGTGTAATACAAACAACCCGACTTGTACAAGTTTCTGTCCTTAAGATACAGTGATGTAGGACATTCTTCAGGGGAAATTGTCTTGTGCCGGAATTTAAAAAAAAATGTTTTCCTAGGGGAGAACTCTCTCTGCCCAATAATGAATCTTGGGCTTTTTCAGTTGTATGTTGCAGATTCCCGATTTCTTCAGGTATTCTAGCGTTTCCTTATCACTCCCTTCTCTATATCAGTGCAGGGTTACGCTACAGTATGGCTGAACATCTTGATCCCAAGTGTTCTATAAGGATTCTTCCTATGTACTGGTGAGTACCAGACTCCACTACCCTATTAGGGTCAAGTACTTGTGAATACTTTCTCTTGACAACCAAAACCGCAGTGGCACCAATCCTGTGTCCACTGCGGTTTTGGTTGTCAAGAGAAAGTATTCACAAGTACTTGACCCTAATAGGGTAGTGGAGTCTGGTACTCACCAGTACATAGGAAGAATCCTTATAGAACACTTGGGATCAAGATGTTCAGCCATACTGTAGCGTAACCCTGCACTGATATAGAGAAGGGAGTGATAAGGAAACGCTAGAATACCTGAAGAAATCGGGAATCTGCAACATACAACTGAAAAAGCCCAAGATTCATTATTGGGAAGAGAGAGTTCTCCCCTAGGAAAGAAATTTTTTTTAAATTCCGGCACAAGACAATTTCCCCTGAAGAATGTCCTACATCACTGTATCTTAAGGACAGAAACTTGTACAAGTCGGGTTGTTTGTATTACACCAATAGGAAATAGGCCATTAGTAGTGTGACATAGGAATCAGAGTGTGAGTTGTACACACATTGTAAGATCCTTAAAGAACATCTGCAAATTTTACTCACTTATGGTATTTCTACTTGTGTGGTTTTAAGCATAATGTATATGTTTTATGTACGATGATCATTTTTATGATTGTTTTATGAAATTTAGAATCTTAATAAAATATTGTGATAATTGATACCACTTTTGTTGTGGGAAGAGTGTTTAGTGACACCTATGTAAATATCGGACTGTCTTTTTGTTTATAAAAGTGTATGCTCACAGAGCAAGAGGTCTGTTTTATCCCTACCTGTGACTCAGAACCGTTTTGAGAATAGAGTGGACTATGCCACACACATTTGTATATAGTTTTTTTATTAGGTAGTTTCTTAGGTAGGTTTCATTTCTTTCGTTGGGCTCATGGACCCTTGACAATGGATTGTACATAGTTGGACAATGGATTTATTTGAACTTTTTATTTGATTTTGAAGATGGATTAATGGATTTTTCTTTTGGACAATGGATTGTACATAGTTGGACAATGGATTATTTTGAACTTTTTCTTTTGATTTCACCATGGATCAATGGATTTTTCTTTTTACGTTTCCTTTGGATTTGCATTGGTGGAGGGAGAGTTTGGACTACTTTTCTTTCGGATTTCTTTTGATTGGTTATACTTTTCATTTACTCATCTTTTGCACATGCTTTTCATTTCATATTTGCTATTTTGTTATGCTTTCATTTCATTGCTTTACTTCTGTACATAATACATTTTCATATTTTAGTTCCATTTGTGGGATTCGCTCATTGGGTTAATGCATGTGAAAATGTGGGTTTACACAATCAATGCCAACCAGTGTGTGTGTGTGACGGACATGTGTTGCTGTACATAGTTGACTTTTGGTTTTTGTCTTGAGATAGGCATGCCAGTGTGGGGTGGATTGGGAAATCATTGCGTCTCAAGAATGGGGCGGCGTGCTGTGGTATTTTGGTGTAGAAGTGGGCCATGATTGTGCATCTTTATTTCATGTAGGGGGGACATGAGTGGGGGCCTTCTGGCAGGTGCCCCTCACTGCTGGGGGTTGGGGGTGCTGGGGGACATGAGTGGGACATGAGTGGGGGCCTGCTGGCAGGTGCCCCTCACTGCTGGGGGGTGGGGGTGCTGGGGGACATGAGTGGGGGCCTGCTGGCAGGTGCCCCTCACTGCTGGAGGGTGGGGTTGCTGGGGGACATGAGTGGGGGCCTGCTGGCAGGTGCCCCTCACTGCTGGGGGGTGGGGGTGCTCGTTGACATGAGTGGGACATGAGTGGGGGCCTGCTGGCAGGTGCCCCTCACTGCTGGGGGGTGGTAGTGCTGGGGGACATGAGTGGGACATGAGTGGGGGCCTGCTGGCAGGTGGCCCTCACTGCTGGGGGGTGGGGTGCTGGGGGACATGAGTGGGGCCTGCTGGCAGGTGACCCTCACTGCTGGGGGGTGGGGGTGCAGGGGGACATGAGTGGGACATGAGTGGGGGCCTGCTGGCAGGTGACCCTCACTGCTGGGGGGTTGGGGTGCTGGGGGACATGAGTGGGGGCCTGCTGGCAGGTGACCCTCACTGCTGGGGGGTGGGGGTGCTGGGGGACATGAGTGGGACATGAGTGGGGGTCTGCTGGCAGGTGCCCCCACTGCTGGGGGTGCTGGGGGACATGAGTGGGACATGAGTGGGGGCCTGCTGGCAGGTTCCCCTCGCTGCTGGGGGGTGGGAGTGCTGGGGGACATGAGTGGGGGCCTGCTGGCAGGTGACCCTCACTGCTGGGGGGTGGGGGTGCTGGGGGACATGAGTGGGGGCCTTCTGGCAGGTGCCCCTCACTGCTGGGGCGTGGGGGTGCTGGGGGACATGAGTGGGGGCCTGATGGCAGGTGACCCTCACTGCTGGGGGGTTGGGGGTGCAGGGGGACATGAGTGGGACATGAGTGGGGGCCTGCTGGCAGGTGACCCTCACTGCTGGGGGGTGGGGGTGCTGGGGGACATGAGTGGGGGCCTGCTGGCAGGTGACCCTCACTGCTGGGGGGTGGGGGTGCTGGGGGACATGAGTGGGACATGAGTGGGGGTCTGCTGGCAGGTGCCCCCACTGCTGGGGGTGCTGGGGGACATGAGTGGGACATGAGTGGGGGCCTGCTGGCAGGTTCCCCTCACTGCTGGGGGGTGGGAGTGCTGGGGGACATGAGTGGGGGCCTGCTGGCAGGTGACCCTCACTGCTGGGGGGTGGGGGTGCTGGGGGACATGAGTGGGGGCCTGCTGGCAGGTGCCCCTCACTGCTGGGGCGTGGGGGTGCTGGGGGACATGAGTGGGGGCCTGATGGCAGGTGACCCTCACTGCTGGGGGGTTGGGGGTGCAGGGGGACATGAGTGGGACATGAGTGGGGGCCTGCCGGCAGGTGCCCCTCACTGCTGGGAGGTGGGGGTGCTGGGGGACATGAGTGGGGGCCTGCTGGCAGGTGCCCCTCACTGCTGGGGGTGGGAGTGCTGGGGGACATGAGTGGGGGCCTGCTGGCAGGTGCCCCTCACTGCTGGGGGGTGGGAGTGCTTGGGGACATGAGTGGGGGCCTGCTGGCAGGTGACCCTCACTGCTGGGGGGTGGGGGTGGTGTGGGACATGAGTGGGGGCCTGCTGGCAGGTGCCCCTCACTGCTGGGGGGTGGGGGTGCTGGGGGACATGAGTGGGGGACTGCTGGCAGGTGACCCTCACTCCTGGGGGTTGGGGGTGCAGGGGGACATGAGTGGGACATGAGTGGGGGCCTGCTGGCAGGTGACCCTCACTTCTGGGGGGTGGGGGTGCTGGGGGACATGAGTTGGTGATCATTCGTGCAAGGTGACATGTGGCCTGGCTGGGGGCATGCCCAGGGTGGATGGACTGCCTGCGGGACATGACCAGGGGTGCTGGGTAGTCCCCTGTGGTGTTGTTTGCCTGCAGGGTCCGTGGAGGGGGTAGAGGGCACACCTGGGAGAACCCACACTGCCAATTGACGTGTGGGACTCCCGTGCACCCCCCTGGATACCCGTACCCCGCTCCGACAGCGAAAGCACGTGTGTAACTTCCCCTGTACCACGTTATACACGTACCCCGCTCGCACAGGGCCAATCACGTGTGAAACTTCCCGTGCACCCCAGTAATCCATGTACCCCACACGCACAGGGCCAATCACGTGTGAAACTTCCCGCACACCCCAGTAATCCATGTACCCTGCTTGCACAGGGCCAATCGCATGTGAAACTTCCCGTCCACCCAAGTAATCCACGTACCCCGCATGCACAGGGCCAATCGCGTGTGAAACTTCCTGCGCACCCCAGTAATCCACGTACCCCGCTCGCACAGGGCCAATCGCGTGTGAAACTTCCCGCGCACCCCAGTAATCCACGTACCCCGCTCGCACATGCCCAATCGCGTGTGAAACTTCCTATGCATCCCAGTAATCCACGTAGCCCGCACGCACAGGGCCTGCCGTGTGTGGAACTTCCCGCACACCCCCCAAATCCACATACCCTGCACGCACAGGGCCAATCACGTGTGAAACTTCCCGCGCACCCCAGTAATCCACATAGCCCGCACACACAGGGCCAATTGCGTGTGAAACTTCCCATGCTCCCCAGTAATCCACGTACCCTGTTCGCACAGGCCCAGTCGTGTGTGAAACTTCCCGCGCACCCCAGTAATTCACGTAGCCCGCACGCACAGGGCCTGCCGCGTGTGGAACTTCCCGCACACCCCCCAAATCCACATACCCTGCACGCACAGGGCCAATCACGTGTGAAACTTCCCGCGCACCCCAGTAATCCACATAGCTCGCACACACAGGGCCAATTGCGTGTGAAACTTCCCATGCACCCTAGTAATCCATGTACCCCGCTCGCACATGCCCAATCGCATGTGAAACTTCCCGCACACCCCAGTAATTCATGTACCCCGCTCGCACAGGCCCAATCGCGTGTGAGACTACCCGCGCAGCGGGGTACCTGTATTCGGAGGGGTGCGCTGGGAGTTTTACAGGCGTTTTCGTGGTTGTGAGCCTGTGCGCCATGTACGGGATTTGTGCGCTGTACATGGCGCACGGGGAGGGGTTGGGGGCGTAACTGGCGCTGCTGCAGGGTCGCTGCGCCACTCTGCGCCACAGCTGGTTTTGGATGTTAAAATCCATGAATACGCTGTGCGCGGAAATGGATTTTAGCGCACGCGGCTGGCGCAGAAAGTTGCACGTGCACACTGTGCGCCAGCCGCATGCGCCACATGTGCGCTGAATTCTATGAATTGCCCCCATAGGGCGTTCGCTCAGGCCAATCTCATCAAAGTGTTTTAGGACAACAGACCGGGTGTCTCCACCACTTGTGCGCTGAATTCTATGAATTACCCCCCTAGGGCGTTCGCTCAGGCCAATCTCATCAAAGTGTTTTAGGACAACAGACCAGGTGTCTTTGAACCAGACACTATGCGAGCACCTCTGTGCATGTTCAATCATTTCTCCCATAAGGGAGGAGCCACTTGTGCCTCCATGTCTGATGCTTGCCCAGAATTCACATACCGATACCCAGTGCTCCAGATAGGATTGCGGCGTGAGAGTATTTTACTCCCAGTTTTCAGAATTGGAGAGTAAACACAATTTCAATAGAGTAAAAATAAGGTTTCTTCCTTCACAAGAGAGTAAAAAAGTGTCTCACAACTATTCAATTTGTGCGTAAAATTGAAACTGTGTTCAAAAACATTAGTGGCAAAGAACTTGTCGATGCGTACTACCCAGCTTCATCTTCATTGTACTTGGACACCATAACTCTGTTAAGTACTACAGATGCCAGCTAGTTACATCAAATATCAAGTCCCTCACTCAACCAGCATCAGTTCTCTGCCTCTCGGGCCTACTGTTTCTGCCTGGCAATACCTGCTTAACAGCCACTCAGTGTTTTTGCCTCATCTCTCCTTCCTGTTGCTACTGTTTCCCCATCACTTTCGGATGTACTGCCTCTCACCCTGAAGTGTTGCTATGCCACGTTTTTAGCTCTGTTGCTCTGTCACTCCGCCTCTCCCATCTCTGCATTCCATTATTGCTGTTTCCCTCTTACATTGTTCTGTATCAGTTGATATAACTCCCCTTCCTCTCTCATGTCATTACTCTAGCTATATCTCTTTTTTCATTTTCTCTGTTGTGGTTGCTACTCCTTTTGATTATCTGTCTTGCACTGCCTCTTACGTTATTGGCCTACCTTTCTTTAATCTGTATTTTCTATTTCCAGATCTCCCTGTCTGATGTTGATCTGTGTTTTCTTATTTTACTGTCTCTATATGTCTCTTTTGCTCTGCTTCTATCCCTCACTCCTATGCTTACACATACGTGCTCTTCTTAAGCAAAAACTCATTACTTCATACGTTACTGTATGAGCCTTGTCGCTGTTGATTAAAATAAAAGTAAAAGAGTAAAGTCAGCACGTGAACTCCAACTCACTGTGCTGTGTGCTCTAGAACATTATCTGTGTGTTAAATCAAAAAGGAGGTGTTTTACCGTAGGAACTCTGATCACAGTCTTCAAATCCATGATAGGAGCTGTGGAAGTAAATGTAGTGTAAATCTCCGTTAGCTGAACAAACGCGTATGTATGCGCTTTAATTTTCTTTCAAAATGCTTGTTTCATCTTACCTGGCTCCTTCAGCGTTACTTTACAAAGACGAAGCCGCCCGTGAGCGTGCGCTTCGTATCTCGTTGTATATGTGGTTGCTATCACGAATACCTTTAGCTTAATTTTTCTAACAAATCTCTATAGTTCCACCTTGGTGTCAAACAGGGAACTCTTGTATGTTGGAACAAAACGTAATACTTTTTGTAAAGTTTCTATCTCCTTTTCCATTAAGACCCTGGATGACAAATTGATCACCCACACACTGGAGAAAAAATCAGTTTAAGAGACTACGCGACCTTTGATACACAAAGTATATTATATGCAATTAAATGTCCATGTGGTCTCTATTATGTTGTCCAATCAAAGAGAAAGGTGAAGCTCTGCTGGAATGAACATAGATCCTGTATAAGGAATAGAAATGTGAACTCTGCGATGGTTAGACATTGGCAGGACAAACGTCATAACCTGGCACATATACCTTTTCAGATCTTGGAAGAAGTTGGCAAGAATGATCCTCATGAGAATGTACAAAAGACACTTGATCAGAGAGAATCCTTCTGGATAGATCGACTAGGGACCCTAACACCAAAAGGGTTGAATGAAGAATTGAACTTTGCATGTTTTCTGTAATTAACCCCACCCAGATGTCACTTGTGGTTTGGTAACAAAAGAAAACCTATATGTTGATCTTTACATGTTTGTGATTGAGTTAAAGGTATTTTAAGTGAAATGTGTGTGTAACAAGAGTAGATTCATATGGTTATCTCTACATGTTTGTGAATGACTTAGGCATAAGGCACATTGGCAGGGTGTGTCTCTAACAATAATGCAATTGCTTTACAATGGACAATGAAGGGTACTTTGGAAACAGGCCAATAAGGCACATTGGCAGGGTGTGTCTCTAACAATAATGCAATTGCTTTAAAATGGACAATGAAGGGGACTTTGGAAACAGTACAATGCCGGTCGAACACTAAGTGATCTTAGAAATAATGTTGCTAAATATAATATAGGTTTGATTATATATGCATTGTTAGAATATATTGACATGTATGCTGGTTCGCATGTATAAGGTTATGGTTATTTGTGAGTTGATTGCGGATAGAATTCCAAGAATTTGACATAATTAAGAGCGGGCTCTGTTGACAACTGATTGTTAATCATACTGCCTACGGTACGAAATCTGTGTATGCCATATTGTGGATTAATGAAGGTGACACTCAATTATTAACCTGTTAAACTTGTTCAAGTAAGCAGAGTATAAACCCGTTGTTCAAATGTACAGGTATCTGATCAGAGTTATCCACTATGTACAACCTGGGGTTGCTTAGCTACTGTAACAAGACCTATTCCCATCCTCCCGTTGCCATGAGAGCATGGGACGTGAGGCGCCGCCGCGTCAGCACGCATGCTGACGTGTCGCAACGCCTCACTTGGTCGTGATAGCAACCACATATACAAGATATGAAGCGCGCGCCCGCGGCTGGCTTCGTCTTTGCAAAGTAACGCTGAAGGAGCCAGGTAAGAGGATACATGCATTTTGAAAGAAAATGAAAGCACATACATACGCGTTCGTTCCGCTAACAGAGATTTACACTACATTTACTTCCACTGCAAATATCATTGATTTGAAGACTGTGATCAGAGTTCCTAAGGTAAAACACTTTCTTTAATATTTAACACACAGATCATGTTCTAGAGCACGCAGCACAGTCAGTTGGAGTCCACGTGCTGACTTTATTCTTTTACTTTTTCTTTAATCAAGGTATGAAGTAATGGCTTTTTGCTTAAGAAGAACACATATGTGTAAGAACGTATTTGAGGTTCACAATTATATTTCTTTTCTGTTTTTTCATGTGGAAACTAACAATGGCTGATCTTGATATGTATTTTTCACATATTGTAATATTTTGTACATTACTGTAATTTATGGTTTTATTGAAGCCCTGAAGATGGAGCGCGTCTCCAAAATGCAGCGGATTGTGAGCCATATCTTGACCTAGGAACTGTTGTGCTACTTATACACCAATTTGAACATATATTGATGTTGAATTGAATTGGTTTTCAACTTAACTTAAAAAGCTATGTGAATGACTCACCATTTCTTGAGAGAAACAGAACATTTATGAGTGAATACATCTACCTCCATATGAGAAAGTGAAGTACCGAAACGATAACAAACCTAAAGCTCGACTTTGAGCTGCAGGAGAGCATTAGGCATTGCTGGGTGGTAAGGTTTTGCTTCTTGGAAATTTGTGGATCCCAGTCTCAGAGGATCGACTAAAGACTGATAGCTCCTATCTAACTTGATAACAGCAAATAAGCATTAACGTACTCAGTATATGAATTTATTGTGGTGCCCACCTCTCTCCCCGCCTTTTCAATGTGCTTCTTCTGAGCCATTACAGGTATGGCATCCCTGATGATATGTGTGTGTGTGTGGTCTGAGACATTACAAGTATAGCAGCCCTGATGAGATGTGTGTGTTCCGGGCCATAACAGGTATAGCAGCCCTGATGAGAGGGATATATGAAATCAGTGTGACATTTATGCTGCGACCACCAAAAATGCTGATTTTTAAAAAAGATCACCCTTTTCATCCCACATATATGCAGGGGGAGACCCCCTCACACCTCCTGCTACCCCCTACATTCATAATATACCGTACCCATCCCCCACATATATATGGGGTCGAAATAAAAAAGTCAACATTTTCAGTGGTTGCTGTAAAAAAGGCGAAGTATGATCCCAATGAGAGGTGTGTGTTCTGAATTATTGAACATTTAGTAGTCCTTTTGATAAGCCAAAAGCTAAGTCAGCTCTGTTACAATTGAATGTTACCTGCATCTTAAACACGTATCTCTGATGCAGATGCATTGGCCTCGCCTATCAACATGATTTGAACTAACAGGTTACACAATGATCTCTGCAGCAGGGTTATTGACCAACTGAACTACCTTTCTCAACAGGATGTTGACTTGGAAAAGCATACAGGATTAGGGCACTGGCAGTTCCATGTGAGGCTTGCCTTACATCACTGGCTCGTCAAAATATCTCTGCCTGTTTGGACTATCCTACATGAGTCAGTAGCTTCATAATGAGGCTTTGAAATGTGCTAGACTTTTGGCAGTGGGATTCAGTAATGTGACATGGGAGAAGCAGAAGTTTTGAAAAGCGCAAGGCAGAGTAGGAGGGATTGAAGTATATGACAGCATTGCCATTTTCTCACACTGTCCGCTAGTGTTCATCACACCAGCTGAGGCGGGTAGTTGGAAGGATCTTTGTGAAAATACCAAATGTTTTACTGCAAGGTCAAAAATCCTGCATGTAAGCCACGTTTTCTGTATTTTTAAAGCAGGGGGAGACTCCTCGCAGCACACCTCCTCCACATCCACCCACTTTATTAAATACCCCTGCCCAACACACCTTCCCATCTATCTTTGGGGGACATTTCTTGTTTTCCATGCAAGGTTTTCTACAACACAGTAATGGGATTCAGGAATTTTGTAGTGAAACCGGTGGGAAGAGCTCAGACACTGTTCTTGCTCCGTACTTAAGCTTGCTGCAGAAAATGGCAACACATGTTCGTGCTTTATCATTACAGCAGCTCTTTTAAGAAATGCAGGTACTGTCCCAAAGCGTAGTAGTCCTGCTAAGAAATGTGTGCATGATGCAATCAGCCCTGCTGTGAATAATTGGCACTGTGCCATGACATGCGTATAGCAGCTCTGCTGATAAATTATGCTACTTTGCCTGAATATATAACAGTCCCGTTCAGAGGTACCTGTACAATCTGTGAATTGACCGTGTAATGAATCATGATTACGACCTGATGTGCTTTGTTTAAGATTTTGGTTAGACCACCAATATTGCAATGGGTCCTGTTCTTGACCTGGACTATGTTTAATCCAGCACCCCATGAGAGACTGTGAGCCGGTGGGATGAGCCGGACAGTGGATTCAAAAGGATTCAACCACAATGGTCTTATTTACCTTTTGTACACACTGGTGTTCTCAAGAGTGGGGAGGAACTCATTAACATGGTGAAGGACTCGCACTTGACAGGAAATTGTGAGCTGGCAGCAGCTAAAGCTGGACAGGGGTGACAGGGTTTCCTAACAATCCCTATATCATCGGGAGTGTGTGATTACCTGATAGGCATTCAGATTATATGCCTCCAAACAGCGAGCGTTCTTGGTTGCTCTGGAGCTGTAGAGTGTGGTATACATTTGTTTCTGAGTTGATTAATGTATTAGCGGTTATGATCATCTGCGCAAAAATACAGCTCTGGAGGAGGGGAGCTGATAAGGAGGACAAACAGATATGAGGAATGGGCACTTGAAACATCGAAGTAGAGTAACACCAAGGCATGACTGACACCTAGATGGGTCTGTAGCTCCTTACTTGGGGGGGGGGAGGCAACAGCCTTACTTAATCCACTACATCAGCGATTTAGGTATACACTTTGGGTGGGTTTGCCCCATATTTACATGTTGCGGGGAGTTACCTTGTTTGGTAGTCCCACTCGTAAGTGAGAGAGTCAAGTAAATAATGCACGTACATTTTGGCACATCCCTGGGATATGTTTCATTCCCGTTGAGATACTGCATGTTTTGCCCAGGTACCATAAGTGCACAATTTCCTTAACACGATGCGGGTATGGGGCACTGAGCCTGATGACTCTCCGACTGATTGCTCTGCCTCCCGCATCACATATACTTGCATCGCTCCCTCATCTGGGGATTGGCTACTATTGATGAGAGGGTGGGTTAATGGAATCTTAGGTTGCCTCCAGTAATCACTGTTATCCCTGCCTGCTCCCCCCATAGCCCATGTAATATTGGAACCTTCATGGACCATACACGTATATGTAGACAGTGGTGCATCACTGTGCCTCTATCATGAGAGTGGACCGAATGTCCCACACCAACATGGCGTATAATAAGGCCCGTGGGCTATCGCGCACGCGTTTGGGCACCATAGCAACGGTGCTATAAACAAATGATCCTTCCGCGTGCGTGTTAGTGGACCAGCACAGTTTCTGAGATGAGTATGTGCATACCCGGCTACACAGGTAACCTGGTAAGTGTTTCTGCACAAGCTTGGGGGAATATAATATAGATAACGAACAGTGACAATGTGCTGTAGAAACTCCTTCATTTGAGGATGCGGTCCGCACGGACGATATTACAAACAGTGTAGGAAGTGGTTACAGTAGCTTTCAGCTATAGACATTCGCCTTATTACACGGTATTACAATACGGCGCAGACACTCCTTCATTTGAGTGAATGGTCTGCACAGACAATATTACAAATGGTGTAGGATGTGGTTACAGTAGCTTTGAGCTATGGACTTTTTCCTTATTATACGGTATTACAATGCGGCCATAGACGCTCCTTCATTTCAGTGCACGGTCCGCACGGACAATATTACGAATGGTGAATTAAGTGGTAACAGTAGCTTGTAGCTACGGGCATTCACCTTGTTACACTGTATTGCTTACGAAGGCTCTCTAATTTTCTGCCTTCAGAACATTACAGAGCCACCCTTGCTAACAAGCCGTCGGATCATTGTTTTATACTACTGGGAGCTGGGTTTGCATTGTACTGACCATTTCCACATGCACATACAAGTTAGTTTCACTGTAGGTACATATTGAGTTAGTTAATACGAGGCTGTAATTCACAAGTGATAAGTTACGTTTCTGGTTACATTGTAGGTGCACAGATAAATCTGCAACGTTTACTGAAAGGAATGTGTGACTATCTGAAAAAAGGACATGTTATGAACACTGAGCTTCGAGCCCTGAAGATGGATCTTTGAATCTGAAACGTGTTGGCATATTGTGTATAAAACCAAAGCTTCTTGGCTTGTTGGGGTGTATTATATTGTATCGAAAATCAACAATTTGTGTGACTAAAGGGGTTGGGGGTTTTCCGGACCACTCCACAACACATGTACATAAATGTTATATGTGATCTGTTTGAATTAGAGGAGCACTAGGTGATTTGTACGAATATTTGTGTTAACAGGATTATGAATTCTTTGTTACCTCATCAGGGGTGATTTTGTTTTCAAAGTGTTGTCCCAGAGACTTTGGTCCCAGACAACACCAATAAATTGCGCTGAATTTCTCTTTTAAATTCATCTGTTTGAAATGATTTTCTTGAAATTGCGTGATGTTTACTTTTCTTCATTGGAAGGTATGATGTGAAGGTTTGCTTGTTGGTGGTACACGTAGTGACACTACCAACTGTAAATACAAACATTACTTGTAGGACCTGAAGTCCACCAGGAGTGCAACAGGGTTATCCGTTGGCAACAACTGGTTGGTTGTGTGACCTGTACAATCTGTGTCACTGAAAATATATACAGCACTGCTTCTACCTGCATCCATTAGATGGTCAGAAAGGGAGTTAAAGTAGAGTGAAGTTCAGACTACATGCCAAGCTATTTCTTGCTCTCCAATAGAACAAACTATTAAGTGTCCTTTCATGCATGCACATGCACACAGACACATACAATCTTAAAACTAAATAAAACACATCTTCCTATAGGACAACAAAAGCTTTTCCTTCTCACAAATGCCAAACAACTGCTTGCTGGGATGCTCTTCTAAAACTTTGAGACATCAAACGCAATTGGTGTGCTTCTGTGATAAAATGATATGCCCATGATGCTGCAACTGCGCTGCCTCTATTAAAGCTGATCAAAACAAAGGAAAATGAAGCAGAAATGCAGCGCTAGTTTAAGACCATTTTCATTTTACACAATACTACATATGTCCTAAAGCAATGCGAAAGCATGATCATGATTCAAAATGCTTCAATAACACTTTAACCTACAAAATGCAGGCAGTTGAACAAAGTGAACAAAACAAAAATTCCCTTCTACATTACTCAGAAAGTATTATCTTGTTAGAATAATTAACTGAGAGTGCTAAAAGAAAATAGACCAGGACTCATCCCAGTTGCTTCTTTCAAGCAACTGTGTCGATTGTTAAAGAGTGGGTGTGCAAGCTGCTGCTGGCCAGCCTTCTCCAGTGACCTCGAAGATTTCTGGGGGCACTGCTATAAATAGCATGTTTAAGCTGTCCACAAGGAAGAATTAAAAGGGCAGTTGTGAAAGATTTCTCTGCGCAAAAAGGCCTCATACACACCTTATCTTGAAGGCTGCCGATACCTTCCATAGTGATGTTAATGATTGGAGGCCCAGTGTTAGTCTAATAGCCTCAATGGGCACTGCCCCAGGTAGGCCCATAAGGGAATACAATATTTTTGCCTTTATTTTTGTCAACCATGACACCGCCCTTTTGGGGTATGTTTCGAGGGTGTATAGGATTGCAGCAATTAGGGACACTCTATAGGCCCACATCTTAGCCTCATTCGACTCCCCCCATGAGCGTCAATGACTCTCCTGATTTCATCCAGGCCTTGCTAGGGACCTTTTCTGCCAAATGAGTTAGAGTCTTGGTGTTACTGATGTTCAAACTACATTGACCTGTTCCAACGGAAGGTCCCCATGCCTCCAAGTAAACGCCAGGTGGCTGAATGCTCTTTTCCCGACGGTCATGAACTTAGTTGTGTTACTGTTGGTTTGCAAGCCATTCAATTTAGCATATTGGCGAAGCACGTCCAACGATCATTAGAGGTCTATTTCAGTGTGATCCGGGACCATGGTATCATCCGCGTATACCAAGGAATGCATGTCCTCGCTGCCCAATCGAGGGGGAATGATTGTTTATATGGAGACATGCAAGGACGGGTCAGCAAGGACAGACATAGAGATGGATACAGTGAGACACAGACAGGCATAGATAGAGATGGAGAAAAAGAGGTTGATGGATATAGAGGGATGGATACATATAGATGGATATCATATATAGACAAGAGGAAGTATTTGTTGTCAGACAGGTATCGAGGGAGAGTGGAGGATGAGTCAGTCTCTACTGCTTCAATGCCTCAACGCCTTTGCAATGCTACTGAGAAGATGCAATGATAGACTGGGCTAAATTTCAGCAATGTTGCTGGTGTACCTGGTCCGCCACCACACGTGGGCATACACATTGACTAATAAGGATGGCGAAGAGTAAATGCCAGACATATGGTTATTGTACCCAATGTCAAATCTTGTTTGTAATGTGGGCATCTCTGTATCACTGTATCACATATCCTATTGGTCTCTTTCAATCCTCATCATTTTCTAGATATACTGACAAATCAATGAAGTCACAACCCATACATATTTTGGTTGGTTCGGTTTTTCAGTGCTTTTTAAAAAATGTCTTGCTCAACTGTGGCTTCATTACACAAATAATTTCATATAATCTTCAATAGGACCCCATCCATGTTACTTTATTATTCTTATAGAAAACTGCTTTTGAATATATTCATGTTACATTCCAGCAAAACACATTTCATGAGATTTGGATTTTTATTCCTCCTCTTGTTAGATGTTGTAAAACAGCTCCAAGGATGTCCAAGGAATACAGTCATTGTTATCTGATGAAAGGCTGAATTATTCAGACAGAAAACAAATTATTTCTCCAAATTCAAATCATTTCAACATTGTCACTGCAACTACCAAAGAATTATATTTAATGTCTCGTGCAGAACAGAGTTATGTGACCAAGAAAAGACACATTTTATCATTACGTATTCTTATCACATGTTCTCATCATAGTGGTCCAAAGTTAGTCTTGTGGGCCAATCTACTTACTGGTCTTTCTTTAGTGGCTGATTTTCTGGGTGGGGCCTAATGTTACCTGCTACCTGCACCAACTACAATAACGCTAGTCCAGTGCATAACGTGGAGCGGAGTGCAAGTGGCTCGAAAGTGGTCTTGTGGGCTACTCTCCTTACTGGTCTTTCTTCATTGGCTGATTTGCTGGGCGGAGTCTAACATTGCCTGCAACCTGCACCAACTACATAAATGCTAGTCCAGTGTAGACCATGGCACGAACTGCAAGTGACTGGAATGTGGTCTTGTGGGCTAATCTCCTTACTGGTCTTGGCAAGAGTGAACCTGATAGAGGGATGCCGATAAAAGGGGGCAAAGTCTAAAGTCCCAAAGTACACTGTTTTGACAGGATTGAATCCGACCGAGGGATGTCCACAGTGAACTGGTTAGCAAAAGTTGGCAAGAGTGAACCCGGCAGAGGGATGCCGACAAAAAGGGGTGAAGCCTGAAGAATTGTTTAAAAAGATATTAAGAATCGTGAATGAAAGGAGCATTGTAAGACCAGGGGAAGTGGATTGTCCCCCTTGGCATTTGGATTCAAGCCCGGCAGAGGGAGATCCCGAAAGTAGTGAATGAACAGTGTGTTACAAAAGTTGGCATGTGAACCTGGCAGAGGGATACTGACGAGAGGGGGCGAAGCATGATGCCCTAAAGAGTATTGTAAGACCAGGGGAAGTGGATTGTCCACCTTGGCATTTGGATCTGAGCTCAGCAGAGGGAGATTCCATAAGAAAGGCATGAACCCGGTCGAGGGAATCTTAGGGATATGAGCCCAATAGAGAGAGATCCCCCCAAAGTCCAGTTGTAAAGGAACCTTTTATTTGTTTAGTTGAATACGTCATGCCCTCGAAGGCAAGAGACTTTTATTGAAAAGAGATTTAACCATAGAAGAACTTGATAACTGGTACGGAACAGTCGGCTCGTGCTCGGAAAGCTCGAATGTGTGCTGTGCTCAATCAATCGACCTTGTCCTGTGCTCAAAACATGGGGAACGGAGACCCCTGGCAATCAAATCCTGACTTATTATTTTTGAACACTTCTTCCTTTATTCAAATCCCTAATCACACCCTTTCTGTAATTAGTTATTCGGATTTGGCAATCATTTTTTTTTTAGTATATGCCTTTTACTTTGATAGGACGCCACAAGGACAGCCTTATTTTTCATTTGATGGTCGAAGCTTGCTCCCATCTTAGATTTAGGTTTAGGTTATGTGTTTTTCCACCCTGCATTTACAGTTTAATAAACACATTTGAACTGTGATCACTTGTGTCTGTCTTTACTGTTGCCACCATCAGTTCCTTACAGCAGCACTGAGAACTCAAGAAGGGATTTGACACAAGCACCCTCAGGAGCAGATGACTTTTAACAGCATTTGTTTTAATGCAGTGCCAATCACTTCAGCACTGTTTATCGATCAGAGTACTTTACACGCACAAATGGAAGGCATGTGCGGAGAGCAGAGTGAGACGGGGGTGAGAGTGCCTTGCGACTCGCGGGCTCGGGACAGTATCATACGCCTTATTTGAACTCTGAGTCTACAGGAAACAGCGACTTGCCATCTACTACTTCCTCAGATGTGGCTAGTTTTCATCCCAACAACGATGTTTTAACTGCTACACATAATGGGGGAGGGACCGCTAATGAACTATGCAAGCATACTATCAAGCAACTACAAGATCAACATCACTTGACCCACCTGACCACAGTTTGAAAGAGTCCTTAAAGGCAGTGCAGGATCAAGAACTGGCCTTGGAGGCCATTGTGGAAGAGGATGTGGTGAAGGGTGGAACGGGCGGCTTAAAGGCACAGCCTGAAGTGTCAATCGTGCATGATCACTCATTTGAGCATCTCTGCCAGGATATGGAGGGAATTAATAAATGAGCCTATGGAACGGGGCATACAGGGTCAGAACCCGTCTTTGAAACCAACGTGTCTGGTCTGACAATACAGGGCCTGACCTTGAGCCCATTAACAAACATACCAAATTAACACCCTGCTACTGGCAGGCCGAGGCCCATTTGAAAAAAGACCACTAAATGAAAATGACTTTCCCCCCAGAAACATCCCTTTATGTTGTGATTCTAAGATACTACCACAAGTAAACTCTTTGGGGCCAGCTTCGATTTTAGCACTTCACCTTGTATTGGAGTCTCTATTAAGACTTTATCATAGCATCAAAGAAGTGTTACAGGAAAACAGCACACAGTCGACTACAGTGGACTTGAGTGTCAAACTACTACTGCAAAAATCTGCTGGCTCTCAGACATGATGTAATAACCAGGCTTTCACGTGTGATAGGTGCAAAAACAATGTACTTAATCATAAAAAGACACAAACTGTCCTGCTGCCTGCTCCAAAGGCAATACAGACTCTATCCATGCCAAGAAAAAGGACCACATTCAGGCACGGGTATCTGGCGCTTCCAACAACACGACTAAACTGTTCAAAATCTTCAGGGAACTAGCCAAACCTTCTGCAGTATCCTCCACCCCTATTCCTTCTCAGGCCCCCTGCAATGCCCCCGCCACTCACTTCACCACGAAAACGCAGGATATTCTGAACAGCTTAGTCACTCAATCTCCCGAGCCATCCCTCACCCCCTTGCCTCCCTTGGCTGCTCATCCTCTTCCTTCCTCCTTCTCCTCCTTTGCCCTTGTCTCACCGGAAGAAGTCACCAGAGTTGTCTGCTCCATGAAGGTCTCTTCCAAACAGGTTTCCCCTTGCTCATCCAGAACCATCAAGAACAACATTGGCCCTCTTCCCCTGTGCTTGCTGTTCTGTGTAACCACCCCTTTGCTACTGGTTCTTTCCCCTCCTCCCTCAAGTACTCCCTCGTGTGCCCCCTCCTTAAAGAAATTTCAGCAGACCCTACTTGTACAGCCAGCTACCGTCCTATCTCCATCACCCCCCTGCTGGGAAAACTACTGGAGAAACTGGCCCTGCCCCAACTCAACTTTCGCAGTGAACTTGTTGGTGGTCTCCACGGCCATCAATCTGGATTCAAACATCCAGAGGCACAGAAACTGTTCTTCTGAACATCCATGGAGAACTGCCTACATCCCTGGATTC
The DNA here is from genome assembly GCF_040938575.1 of Ambystoma mexicanum. NCBI lineage: Eukaryota > Metazoa > Chordata > Amphibia > Caudata > Ambystomatidae > Ambystoma > Ambystoma mexicanum. Next base: position 1,131,332,118 of record NC_090935.1, on the reverse strand, counting down.
CATCTCCCCTGCTGTCCTAATCCTTCTTGATCTCGCCTTTGCATTTGATACTGTAAACCACTACATCCTCATAAAAAGGCTCCACAACACCCTTGGTATCTCGGAGCAGGCACTGGACTGGGTGACCTCCTTCCTCCTTCCTAACTGATGGCTCCTCCCAAGTCATCCTGGGCACCTTCTCCTCTCTGACTTCCTTCTCAACCTGTGGTGTCCCCCAGGGCTCTATCCTCTTGCCTTGGCTCTTTAACATCTACCTTACTCCTCATCTCCTCCTTCTCCCCCAACCTAAAGTGTTATTCTGATACAGCAATTCTGTTTTCTATTGTATTAGGACCCCATTAATTAGTCATTAATCTTAAACCCTACAGAATCCTCGAAGCTAGGAAAAAGCTTCTGAAGCTTCTTCAAACATCCTGATGACACTTTTGCACCTTCCATCCTTCCTGACTGCCTTTCTGCCATCCAGGCCTGGTGCACTTCCAATGATCTCTGCCTCAATGCCAGCAGCAAAATTGAGATCCTTCCCATTGGGACCCCTGCTCCTGACTTCTTCCCCTCACCCTGGCCTTCTTCCATGGGCTCTCCCCCAGCACCTTCTTCTGAAGCCTCTGAGTCATCGACGACTCCTCTCTCTCCTTCCTCCCTCACACTAAAGACATTGCCAAGAAGTCCTACTTTCAGCTCTTCCTTCTCAAAGGAATTCTACCTTTTCTCACCTGACCCCAGAAGATCAATGTTACCCGATACCTGGTTCTCTCCAGTCTTGACTATTGCAATAGCCTTCTCCTGAATCTAACTTCTTCCACTCTGCGACCCCTCCAGCTAATCTAGAATAGGGCAGCAAGTTTTATCCTTGGCCTCAATCCCAGGGACTGCATCTCTCCTGCCCCAATAAGTCTTCACTGGCACTCGGTTTTATGGATTGAATTGAAATCCCTCTGTACCATCCACAAGGCTGTCTGGGACCAGGGACCACACTATAAGCAACTCTCTCTTACTAAATATTCCCCCTCAAAACCTCTGTGCTCCTCTGGCACCAACTCTTTGTGTGTAAAGTGTTTCGCTAAACAGAGGGCAGGAAGTTGATCGCTTTCCTCAGCTAGCTCCCTTCTTTGGAACAGCCTCCCCCTCCCTCTTCATCTTGAGCAAGACTTTCTTAAATTCCGGAAGCTCCTCAAGAATTTCCTTTTTACCTTCTCTTTCCTTCCCTCTCTCGTCTGCTAATCTCACAGTTGCTTGTTTGGTGTTCACAGCTCTTATGCATCCTCGGGACCCTGATCTTCCACACCGAATTGCCCCCAGCTTCTGTCTATCCTCAGCACTTGCCTCGACTCTCCCTCCACCCTGGAGGCTTGCACTTACCTTAGATTGCACTTCACCTGTTGCTCTCCCATGAGTACCCATCACCTATCCCATTCCCCCTTGCCTTCTGCACTTGCACGCTCTGAACACTCACAAGGCATAGTAGGTTCGCCCCCCACCCCCACTGCATTTAATTTTTTTTTAAAATGTATTTTAGTTGTTTCCCGTCCCCTTGTCCTGTGGGCGCTTTGAAACAGTATTTACTTCCTGTAAGTGACTAACAAGCGAACAAGAAATGAATAAAAATAAATAATATTCTTCCTGCAAAGATGTACTGCAGGGAGAATCTTTGGCGGATACATCGACGAGGCAGAGTGAGGCAGCGGACAGTCGCTCCACACTAGTGGAGTGGTGCTTCAAGATGAACGAGGATCACCCGATGTCTACAAGTCCCCTGAGGGAAGAAAACAAATCGAAATTTCGGCAAGTCCGGAGGACTTAGAACCAACAAACAATGACCAGGCTGTTCAGGTTAGAGTATGCAGGCAATTGAAAAAAAAGAAACTCCAGTAAGAGAAGAAGAGTAAAAACCTTCCAGTCCCAAATTGCAACGAGCGGGCCAAAACGTTTTTTGATGCACCATCTGACAAAGACACGGTTACAGCTTTTGCTTTCAACCAACCAACTCAAGATGATCCTGCTGTTCTGAGTGTAGGGGCAAGGTTTTAAAGAAGAATTTAAAGGAAAAGCAATGTAAAACAAATCAGGTTTCTGGAAAATCCTATCTATAAAGCAGAGTCTTTTACTGCGGTGCAGTCCTTGGAACCAATAGGCAACGCTTCAAGGGATATGGATCTCACTACACCTCCCGTGACTTCCTGTGACCTCCCGATACCTCCCGTGTCCCAAAACCTCGTAATTGAGCCACGAATAAGTGCAATGTCGCAGGAGGCTGGGGCCCAATCGTTCTCTTAGACCAAGTGCTTAAGAATACATTTCAAAGGTCGACTGTTGGATGGGTGGTAAATCTGCAAGTGTATTGCCAAATGCACACGAACAGCGGACAAATGCTAAAAGGGTTCTAGGCAATACCAACCCCTCATGAACTACATTCAGATGACATTGAAAGGGTAGCTTTCCTAAAATAGGGAGCCGAGAAATCGGCATGTTACTTTACTTCTAACCTGATTGCCCAGATTGTTTGGAAAGACTGAGAAGTTCTTAGATCTTTGCGCTATTACTTACTGGAATTACAAGGGACATAACAGAATTTTTGGCACAATCACCACCAGTTCAACAGATGGCACCTACTTCTTCCATGCTGATTGGAACAGGGGAGGCTTCAAAATCCTCACCTGAGAACTGATCTTGGCTGCAATTAAGATGTTCAACAAGTCTAAATCTATGAATAACTGTCTTTAACATGCAGCCGTTTAAGGTTGTCTCTTGGAACGTTTGTGGTTTTCAGAAACTAACTAGGAACTATTGTTTGGTTGCAGTAACATAATGTAATTACAGGAATCGATGCCCTTGAATGATTTTGAATTGGAGGGCTACCACACATACTTTGAAATGCTACGAGAGGCACTGAAGGACATCCAAAGGGTGGTCTATCAAACGCTGTTGACCTCAACTTGAATTGCACTCATAACGAGGTTGCGACGAGGGCAAATAACTTACTAGCAATGAACTTTTTTTTTTGAGTTTGGATGCAGGCTTTTTGTTTGTGAATTTATATTGGAATTCTGTAAACCTTGCATACTTTGGGCTATTGGTAGAGCTAGACCATCTAGGGCACCGGGCCGGATAACATCCCTCTGGTGTTCATTAAGAGAGATCTGGCGGGTCTGGCTTGGTCCACTTGGGGTTCTATTTAAACATATGTACGTCAATCAGAAGGTTCCCCATACCTGGAGACAATCACTAATAATTCCTATATACAAGCAGTGCAGATCCTACAAATCCTACAAATGTTAGGCCTATCACTTTGCTCGATGCTTCCAGCAAGATTTTTGCGTCCCTACTACTAAGGGATCTCAAGTCTCATATTATTTGCTTGAACTTACTTTTGTTCTATCCGGTGGGTTTCGTACAGGAATGGGGACCTCGTTGAACGCCACTACAATGTCCCACTTATAAGCTGAGGTAAAAAAAGGGGGGGGCACGTACATGGCCTCCATCGATATGTCAAATGCATTTGACACAGTGAGTAGCAACATCTTGTAGACTAGGCTTCTTGCTTGGAAAGTCTGTGTGAAGACCGTGCAGCTTCTGGCACTGCGTCACACCAACACCTCTTTGAAGGTTAGGCTGAGCAGGGAGGGTGCCTTAACCAGCTCGGTACCCACATATGTCAGGTTACGTCAGGGCTGTGTTCTGGCACCCACCCTGTTCAACTTATACATGGCAGATTTGGGTAGATTGTGGGAAGCGGGTGTAACAAACACAATTAAACTGGGTACAGTGACCCTTGCATTTGCAGATGATATAATTCTATTCCATAAAACTCCAATTGGGCTGCATAGGAAGCTAACTCTTTTCCATCAATGTGCTGTAGATAACAACCTCAAAGTGAATGGCCAGAAATCTGAGGTCATGATATTTACCACGAAAAAGAGGCCCAAAACATTTAACTGGAGGGTGGGAAATTATCCCTTGGAAAGCGTGCCATCTTTGAGGTACATAGGTTACAGTTGATCAAACAGTAACTCTAGGGAGGTTTGGAAATTGTTTCTTAAAGGCAAATTCACCCCTTTGCTAACAAAGAGGAAAAGAATTCACTCACAACTGTGCCGCTTTTCTCTTAAGCCACTTGTTCAATTTCACCTGCTTAAGGTGGAACCTATTCTTCTTTATAGTTCTGACATCTCATTAATTGGTCTGGGCCAGTATCTAAATTCTTTACAGGTTATGTTGTGGAAATAAAAACTGTATTTGGCAAACTCTGTTCCCAACGCGGTTGTAAGGCATGAGTTTGGTTTGACTTCTCTGGCAGCAAGATCAACCTGGAAAAAACTAGCAGAGTTTGCCAAATTTCTGAATCCACCCAGTAATTCACTTTACCAGATATTGAGTGGAGACCAGACTCTGGATTCAGCGATTACCATCAATGACTTCAAATTACGAATGTCTAAAATGTTATTACAGGATGGCTCTTCTAGGGAAGAGCTAACTAATAATACGTGCATGGTCAAAAAGAGGCTGTTTAGGTATGACTGGGCAGAGACGACAGATTTGCTGGCATTGTATTCTCTTTACGAAGAGTATGCACAATAGATTAGAAAAAAGGAGGAAACCATGAATTACATATCACTTTTTCCCTGCCCAAAAATGTGGGCAGTATACATACGCTTCCGATTAAATCAATTTCCAACCTTGGAACACAAAAGCAAATGGCACAGGACTCTTGCTGACACGCACTGTACGTGTTGCAATTAATCTTGCCCAACTGAAACTTTAAAGCACTTGGTCTCTGACTGTCATGCATTCAGCGACTCAAGAGTATGGGTCCTAGGGCCAGTACAGTTGACTGAGATGTTATGGACTAGGTTGATGTGGGGAAATGGACAAAGTTTGATTTTACCATTATATGCATTATTACAAACTTTATTGGAAATACTGGAAGACATTTAGAGATTTTTAAACGTTGTAAACAATTATATTTATTAACTGTCATGGCAAATGGCAAAAGTATATTGTTGTGTTAGGGATTGAATTTTATTTTTATTTTTATTTTGGTCGAATTTATTTTGTAACTATGGTTGTTGTTCTTTAATGTTTTCCTTTCTATTTCATGTATGATGTGAACGATTTATATTCTTTCACAATTACACTCCAACACATCACAATGGTTGGACAAAAAAATAGCAACACACGTGCACACAAGCATACACACACACTTATTTGGGGAAAAATGTTTCTTCATTATTATGTGGATAGAGCGATTTCTAAAGCATGTGACAGAGCTAATATGTATGCTTTCTATGTTTGGTGTTCTATTTCACTTACAAGAGAAAAATAAGGACATACAGCCTTCTTTTTTGTTTAAGGGGGGGCCTAGTACTGAAAGTACCCTTGGTGTGCTTCTCAAAAACAACTTAACCAGGTATCTTTAATTGCACCTAAAAACCTGAATACAAGTCAGTTCCGGTTTCCACCTCTGTCTCCCTAGACGCTATTCTTTAAAGATTAATATTTGCATTCCTAAGTACACTGTTCTGTTGTCCTGGAGAAATCTTGAAATTGGTAGAGTACGACATTACGAGAGAGGCTGCTTGTGGGGGTGCACATCTCCTCCGGCCTGCCTGCTCCAGATAGCCATGCTCCAGCACAGGAAAAAGAAAAACAGTCCCCACCCATGTTGCTCCAGTGTCCCATACCCTTTTTTGTTCAGGGCCAGAAAAGAAAAGATAGAGACTTGCCTAATCAACAATAGCAGTCAGAGTGGGATCACATGTGAAAAAAAAGACAAATAACTGTGAGCCCAACCTGTGCTCTATATGCTTGTGCCTAATGAATTAACTAAAGCTGTCTGGATTAGATGTTTCTCACATTAGTAGGATGCCTAGTGGTTGTAAAGAAAAAAAAGAATGGAATAAGGGGAGCTAGCACTGCGCTCATGTGTTACTCAGCTCACAGGCTACTGGAAAGGTGTGTTTCACTTCAAGGTAGGAATTAGCTACTAGCCCAGCCTGGGCACAGTATGAACATTCCTTCTGGGTCATCATAAGTAAATAACTTCATCCAAAGGAAAAATGAATGATATCTCAGAAAGAATAGGGTATTTGGCTGAAGATGAGGGTTTTGATGTTCACCTGAATTACTTTCCGATCTGATAGCTAATTGCAAAGGTTTGGCCATATGGCCCATCTTATTAAAAGGGGTACTATGTTCAGTGATTGGCTGAATCATTGGTGATAGAGCAGGTCATGTTATGTTTGAAAACAGCAGAGCAAGATATATAATAGATGATCTTTTGGTCTTCCTATCACAATGGAAAGTGATTACAATCTTTGTAGCTGGAAACAGAAAAGAGAATGACCATAATCCATTGATATTGACATTGGAATATAACATAGAAGTCCCAGGACAGAAGTCGAAAACTGACTCCTATCTTGTTTTAACAAGTAATCATAACAATATCAATATCAAATGCATGATGTAGAATTGAGATCAGCTGCACCCTAGAATAGTCAAGGACAATCTGACCTTGATACGAGACTGTCTGGAAGTGGACAAGAGAAGGAGAGAACATTTGAGAGCATCCAGTGCATTGAGTACTGTGTCTGGCTCTTCATTTACTAAGGGGGAAAGTATGCACGAGTCACAAGGAAAGCAATCCTGGCTATAAGGATTGTAAGAATGAAAAAAACTTGAAACGTCAAAGGCAAGCCCAGAAGACAAAGAAGAGGTCCAAGTTTGTAGAAAGAGCTATAAATGTGCTCTTAGTTAAAGAAAACTCATCTGCCAAGAGGAAAAATTGGACAAGACCGAAGCAGCAACTAGTATAAATGATTAATTTAGCTTCTGGAATTTGGCGGCTGAGAACACCGAATTAAAAATGTAAACCACAGAACTCCCCGTGCATTTGACCACGAAAACATAGATGGAACACTTCTCCTGTGTATAGGGCACACATAGTGGGTATTAGTGTTCCCTAGATTCGGTGAGGAGATACTGCAGGATTACACAAGAGGGGAGTGCTGGATTATGAGAAATGACACATTTTCAAACATCACTGTGAAGGATTTAGAGATGGCATTAAGCTCTCAAAGAGGCAAGAGTCACGGCCTGTAAACTGTACCTCTAGACCTATTGAAATATATGCCATCTCTATGGGATACCCTGTTCATCTCTTTATTGTGATTATAGAGGAGTATAGAGTGGAATAGGATTCCAGCAATATGGAGCACCACTATAATAGTACCTATGTATAAGAATAGGATGTGTGCAGAATAAACATCATATCGCTCCATGTAATTAATGAATTCATAAAACAAATAATATATTGGAGACTGCTGGAATGGCTAGATATTAACAACATTCTTTCAAACATATGTGACTTTAGGAAAGAAAAAGGAGCCACAGAATTAGCAGCCAAAGGGAGAACCTTTAATCCAGCTTGAGCGGAGCTACCAACTCTAACTGGTCCTGCTTGCCACAGCCCGCCCCCACAAGAGGAGTGTTTGGGAGAACCATGCTACTTTTCCCCTTCCACAGTTTATGCCTCTGTATCTTCCTTCCTTTTTATATCATCCCTGTGTAGTGGTTGATGCTCCCACCACCTGCCACACACAGCTCTGCTTATGTAAATGCAGGTTTCATAATAGGGGGCGGGGCATCAGGCACCATTATTTGTTAGCACATGATGTCATGAGCTCTGAGCCCTTTGTGATGAAATACATTGGATTCACGGTTGGTGCTGGTCAAACTGCACATTTAGCTGGTTACATTCAGAGCCCCCAGCAGGAGAGAGCAGACAGCTGGGTAGAGCGAACAGTAAAGAGCAGGTAAGTAACCCCAAGGCGTACATTTCCTTTCATATTCCTCTAATCTAGTCAACCCTTTCCTTCAATACTTTTAGAAATGTTTTTGGAATCAGATGTGTGCCCATTCCCTTTGCTGAAGGAGATTAGATGTTTAAGTTTGATTGGCCGTGCTGCCCCACTATCCACAAGTTATTTAAACAGACACAAAATGGTTCATTGGAGTTGGTTGGCCTGTGAGAAAATGCCTCTGATACCTTACACATTTCCCTTTGATGTCTAGGCATCGGTCCAAAGCTGTTGGCATTGTCAATGTTTGTTTTCTGGATGGGAAGAGTGGCGGGCTTGGTGCTTGTGCCATTGGTGACAAGAATACACAGTGTTTCGAATCAAATGTGTAGGCATTTTGATTTCCTTTATGGCATATTCAGGGAATTTCATTTAAAGGGTCCATAGCCACATCCCAGAGTTTGAGGTGCTGCTAAAGATTCTAATGTGTGTTTTCTGATATTGGGGAGAGAAAGAAGGTAACACAAAGATACTTCATGTAAACCTAGAGAGAGCGGTATGGTTCTTGAATAGTCTAAGAATCTATTAAAGTTCCAGCATTATTTGGACAAAAACACATAAGCTTATGTTGTTTGTTTTGTATAGTGTGAACATTATTGTTAGCCCTCCACAGCACTTAAGAGAGGAAAAAGAAGAGCAGAAAAGGAAGTCAATTGCACAGTGCCATTCCCAGGCACATACATTCATAGGTAACACAAGAATAACAAAACTCAGAAAAGATTAGTTAGGTGACACCCTACTTCTGCTACTGCTGTTGACAGAATGTGGGTAACACAAGACTTACGAGATTGCTTAAGGTCTGACAGCAGCAAGGTCACAATGGCCCGATAGCGTTCCATTGTTAGGTAGTTTTAAATGAAGGAGTAATGCAAGTTACATTAATGGATACTTTGGCACAGTGCCAACCCAAAGATTGGGAAGAGTTTAGTCAGAAGGGGAAATGCAAGGAACACCAATAGTTAAAGGCCAGGGGGAAGAGACATGCTTGAAGGCTAATTTTAAATCTGGGAAAGGACAACTTTCAGTCTGAACTCAAGTGATACATTCTAATGTGTGTCCCCATCCCAAGATTTCTTGATTTGGCAGCACTGGCTAGCAGGGCTGAGCAAAGGTTCATCTGAGCATGTTATTCTATGACAATATGGAGGTTGGAGGCGCACAAGGATGAATAGGATCTTGTGGATGATGCAGTGATTTGAGGTAGATTTATTTAACAGGTGAAACTGTTTCCTGAAATTTTGGGAGGAGATAATTCTGGTAGCTGTATTCTTGAGCAATTGCTGTTGATGTGGGAGGCCCTTGTAGAAGCACATGTGCTGAAGGAATGTAGCTGCGACATGAACAGTGTTTAGGTCTAGCCGATTTTCTGATGCATTTTGAGGAAGTGTCTAATTATCTTGGACATTACATTGGGAATGGGTCAGTTGGGGTATGATTTTAGTGTGTGTGTTAAAGGGGACCTGATCATCCGGGATACTGCCTTTGAGGGAAGGAGTTGGAGAGGGTGGGCAGGATGGGAGGGCACCAGATTGGGGCATACTTCAGAAGCCAAAATAGATATCTCGGTTTTGTCAACATTCCTGTAGAGGTTGTCATTTGTAAACAAAAAGAAAAAAGAAGCCAGATTTAGCAGCCAAAGTAAGAACATTTAATCCAGCTTGAGCAGAGCGACCAACTCTAACTGCTCCTGCTTGCCAGAGCCCCCAGAGAAGAGTGTTTGGGAGAACCATGTTACTTTTTCCTCCACATTGTATGATTCTGTATCTGCCTCCCTTTTCATATCACCCCTGTGTAGTGGTTGCTGCCCCCATCAGCTCACACACAGGTCTGCCTATGTATATGGAGGTTTCATAATAGGGGGCAGGGCATCAGGCCTCATTGTTTTTTAGCACTTGATATCATGAGCTGCGAGCCCTTTATGACATACATATGGCTGTAGGTACTGGTACTGGTCAAACTGTACATTTAGTTGGTTACATTCAGAGCCTCCAGTAGGAGAGAGCAGGCAGCTGGGTAGAGAAAACAGTAAAGAGCTGGTAAGTGACCCCAAAGTGTACATTTCTTTTCCTATTCCCCTAATCTAGTCAACCCTTTCCTTCAATGCTTTAAGAAATGATTTTGGAATCAGATGTGTGTCCATTCCCTTTGCTGAAAGGAAATTTGATGTTTAAATTAGATTGTTGTGCTGTCCCACTTTCCACAAGGTTTTTAAACAGACATAAAATGGTCCACTAGAGTTTGTTGGCCCGTGAGAAATACCTCTGTGTCCAGACAAAGTTCAAAGTTCTCTGCTTCAAACAAAGTTGTCAACATTGTCAAAGATTGTTATTTTTGTTGGGACAAAATGGCGGACTGGAGGTGCCATTGGTGACAAGAATCCAAAGGGTTTTGGCTCAAACGTAAGCAGTTCTGATTTCCATTATGGCATTTTCAGAGTTTGGAGGTCTGCCAAAAATTCTAAAGCGTTTGGTTTCTTATATTGGGGAGAAAAAAATAAGGTAATATAAAAGAACTGCATGTAAAACCTAGAGATGGATCACCATTTACACAGCCTCGGAATCTACTATATTTAGTGAGTGCCAGAAATATTTAGACTAAAGTACTCAAACTATCAGTTGATACAGGTTTAAGTTGGTAGATTCGTATAGTGTGAACATCACAGTAAGCTCTTGACAGCGCTTAGGGAATGAAAGGGAAAAGAGAAGAGCAGAAAAGATAGGCATAGTGACAGTCCCTAACCTGTAGATTCATAGGTAACATAAGAATAGCAAACTCAGAAAAGTACAGGCCTGATTAGTTAGGTGGCATCCTAGTTCTGCTACTGCTGTTGACAGAGAATGTGGGTAACCACACAGGACTTAGGGCCTGACAATGGGATGATCACAATGGGCCGATAGCATTTCATTGTTAAGGTAGTGGTAAATGAATGAGTAATGCAAATAACATTAAGGGCTGAAGGTCTTGGGATACATTGGCACAGTGCCGACCCAAGGATTGGGAAGAGTGTTCATTCAGAAGTTGCAAGGCAATCACATTGAGTATTAAAGGCCTCTGAGAAGAGACATGTTTGAAGGTTAATTCTAAATCTGGAAAACGACGGTTCCAGTTGAGGTTCAGTGATACCACATTTCAGGTTGTCCATCTGCCAGATTGTTTGATTTCGTAGACCTGGCAGGTTGACAGATGCTGAGCAAATGTGCCTTTGAACATGTTTGATGATAGCCAGGAGGTAAGAGTGGCCCAAGGACAATAGGATCTTTTGGATGATGCAGTGTTGGGAGATCTTTTTAGCAGCTTTACTCTGAAGTTGCCGATGCGTGGGGCCCTTGTTGAGGCAAAATGTGTTAATAATCTAACCCAGACTCGTGAAGGGTTTGGATCTACTCTGAAGCATTTTCAGAAAGTTTCTAAAGTTTTCTTGAACATGAAGTTGAAATTAGCAACCAAAGGACAGACTTTTCTTGCAGGTTGAGTGCTGCCCTTTCTTGGTACCATCCCCCAAAAAGTTTCAAATACCTTTGCTTCACAATATATATGCGCCAATCACATGTAAAGTTAGTGGCTGAACAAGGCAGTCCCCAGCCAATATTATTTGCAGGGAGAGAATGCAGCTGGGTACAGAGAACAGGCAGGAGTTGATAATGAATGTCAAAGTCTACATTTCCTTTCAAACACCTCTAATCTGGTTTTGACTTTTGTTAATGTTCTGGGAATCGGATGAGGGTGGAGTTCTTTGTGCGAAAGCAGCTTAGATATTTAAATTAATGTATTTCTAAATGGGACCCAACCCATATTGTCATTGTTGACATCAAAAGACTTCCCTATCGAACAAAATCAGAATAGTATAATTTCTAGTTAGCTTCATTGTCTAAAAGGCCATTAAGCCAATGATCCATAGAGGCTAATGGCATGGGTGTTTTTTTTAGCTTAGACAGAATTAAGTTCCTAATTAATGGATTTGTCTATAGAAAATCTCATTTGCCCTGAAGTCCTGGCAGAGTTTGTTGAGCATAGTGGAGATTCATTAAGCAATATGCCTGAGCTGCGGTGCCATTACCGAGTCAGGTAATGCCCCGGGGCCCATAGTTACAGGCCCATAGTTACTTAACGATGGCCCTGGGGCATTACCTGACTTGGGATTGGCCTTGCGGCATATTGCTATTAGTACCCCGGGCCGCAAGACTGGGGTACTAATAGCAATATTTTTCTGTCGCGGCGTTTCGGAACAGAAAAATAAAAGAAATAAAAAAAGGTTAAAAAAAATGGCTGCCGAGTAAAGGAAACGGAGTCCATTTTCCCTTTCCATGGCGCCCATCGGGAGCGGACACGCTGGAGACAGTCCCTAGTGTGTCCGCTCTCTAAAAAAAAGGTACGTGGGGTTGTTGTAGGTGTGGGGGGCAGAGGTGGGGAAAACACTCACCTGAATCGCCGGCGGGGGAGGATGGCAGCCTCCAGCCCTGTGGAGGCACGGAGAAGGGATTACCGTGTTCCGAGTCTCCTCATTGGCCCCCTCGATGGGGACCTGAACAAAGCTGAAGCTTCGAGGGATTCTCTGTGAGGTATGGACTGGGCGAGGGCCAATCAGAATGCTTGCTACATTCTGGTTGACCCTCACCGGGTTCTAATGCAGCATAAAGTGAGTCCTGCATGTCTGCATTCCAACCCCATAGTATGATGTCACAATGGGGATTGTAGTCATGTGATGCAGTGTTTGCTGGATAATACTGATGTCAGTTTTGCTGTCATGAACATGGTAAGGCCAGCAAAGACCCAAACCAAAGATATCTGGAAGGAAAGGTAATGCAGCGACTAAGAATATATATAATCATAGGCTTTTACATTGTTTTTATTTGTGTGCACTCTAGGATTGCCCAGTAAGTAGCTGAGGGTGTGTTAGGGTGCGGTCCTCTCAGTTACCACTCTTTGATAGCAGAGAAAAGGGCTTAATTTGGGGTTTTGATTTCTGTCTATTGTAGGTGCCCACCTATAGTATTGTTACACATGGAGCCAGAATGTGTTTCTTTGGTTGTGGGTTCTCAATATAGGCCTGTAACTATGATACTGATAATGTGAAGTGGTGGGGGAGGCTGTAAAGCTGTTGGTAGACATCAAGAATATATGAAGCCTATAAAAAATGCATCTCGGTTGTAAATGAAGGATAAAGTAGAACGAAGACCAGTGTTGGGAGGCAGATCCAGCTTAGCACGTAATTAAGGGGATGATATATGGATGTAGTAGAGGATATGAAAATGGGTGAATCGTAAACATTTGTTTCCCATCAAACTCAGGTTGAAAACAATGTGTGGAGATTTCTAACAACTTGTTAACAACTTGTTATTTTTCAAACAGTCACGAAAATCAGAAAAGTCATTTGAGAAGATTCAACTGTTGGGGAGAGTGACCAGAAGCTGTATGGTAGGCCAGTCTTCCTGCTGGACAATTTATTGCATTATTATGTATTTGGTGGGCAGGGTTGAGAGAGCTGTAGGGAATTGGTATCCAAAATGCCTCCCTCTGTTAAATGGCTCAATGATTTCTGACTTGTAAAAGACTCATCCCATATGTCTACAGTAGTGACAAGATCCTAATTGCTGCATAAACTTTAACTAATGGTGTCATCATTTTAGTTTGAGGGCAGTGGACTTGCACAATACTCAAAGATGGTAACACCATGCAACCCCCTGAGGCCAGCATGTTCATACTTTGTGTCTTGATGATTAAATTAAAATGTACAGTGTTCTATTGGCACTTTTGCTCAAATGTTGTGTTCTATGGGGTGAAAGGTTATTATCACCAACCTGCAAAACACTCTGATGAGCAAATTAAGGACGGTGCCCATGTAAATGTGCATCTTGGTGCTTCTCTCTTATAATGGGGTTCATTCTTATGTTTTTGGGAGAAAGTGATGCCCCTTGGCGGCCCTCTCTTGGTGCTGCCCAAGACAAGACAGCAACCTCCTCTTCTCAGGGAAAATGCTGAATATCCATGTGGGGGTGCATGGGTGAACGAAACTGAGCTCTCACCCTTGGGTTTGAAACTAGTTGTTCCACTAAGATCCATTAACTTACAATGCAAACATGATACGTAACTGCTGATGTTGTATGTGCTTTCATGTGGCAATGAGGATACACCAGCAGGCTCCTCCTCCTCCAATGAGCACTTCATGTCAGTTTGTGTTTCTTCAACATGCAAAATGCAGAGGGCTTGTGGCAAAAAAGTACACCATGCAAACTCGAGGGGCCCTGAGGAACAGCGGGTACTTTACCCACAAAGGAGTATGGGTGTGAAGGCTGCATGGATTTTGAATCAACAGCAATAAGGAGGGTCGGGAGCGAGAGGACTGGGCTTCAGTCTCAAATGTACTTATGCCAAGTCAGTGGATGGCCCAAGGCGATAGGGGGATCCAGGCACAAAAGAACGCTTATGTAGAAAGGAAGAGGTGGCACTAAGAAGCAGTAGATGGGGCAAATGGGTGGATGAACTCACCTCCCCAGTTTTTCACTAGGATCATGACGTTCACAGTGGCCCTGGAGTTCGGCTGGTCGTGACCTTAATGAATAGGGACACCAGCATGTTGAGGGGAAACATGTGGGTTTAAGGCCAAGAACCAGGATTTTCGTAAGATGAACAGGACTCTTATGGACAGCAGAACAGGACTCTTATGGACAGCAGACATTGATGGAGTGAAACCCTTTCAGCTCTACCTTCACATTTGGAAGGCTTAAGTTTGTTATCTACATCCAATTGGTTGCACCAAATGCACTGTGTCTAGAGTGGTGGTAGCCCATTTGGACTTCATGTTGTGTCCCCTTGATGGGACCCATCAAAAGTCAAGCTATTTGAATTGGTCAACTGGGTGAGTCATTATTAAAATGGGCTGTTTATTTTTCCTTTCTTCCTTTCTTACAGGAACCAATGCTTACATTAAAATACAGGTAATGTATTACAGTAAGAACACTGTGAGGGTACATTTACGGAACACTCCCTGCAATACAGTCCCACACTAGGCACCATTCCCCTTCACATTTTCATTTCACGTAAAGATTGTTTACTTCTGCTCCCCATGCGTCCTAGACAATACAGATGCAAGCCAACAACTCTTAAGACCCTCTGCTGTAGGCCCTTGATGGGGATTTGCATTCCTGAAGGGGTTTCCCAGCTGCTCACTTGACTCTTCTAAGAGCAGTCCACCACCCTGCAGCATGTCTTATCATGGGTGCATGGCAATTTGACAGAATCATATAAACCCTACGAAACTACATTGGTTTCCTCTCCAGGACAGGATACTGTTAAAGACCTCATGCATCATCTGCAAAACAGTCATGATTAGCACACCAGCATGCCTTCCGGCTAAACTCCAACTATCTGGTGGCACACGCTCCTCACAGAGCAAAGTGTCCAACCAGCTTGAATCACAACTCTTCCTCAAAGAGAAGACCCTCTAAAGATCTTGTCATGCACCCACCCTCTGGAACTCTATCCCGGTACTGGCTCAGAATGCGTTTTCAACACCTGACCAAGTACTAATCCCAAAGGAGGCACACGCCAATGCAGACCTCAACTCACAGTACAGCGTTACTGTGAAAAGATGCCAACCCAAACGCTTGCTCCCACACTCTGTATAGTACTCTGCTGCTCTCACAGTAGGTCTGTGCTTTAAGCAATACAATAATAATAAGAAACTCTTACCCGTGAAGGAGCACTGAAGGAAGGACGCATGGACCGGAATCAACAGTGAGCAGGAGGGGCAAGTAGATGATGACTGGGCTTCAGTCTTGCATTTACTTATTCCAAGCTGGTAGTGGTGGAACGCTGGCACAAGGTGGGCAATTCTATCTGGTGTAGGAATGCTGATGTAGTGAGACTGATGTGGCCCTTGGAACAGTGAAGACGGGGCAGGCGGGCATGAAGCTAAGCACCAAGAAGAATGGCAGATGAGGCAAAGGGATGAACCAGCTCAGTACCACAGATTTTTTCCAGGGTCACCTGCACTCAGACTAACATCCTGTTTTTTTGAATCTGGCGTGCTGACACAGAGAGCAGGGGAAACAACTTGGAGGACTATCTCTCCCACACTCTTTACCCCTAGAGAGGACACAGTGCAAGCTTCTCCCTGGCGGTGAGCGGCACCAGAAGGGCACCACCTCCAAATCACAGCACCCCAATGTACAAAATGTGGGTTTAACACTTGATCAGTCATTATTGCAAGCTGAACAGGACTCCTTTGAACAGCAGTCTAGACAGACCATAATCCCTTAAGCTCTTCACTCACATTTTTATTGCGGAGCTTAATCTTTTTATCTGCAACCAATGAGCCTACAACATATGCACTTTCCCCCAGAGATTTGACAGCCCATTTGGACATGTTTACCTCGTGTACAGTCCACCTGATGGACACATCCAAAGTCAAACCACTTTAAGTTGTCAATCCGATGAGTCATTTCTTAAATGGTGACTTTGTTTATGTGTTTTTATTCACAGGAATCAGTGCTTGAACAAGTGCTTACATTAAAGCACATGTAATGTGTTAGAACACTGAGATAGATTTTCAGAAAACCCTAATACAGTTCCATATTAACCACCATTGCCATGTATATTTTCATTTCAGATATGAAAGTTCACTCCCACATAAAAACACAGGCTATGTATTAAGATAAAAAACTGAGGGTACATCTACAGAAAAGACATCCTAATGCAATTCAAAATTTAGCACAGCTGCATTTACATTTTACATATAAAGATGTTTAAATAGACATTTTTAATCCTGCACAAAACACAGGTAATGTATTACAATAAGAACACTGCAAGGGCACCGTTAAGAAATTCCACCATAATACAGTTCCATATTAAGTACCATTGCCCGTTGTATTTCTATTTCACATATAAATACGTTTCTTTCTCCTGGCATGCCCAGTCAGTCTGACTCCCAAGATTGCCTTGTTCATGCCTCTGATGGAGGAAGAGGGTTGAGCCGTCATGCAAGCACCAGGCTTGACAGGGACAATATGGCTTGAATTAGCGGACGTGGGACTCTCCCTTGCATAGCAGAAAACAGAACATTTAAAAACGTTGATCCGAACAGACCTGTGAATGCCATCCTTAACGATGAACAATCATTACTACAGACTTAATCTATACCACAGACCAACCTTCTGATGCTCAGAGTCTAGAGAGACAGAGAAAAGCTTGTTTATTGAAAATATGCATGGACTAAAAATTCAGTAAGAATGAACCCAGCTATTTGCAACCATTAGTGGCAAATGATTA
This sequence comes from Ambystoma mexicanum, assembly GCF_040938575.1. Classification (NCBI taxonomy): domain Eukaryota; kingdom Metazoa; phylum Chordata; class Amphibia; order Caudata; family Ambystomatidae; genus Ambystoma; species Ambystoma mexicanum. The sequence continues at coordinate 1,131,314,995 of NC_090935.1, read as the reverse complement.
AGCAAAATGATATATAAGGACCACGTCACGTGATTAGGCAGAGCCACTTCCAAGCATGAGATATCCCCACTTGCCTGATGGATGGCAAAGCATGACACTAGCAACATTCTCAGAGGAAAAATCCCAAGGCCCAAGACAATAATTTCCTAAAACGTTTAGGAGGTTCCGACTAACTAATATAGCCCATAAAGGTGCTGCTTTAAATGTATAACAAAATACATTCTATTATTGAAGAGGAAGGCAAAATGTTCAATCTTAACTGAAGACTGACTTAAAGTCAGTTTCTTATACAGTGCCCCAGGATATTCTATATGGCACTAGATTCCATATTGTAAAGTTGTACTGATCAGAACTTTTTGTGGATGAATCAGACTGGCATTAAGCAGTATCCAATGACGTCATGTCACAAGGAAGAGCACAGAATCTCAACCTTCTAAACCAACCGGTTTCTGGCCATCATAGGGTCAATGTCTGCAGATCATTAGACAACTAAGGACTTTTCTTTCTACTCAATGTGGATACTTTTTCTTTGGTCCAACGTTCTTGTGTGCATTAAAGGCCCTCACTTCTCTTACTACATTAGGTTCATGTTTGTTCTTCCAGTTGATTTGTTATTTACATTTCCCACCTGTTATTTAGCCTTTATATTATACTTTTAATATTGCCAAACCCAGTTCTTTGGTAATGATTGTTACTCAAGACTTGTCGTTTTTCTGAACTGCTCCCTCTACTTCCTGTTTCTTTTATTATATCCTCTTTTGTTTCTGTTTGCTTGCAGTCTTGCAGCCTTTGCAGTTCTACATCGGTGGTCTAGTGACCAATGCTGCAGTTCCTGCCTTGAGGTGTCTGATCTGCTCTTTATGTGGGCATATGATGTGCGTCTCCAGTACAAACGAAAATGTTGCAATTGGATTTTGTATTGCTAGCCTTTGAGTTTGGTTCTAATTTCTCATTTTCTCTCTCATCTTTTTTTTCTTTTTTTTTGGGATTTCCTCATCCATGTTTACTGTTGTTTTTCCTTGTACTTGGAGATTGCCTGGGCTCCACTTTATTCCTATTTTATTGGTTTATTTTTTTATATAATTTTGATAATTTGACACACTTTCAATTTCTCACCATTTTATTTAACTTGTATTTATTTCCTTGTATCTGGGATTGCCTGGTCCTGATTTTGTCCTATTTTCTTTCCTTGTACTTGGAGTGTGCCTGGACTCCTCCCTTCCAACCTTTTGTTTATTACTACTTTGCAGTATGTTGCTCTGCTTCCTCCTCGGGGGCTGCAGCCTTTACTATTATAAGATGGAAGGCAACTGAGCAGAGACTCAGTCCTCCTATTGTCCCCTTCAGTGATGCATCCTTAATGGCAGTGCACACGTGTTTTGCCAGTGCATGTCCACACTACACAAGGAAATGATAAAGCTAGCTGCTTTACTCTTGAACGCTGTGCTTATTTTTATTTTAGTGCCTACATTTTATTTGCCTGATTGCTGTTTGATCTTTATTTGATTTATTATATTAATTTTTCAATGTTTGTTTCTTTAGCTTGCTTTTATTTGCTTGTATTTGGGAGTGCCTGGGCCCACGTTTACCCACATTTTTTTCCTTGTACTTGGAGGGTGCCTGGACTCCACCCCCCACCACCCACCATTTTTATTGTGAGAAGAAACCGCCTCAGCTGGCTTCTTTATTTGGAAACACTTTGCCTGTTCTGTATTTGATTTGATTTATTTTTTTTTACTGTTGCCCATTTGATCATTTCATTGATTTTTTCAATTCCTATTTTTCTTGTAATTTGGGTTGCCAGGTTGTATATTTTACTTGTGCTCAGATTGAGGAATGGTCTCACAGTACTCTGTAGGTTCTTTAAGTTATTTTCCAGTTCACTGCCCGTTTTGCTCCGAATAATCCTTTTCTGCACTGCTTCTGCGGCTAAACTGAGTTGCAGTTTCGACCTTTATTCTTTGTGAATTGCTGCTGTTGGAGTGGCTATTGAAGATATTCTACATAATGCCAGCTTCTGTTGTCCTTCACAAAATACAAATATCAGGCTTTACAACTAGTGAAATCTCCCTTATTTTCCAGTTACTGAAGTAATGAAATTCCTTCATTCATAAAATGCTTCAACAAATGCCAAGACGTCAGTTTTAAATAGGGCTCGAATTTTCAGTTTAAAATAAAATGCAAAGAAGCAGAAATTCATATTTCTTGAGTATTTCTTCAGTTTGTCAATTATGCCCTACACGCCAATGGCTGTGCAAAGTAACACAGTATAAAGGCTAAAAAAGTGATACATTTCCCGTTGAAAAATGTTATCACATCAAGAGGAGCAGTTTTATGTTTTTAAGGTGGAAATTGTACTTTGTGATGTGCAAGAATCCAGCTCTATGAGCTTCCCATTACAGGCATCGAAGTGCTACACTTTTATTTGAATAAATGCAGAAAATCCATAGTTGCAACTTATTTTTTTACCTCAGGAAATATAAATGTGGATAGATATAAAATGATTATAAAATATGGATGAATACAGTTGGAAATGTTGAAAAAATAAATACCATGAAACCGGGATCTTCCGTTACAAGTCTCCCTTTAAGTCCCTACCAGGACTTTTGAGCAAGGGCAGCCAGGTCGTAATCCTGGGAGACATAAATCACAGGATAGATGATCCAACAAAACAGCCTCCATTTTATTGGGCAATTATCAGTTTGCCATAAATAAAATGTACATTTAGAGTTGATTCTAGACAGTTTGTGGGCAAATGCGGAGACTAGCAAGCAGAAGGATAGTTTTGACGCAACATATATATATTTAGAAAAGTCCATTTAAATGCATTGCTATAGATATAACTATATATCACTAGCCTTTGATGCCAGATCAATTGAAGGTCACCAGTTGCATGTGCTCTACACCAAGGCATCATGCTGGGAGCAATAAAACTAAATATTGTTAATAGTTCAAGCAATGCCTGGTTACCATAAACTTAAGGCCATTCACCAGATGTACAATATCTGACATCTTACTAGTACAATTACAGCTGAGTGTCAGTTATGTACAGAGGTAGTAGGATGCCCTTGGACTAGTATTCCTATCAGGGTACTTGTCTCCCAACAGCCTCCAGAAGATTTGGTACCTTCTTAGATTCTTGGTATTGTATATTCTTTCAGCAGATTTGGGATTTTATGCCTGCAAATAAATGTATTTTAGCCCCTTAAGCACACATTCAAGGTCCATCCTGCAGTCCCTTTTCAGTGCAAGACGGCAACAGTCCAACAGGGAAGAAGTTTGGGAGCGAGTGGTATCTTCAGGTGACTACCAGAAGGTCAGAGAACTTCACTCCACCAGTGGAGCCTCAAAAGGAAAAGGACAATGTGGCAAGGCTGCCAAGAGAGCAGCACATGGCACAGAGCCTGAGCTGAACTTTGCCTTTTCTGATTATTGTGGCTGTCCTGAGCCTTTTCCTGAGATTTACAGCATGCAGCAGTGTTGTAAAGTGTCCAGAAAAAAATCAGTACTATATAAAATGCAAAACAATACAAGAAACTTCATTGTCAGGTTCCCCAATGGCACCATATACAGACTGACTAGTACTAGAAAAGGTGACCAGATTGAACATGTATGGTTGTGGGACACAAGCAGGCTTCTCCTGCTCACTTTCTCATGCTTCTCTAAGTGAGAAGTGTTCATAGCTCATATGTCAAATGGGGACGAGAGGTCCAATATCTGGAAACAAATGGATGCGTACAAGATTAGCACCCAATGCCAGCATCCTGCTGATGCAGAGTCACGACGCCGGCACTACAATCAAAGCAAACACTAAATTGGTCAGGAGCAAGAAGAGAATTGTCATACATGTGCTGGTTCAATTAAAGGCATATCATTTTTGCTTGTTTCCCAAACAAGGAAGGTGTTATACAAGATTCAATCCAGTCTTCAAAGATGACCTCTCTAATGCAGTTCTATCTCTGGCTTACAAAATCGTAAATCATCTAAACTTAGATTTACATTATTCTAAGCCTTTGCTTGAAATCCTTGGTGGTAAAAGGGGATGTAAAGATTGTAGTGGCTGGTCTATCCTCTGCACTGCGATCTAAACAAAAAAGGCAAAGGCAGAATCACTGGTTAACTCTTTCTGTTGTCATTGTTTTTTAGTGGATAGATATCTTTTCAAATTTATCATTCAAAATGGATTTGGTATTGCTACTGCCACAAAACATGTAGAATCATACTGGCACACAGTATTTAAGTACTTCTGGCATTCGCCCACCAATAGCTCACATTTCACACCTGCCTCTTCTCACCACCCTAAACTCTACTTCCCTCATTCCCTTTAGTACAGAACCATGCATTATGAGTCATCCCAAAAAAAGCACACATGAGCTACGCAAGACCACTTTACATTACATAGCTAAAACACAGTAACCTTAACTGAGAAAAGAGGATACATGAACCTATCCACTATATGACATTCAAAATTAATGCAAATTAAGACAATCCGTAATTTGCCTTTGGCTATTAAAACATATTCCACTTATATTAGATTCTTGTCATCCACCAAATATTTAGACCTACAAACCATGAAACAAGGTAATATGTGAGTCATATATGAACTATTGAAAAATGAAAAAGCAGGATTCTTGGAATAAAGTTGATACATTAATTAAGCTTAGTAAATTCTGCTCAGATAAATCTGTCACATACCATATGGATTGTACATGAAGAACTTAAATGAATCCACTAATACATCAAAGACCGCACTATTTTACACCACTAGAGTTCTCCCTACCAAACAACTTTCCATAGAACAGATGAACATGAGATAATTGAAAAAATCTGGTAAAAGGATTGAAAAAAGTGCATCAGTTATTGTTCTAGAACTGGCAAACTAGCCCCTCCGCCCCTTGACTGGAAGGCGGTCACTAGCCTTAATTAACTGAAAAGTATAGCTGAATATCCCTTATCATCAAAAAAGGTCTATTGACAAAGTAGTTCATGGTCTAGATGGTAGTGGCAGTAGAGGTAGCAAAAAGCCAGGTGGCTTGTTCCTCTCTGACTTTGCCCTCACACACACTTCACAAGAGTCACATAGCTCGCAATGTTAGAATGCAGGGTTTCCCAATGCACACTTATTTGGATGTGGTCTAAAGTCTCTGAATTTGGCAAATATAAAAATCATTACACATCATCCACACTCAACACAGACTTCCGTTCATCCATTTGCACTTGTGACAAAAAATAAAACCACAAACATTCTACTACCCCAGCATGAAACTGACATCTGCTGGTGGAAGGGAGAAAGCATGGGTTATACTTTTACAACAGAGGAGAGTAGGCAGAGGAGAAACAGCTAGATTGTAAGGAGATGATATGGAACAGGAAAAACACTTAGATGAAGCTTGGAAAGCAGTAACACCTAAAGAGAGAGGTTCATGACAGAATGGGCAAAGGAAGAAATTAAGACACAGAAGAGAGCTGGAGGGAGAAAGCCAAGAGGAAAAAAAGGGGAAGAAAAAGATCTGGGCAAGAAATGTACCTCTAAGCTGGTGAAAATGGAGGCAGACCAAGCAGTAGAAGAAATTGAGAACAAGAGCATAGAGGAGGTTACCTAGTGTACCCCGAGAGAATGTTCATTGAAGTCTTAACAGACGAGGGAAGTTGAATTTCCTGGGGTCCAGCAGTTTCTGCCATGTGTAATTCCAGAACCCTGGCAAACAACGCAATGGCATTACCTGGTAGGAGAATCCAGAAGGGCCAAAGTGGATTCTGCATTAGTGAATAAAGACTTGGGCTATAATGAAGTCTCAGAGACTAGGCGTGGCTGTTTTCCAATTAAGGTGAAGCCCCTGATCCAGAAAGAGACAGAAGCACTGACAACCCTGTTCCTAAAGTGCCAAATTAGAAAACATTGATACACATTGCTGAATCTGCACCACAACATCCCAAGAATATAGAAAGTTGAAAATAGAAGTTTTGAGTATTGTAAATATTTCAGCTCTCAGAGGATGTAAATTCCACATGGGAATATGGTAAACTAGTTTTTTTGCATTGCCAAGCAGGAACATTAAAACAAGCAGCAGAGCTGGTAACTGCCAAGCCTGAAGACCACATTATTTCAGCCGTGCATAGTTGCAATGACAAAATGTGCATCTCAATAAGGCACTCCCTTCACCAATAAAAATAACTGCCGGAAAGGTTGGGAATCTGAACTAAACTTCATTTAAGGTAAGTAGCTTGTCTTAACACCTTTATACAAATGCATTTTGAATGTCAAATATAAGTTGAATAAAGTAACCCTGTTTCAAACAGAAATGTGTACTGTCGTTTTTCCCAACATATGTAGTTACCTCGTCGTGGTGGTTGGGCTTACCTGCAGTTTCACTTTTGAAGCAGCAGGTCCAAAGCTTCCAGCTTACTAACAATCAGAAGATTTGCTGTGAAATTAGATGGCGATGGGAGAAGTGAAGCTTTTCCTTGGAAACCTCATGCCTTTCACAACGCTCTGTGCTCTTGCTACTGGCAGTGGATTGAGCATGCTTAGTAGGCAAGATTTAAGGGAGACACTTTAACAATTTGTGTATTTCCCAGATATAAAACAGGGGATGATAAAAACAAATGTTGGATACTTCACAAATCTTTTCAATAAAAGAGCCTTAATGATTCTAAAAAACCTATGGAGAAGCACCTGTCTTTAATCCTAGATTCTCTACTAGGCTAATTACATGGCAACATCCTCATGTGAGGACATTATTCCTCTTTTGGACCCAATGGGCTTGCATTTAGTTGCTTCTTTCTGTACACTGATGACACTGCCAGTTTTCTAAAGCCATGCCTTCAGTGATCAGCCACATTGCCTACATCTGACTTCCTCAGTTGTTTCAGAAGGAAGTCTCTCCTGGAAGGACCTCCCTCACTTCCCAGACAGCTCCCCTTTCCTCAAGCCAGCTATTAGTCTACTGCTAAAAAAAAGCTGCTTGCAGCTTTCAAAGTTTCCCACATGGCTATTTTTCTCATTTAGCTATCTCTCTAGTGTCTGACTACCTAATTACTAATTCCCTTATCCCTAAGGAATTCTTGAGTACAATGTTCATTGCATTTGTGGTAGAATTGAAAACACAGACTAACACTAGCACGCCTGAGTCTCTCTGTTCACTTCACCAATTTAACACACTCATTGGGTTTGCCATCACATTCATGATGTTGCACTGTGTTACATCCAGCAGGTACACCACTTGCAAGTCCTGCATCTTCATCAATGAGAATAAAGATGCCTAATGACGTGGGTCAGCGACTACATGCTACTATGTGATCATGCGCCACAAATCAGTATTTATAGAAAGAACTTTCAATCCTTGGACTTCCAATGAACCAGCATGTTCGGTTGCAGTGTCACCATGCATTGTGACATGACGGCCTCAGTATGATTGAATTCTATTTCATGGCATCCTCACTGATCAGTTGATGTTGGAGCAGGTTGTTCTGTTTCTGAATTGCTTACGATATCTGGGGACTGCCTAGTATGATTGGCTAAACATCATCAAACAGATTCAAGACACTTTACAAACTGTGCATTTGTTGCGCTGCCAGTCTTCAAGGTAATTGTAATGCTGATGCTCTTTCCAGCACAAGGATATCCAGACCACTGTGATAAATCCTCAAACTTCTCATTGTTACCAAAGTGCAAAGTATTCAGCAACACAGGGACCTATCGGGATGTATTTAAACATTCTGTAAAAGCTCTCTGATGCATATCTCGTACTGGCAAATATTAATGTGAACCCATAAGGCTAACCACCTCAAAGTTGTCTCTTCTGTTCTTAAACCTCCCATTCCTGCATGTCCCATTGCAGCCTTACTGGTGCGACCTGCACCCAAAATTGACTTTGTCCACAAAGTGCCCAGAAGATATCATTGGTGATAACTCCATCTGCTCAACTTTCAGACTTCCCTAAAATTGACATCACAAGGAGTCCACTATACCATTGTGTCATCATGGCGTGTATGTAAATGGTCTTGTAAAATACTTGAAGGTTATTGTTTTGGCAAGATGCAGAAACTGGAGATTCTGGTAACCAGTAAGGATGGTCACAGGATGCAAAGTTCCTAGAAGGTAGTGGCCCTCATTTCGAGTCTGGTGGAAGCCGTGCCAGTGAATTTGGCAGGCTGTCACTGGACCCATGGGGACTTACTGGCTCCAGACTTGCCGGAATCACCAGGGGATTACAGCCCCGGTGATCTGACAATTATGGCACCGGCATTCCGTTACTCCCCATTTCCATGGAGTCTCATAGGACAAATTGCATAGGACTCCACGGGAATGGGGGCCGCGGAAACACCGGCACCATGCAGTAATGTCAGACCTGGCGGGTGTAACACCACACGGCCACAGAACTCGTAGTTAGCCGGTCTGGAAAACGGTGCTGGTACGGTTTTACCAGCACTGTTATATCCGGACCGGCTAACTTGTAATGAGGCCCAGTGTCTTCATTTCTGAAATGCAACCTTGGTCAGGAGCTACTTGTCAAACATGATGTAATTTGCCGCTGCAGTTTGCATACAAAAAAGCAGCAAGATGCAACTGACTTCATTACTGTGTGTCTTCGAAAGAGCATCCTGTACATCCAAAGTGGAGGCATCTGATTAGACAAAAAATGGGTGCTATTACAGTATTGGTGCAGAACAGAATCATTACTTCAGGAAACCAAATGTGGGATCCCCTTTGTCAGACCAAAAAAAATTCAGACCTTTTTCACTAGGCTGTTTATGGAGGATACCAGTCTTGAAGTCTTGAATGAACTATTGATTGAAGTTGGAAAATTTAAAAAAAACCTTGTATATCTTCCACACTCACCAAAAAAGACCAATCAGTGCTATACCTAGCCTTCCATTCATCCATTTGCACTTGTAATAAAAAATAAACCACAAACATTCCACTAACTACTGACATCTGCTAGTGCAAGGAAGAAAGCGAGGGTATGACTTTTGCAACAAAGGAGAGGACGTGGAGGAGAAACACCTAGAGTGGAAGGAGAGGTTTTGGAACAGGAAAGACACTTAGATGAAGGTTGGAGAGCAGTAATACCTATAGAGAGAGGTTGAAAGAGAGAGGTGATGACAGAATGGGTAAAGAAGAAATGCAGAATCAGAAGATAACACTGGAGGTAGGAAGCCAGGAGGAGAAAAGTGGGAAGGAAAAAGGAATTCTCTTTAAGATCTCGGCAAGAAAGTTGCCACTAATCTGGAGAAAATGGAGGCAGACCAAGGAACTGAAGACATTGAGAACAAGAGGATAGAGGAGGTGACCTAGTGTACCCCAAGAAAATGTGCATTCAAGTCCTCACAGAAGGGGGAAGTTGAATAGCCTGTGGTCTAGCTGTTTCATCCATGTGTAATTCCAGAGCCCCGTCAAATGACATAAGGGTACTGAGATGGTGTTACGTTGTAGCAGAATCCAGAAGGGTCAAAGTGGATTCTGCATCAGCGAATAAAGGCCTGGATCAAGAAAGATGGGCTAAGGACTATAATGAAGTCTCAGAGACTATGGGCCTCATTACGACAATGGAGGTAGCCAGGCTGCTTTTTTGCAGCATGGCTACCCCCATTCTGGGTACCAAGCCTGGGTTCCCTGAATGGGGAAATACCGGCCATTCTGACCTTGCAGGGCCCAGTATTTCCCCATTCAGGGAACCCAGACCCGGTACATCCCCATTCCCATTTCAGCCCCTATAGGACACAATTGGAATGGGGATGATGCTAACAAAGGGCCCGTTGTTAGCATCCTGGTCTGCTCACGGGACCCGCTAAGGCCGCCTGGTTTTAGCAGGCGTCCTTAGCGGGTCCCGCAAGCAGACCTCATAATGAGGCGGTAGGGGTTTAATGGGGCCGGCAGCTCTACCGGCCCCGTTAACCCCCTACCGCCTTCTTCTTAATGAGGCCCAATGTGTGGCTGTTTACCAATCAAGGCCTGACCCAGAAAGAGACAGAGGCGATGGCAACAATGTTCCTAAAGTGCCAAATTAGAAAACATTGATACACGTTGCTGAATCTGCACCACTGACAACCCAAGAATATTGAAAGTTAAAAGTAGAAGTTTTGAGTACTGTCACACTTAAGCTGTCACAGGAAATACATTCCACATGGGAATATGGCAAACCAGTCTTTTTGTGTTGCCAATCAGGAACTTTAAAACAAACAGCAAGGCTGTTAACTGCCAAGCCTGAAGATCACATTATTTCAGCCACAGCATTGTTGCAATGAAAACATCTGCATCAAAATAAGGCACTCCCTTCACCAATACACATAACTGCCCGAAAGGTTGGGATCTGTATTAAACTTCATTTAAGGTAAGTAGCTAGAACTGACACCTCTATACAAATGCATTTTGAATGTGAAATATGAGTTCAATAAAGTAACCCTGTTTCAAACAAAGATGTGTACTGTCGTTTTTCCCAACCTCGGGAGTTACCTTGTCGTGGTGGTTGGGCTTAACTGCAGTTTCACTTTTGAAGCAGCAGAACCAAAGACTCCCTCTTAGTAACAAGCAAAAGATTTGCTCTGAAAATTAGCTGGTGATGGGAGAACTGATGCTTTCCCTTGTAAACCTCATACCTTTCCTCTAGTTTACTTTAGCTACTGGCAGTGGATTGAGCGTGCTTAGCTGGCAAAGTTTAAGGGAAACACTTAAACAATTTGTGCATTTCCCAGATATAAATCAGGGGCTGATAAAAAAAACAACCTTCGGGAGCCTTAATGATTCTGAAAAACCTATAGACATTATTCCTCTTTTGGAGCCAATGGGCTTGCATTTAGCAGTTCCTTTCTGTACACTGAGCATATGGCCAGTTCCTTTTCTACAGCTATGCCCTCAATTATCAGCCACATTGCCAACATCTTTTTACAACGGTAGCGGGCGCCCCTCTCTCGAAAGAACAGACTTGATAACCTGTTCAGTGGTTATTAACCACTTGAGAGTTCGCAGCCACTGCTTTTACTCACTGTGCCTTTCACAGATGGGAAATATCCATTTGCATATCAGTCTTTGTCCTGCCCAGGGGCAGTCCAGCACCGAAATGCAATGGCAAATCCAACCTGAACGAGAGTACCACCAGCAACCCCATACACGTGTTTCACCCTTGTTGGGGATCATCAGTGAGGTGAAGCTGATGCCTCTCTAAGCACAGTGAGAGGGAGACCACGTCTGGTTGCCCCCAGGAGACCTAGGGTTACCAATCCCAGGTTCCTTGAAAAATAGTTTTACAACGGTAGCGGGCGCCCCTCTCTCGAAAGAACAGGCTTGATAACCTGTTCAGTGGTTATTACCCACTTGAGAGTTCGCAGCCACTGCTTTTACTCACTGTGCCTTTCACAGATGGGAAATATCCATTTGCATATCAGTCTTTGTCCTGCCCAGGGGCAGTCCAGCACCGAAATGCAATGGCAAATCCAACCTGAACGAGAGTACCACCAGCAACCCCATACACGTGTTTCACCCTTGTTGGGGATCATCAGTGAGGTGAAGCTGATGCCTCTCTAAGCACAGTGAGAGGGAGACCACGTCTGGTTGCCCCCAGGAGACCTAAGGTTACCAATCCCAGGTTCCTTGAAAAATAGTTTTACAATGGTAGCGGGCGCCCCTCTCTCGAAAGAACAGACTTGATAACCTGTTCAGTGGTTATTAACCACTTGAGAGTTCGCAGCCACTGCTTTTACTCACTGTGCCTTTCACAGATGGGAAATATCCATTTGCATATCAGTCTTTGTCCTGCCCAGGGGCAGTCCAGCACCGAAATGCAATGGCAAATCCAACCTGAACGAGAGTACCACCAGCAACCCCATACACGTGTTTCACCCTTGTTGGGGATCATCAGTGAGGTGAAGCTGATGCCTGTCTAAGCACAGTGAGAGGGAGACCACGTCTGGTTGCCCCCAGGAGACCTAGGGTTACCAATCCCAGGTTCCTTGAAAAATAGTTTTACAACGGTAGCGGGCGCCCCTCTCTCGAAAGAACAGACTTGATAACCTGTTCAGTGGTTATTAACCACTTGAGAGTTCGCAGCCACTGCTTTTACTCACTGTGCCTTTCACAGATGGGAAATATCCATTTGCATATCAGTCTTTGTCCTGCCCAGGGGCAGTCCAGCACCGAAATGCAATGGCAAATCCAACCTGAACGGGAGTACCACCAGCAACCCCATACACGTGTTTCACCCTTGTTGGGGATCATCAGTGAGGTGAAGCTGATGCCTCTCTAAGCACAGTGAGAGGGAGACCACGTCTGGTTGCCCCCAGGAGACCTAGGGTTACCAATCCCAGGTTCCTTGAAAAATAGTTTTACAACGGTAGCGGGCGCCCCTCTCTCGAAAGAACAGACTTGATAACCTGTTCAGTGGTTATTAACCACTTGAGAGTTCGCAGCCACTGCTTTTACTCACTGTGTCTTTCACAGATGGGAAATATCCATTTGCATATCAGTCTTTGTCCTGCCCAGGGGCAGTCCAGCACCGAAATGCAATGGCAAATCCAACCTGAACGAGAGTACCACCAGCAACCCCATACACGTGTTTCACCCTTGTTGGGGATCATCAGTGAGGTGAAGCTGATGCCTCTCTAAGCACAGTGAGAGGGAGACCACGTCTGGTTGCCCCCAGGAGACCTAGGGTTACCAATCCCAGGTTCCTTGAAAAATAGTTTTACAACGGTAGCGGGCGCCCCTCTCTCGAAAGAACAGACTTGATAACCTGTTCAGTGGTTATTAACCACTTGAGAGTTTGCAGCCACTGCTTTTACTCACTGTGCCTTTCACAGATGGGAAATATCCATTTGCATATCAGTCTTTGTCCTGCCCAGGGGCAGTCCAGCACCGAAATGCAATGGCAAATCCAACCTGAACGAGAGTACCACCAGCAACCCCATACACGTGTTTCACCCTTGTTGGGGATCATCAGTGAGGTGAAGCTGATGCCTCTCTCACTCTCAGGTGAGGATTTATTCAATTTCTGTTCCCTATTTTGAGAATTCCAGTTTGTTATTTGTATTGACCTTTTACATCTCTCCAGTGTCTGATACCGGCTTTCAGTGATGTCCTCTGGCGATTTTGAACTCAATTTGGGTTGATCGTTGCATATCTTCTTACTTGTAGTTCCCACGCTTTGAGCTGCTGTTTCTGGCATTAGATGTTCGTCTATGTGTCTGGCATCCAGTGAAGTAGAAGATGTAATTGTTTCACAGATTGAATGCACACTTATGTTCATCAGTGGGTTATTTCTAAGAAAGTCTTCAACTGACTGGCCTTTTGTTATCATCCGATACTACGTTGCCATCACATTCATGATCATTCTTGCACTGTGTCACATCCAGCAGATGTACCACTTGCAAGTCCTGCATCTTCATCAATGATCATAAAGATGCCCAATGGTGTGGCACAGCAACTTCATACTAGTATGTGATCATGTGCCGCTAATCAGTCTACATAGAAGAAACTTTTAATCCTTGGACTCAAGACACATTACTCGTGTATCGTTGCCAGTCTTTGGGGTATTTGTAATGCGGGCGCTCTTCCCAGCACAAGGGAATCCAGACTACAGAGATAAATCCTCAAACTTCTCATTGTTCCCAGACTGCAAAGTATTCAACAACACAGGCACCTATTAGGATTTATTTAAAAATCAGAAACTCTGTATTTGGTTAATTGAGTGCGGCTGGCTGTTCCGACCATAAAGCACACCCATTGCCTGGTGACTAGTCCATCCTTTGAGCATTTAAACCCATCTCCATTCTCAACATAACTTTTACAGCCTCCTTGAAGGAGACACTCTGGAATTATTTTGTAGAACCATGGCTTATTCATCATAAGCCCTAACTTAACAATTCAAAGGTACTTCAGTTTAGGCAGTGGCCATGTTTGGGTACAACACATTGTGATGCTCTTCAAAATATACATTCTTCGTCTATTGGCTTAGATATTGAAGTAGCTCTGTGGGTCTCAGAACTGCTCCCATCCACAGTGTTCCTAACGTGGCCCTTTGCCTGCTTCAGGCCACCACTAATAATTGTCGCCTCAACATAGCATGGCAAATGCATATGACGTTAATAAATATATGCTCAAACCAACTTATTTTCATTAGCACTTACAAATGGAAGAGTCACCCGGTTTAATAGAGATGACACAGCATCTACACTGCCCTGGCACCTCTACTATTTAGCGGCAGGCTCATGCTCTGCCCCATGCCTTTGTATGTAGTGTGGCAGGATGGAGTAAAGAGGCTGACGAGCTGTTTTCATTTTTGGTTAAAAGCTTTTCTTATTACTATAACATGTGTATGGGAGGACAGGTCAAAGAGACCCCCCTCTCCTGCAGTCCCCTCCTTGTGATGTCTATGACTCGTCAGGGGACCCCCTGCCGACACATCGACCAGACGTACTGTATTAGGCTAGGCCCAGGAAACCATTTTGAAAACCAGAACGCCATCTTAAGATGTGACTCCATGTGCGCTGCAGCACGGCCCCCACCTCCAGAGAATCCTCGCCTACCCTGTTGCCCCCACTCCTTGGCAGATCCGCTGAAATCCCGTTCCCACGAGCAGTCGGACATGAGCTAGTGTTAGAGCAAACACTGTATCTTTCACCTTCCGCAGTGCATCATTATCCTCAGCGTGACCCGGGCAGCGGGGCTGGCTTGGAAAATAACTGTAAACCGTCCTCGATGAAACAAAAGCCTTAATCCCACACCAAGAAATTGCTCATACATATATACATATATACATATATTGCATTACAATGATATCCCTTCTGAACGACCTCTGTGTCAAAAATCTACAAACACTGTACGAACAGAAGAATGTGTCATTGTGTGACCACATGGTCACGACACTCAAACCCCCTCAGTATGCGCACACACTTAGTGCCCCTGGCCTCCTACTATATGCTTCTCTAGGGGTAATGTAAAGTGAGTGATACCAAATCCCTATGCCATGACTACCCTGATGCTGCTAGAGTGCAAAGGAACACAAGCGCGACAGTATTGTGAGCTCATGTAAATTGCTTACATGAGATACATAGAATGCCATCAAGTGTAAATGTACAGGTTTAACGTGTATTACTGCTGTAAACCATATTGGTCTGTGGCTCCTGCGTGCTCCACCAACCCTGATGCTACCTCACGTATCATGTTTACAATGTGATGATTAAAGTTGCTAATCTTGCAAATACTTACCCTGTAGTGACTAATAGAACTGTTGATATAGTTAACGTGTTCTGAAACGACTATGAACTGATGCAAATATTATAGACGTGTAACCCTTTAATCATTGTACATTATACATTATACATTATTACATTATATGAATCCCTTCGTCTTCAATGCAATTCAATACAATGTGCAGCTTGCGAGAAGATTATCATCGCGGGCATATCCAACACCACCTCGCCTCCCATCCCATTGAAACCTGCCAGAGAAAGCAAAGGCCGAGCTAAACCGCTCCCCCTCCCCCAATTCGGCTGGAGCCGCCTCAAGTATTCATGATTCCCCCGCAGCTCACATGGCCACGAACAGCCACCTGAATTATTTACAGCCCAGCAGCAAAATCCGGCCATAACCAGAGGCCAGAGGTGCCCCCTCATAGGTCCCACGACCCACCAGTTCACCCCAGATTAATGACGCTTGTAAAAGAAGACACCTAATATTGCACCAACATTGTGTAAAAGCATCCGTCATGACTTCTAACGAAACCCAAAGCTCGGACAGCCTACCCCGTGCCCTGAGACCCGACTCCATGGCCTACAATACCTAGTCAACAGGATAACAGCAAACCTGTATTGATGTATCACCTAAGTACCCCACCTAACGCGCATTCCTCCTGTGTTATATTAACCTGTAGAATAACCTATTGTAGGATTTACAGGACAACTGACATTGCAGCATTGAATGAATGGGGTGTGCCTTGCCGTTAGGGCAGAAAGCCAAGAAAGATGTCCATCAACGACACTAACCACGCCTGACCGGACAGCGCCTCCCGGATGAGCCCAGCTGACTTGCCCACCCCACGTTGGCACCCAGCGGTGTCCACCAACCACAGAGCAATGCATCACAGCTGCACATATAGTTAGTCGCCGCCACCCAATCCCCATGTCTATGTGCCCCCTATAGTGTGTAGGTGCCTATGACACTTTTTGTAAATATAAACGCCTGTCTTTGCGATTGTCGGACAGAGCGCTCTCGGAGTTTGCAGAGTTCTTTGCATGCCCTATTTTGACTTAGATAAAGCTTCCCTTAAGCTCACCTGCACTTGGTCCTAGCCTTATTCCCATTCGAGGGAGAGTCCATTCTTGCCTCTCATTGCGGGGAGGGTCATGCTATCTGGGGATGCTTGCCTTCACGTGCTAAGTATCCAAGGGCCTCCCTAAGTGGGGTCACACCTAGTTCCATGCATGCAATGGTTTCCGGCTCTGAAACATGCAGCTGCTCTCCATGGTGTTGCATGGTGAGGCAAGGCTTGTGACCTGGTGTTAAAGATCACAGCATTGCCAGGCAAAGGGAATGTAGCATTTGCCAGAGATGTGGAATCATCCGGGTACTGGCATGCCCAGTCAGTCTGACTCCAAGATAGCCTGGTTCATGCTTCTGATGGAGGATGAGGGCCGAGCCCTCAGGCAAGCACCAGGGTTGGCACTGACAATAGGACTTGAATTAGAGGCTTTGGATTCTCCCTGTAATGGCAGGAGAATGAATATTTAAAAACATTGCTCAAACAGACCTGTGAATACTATCCTTAAGGTGAACAATCAGAAATTGTGGTTTATAGATTAAATGCATTACTACAGACTTACAGGGTAATTCATAGAATTTCGCAGAAAAGTGTCGCAAGCGTCTGGCGCAGAGTGTCCGCGTGCGATTGACTGCGCCAGGCACGTGCGCTAAAACCGATTTCCGCGCACAGCGTATTCATGGATTTCATGCTCCCAAACCATCCGTGGCGCAGAGTATCGCAGCGACCCTGCAGCAGCGCCAGTAACGCCCCCAAGAACGCCCTCGCGCAAGGAAAAGCCAGCAAAATCGCTAAATCATCGCAAAGGGCTGCGCTAACCCTGGACCAGTTTACAGGGCAGCCAAACAAGGAACGCAAAGCGGGTAACGTGCATATCAGGGGTACACGTGAAGTCATACACGCGATTAGCCAGGGTACGTGTATTACAGGGGTACGCGGGAAGTTGAACACGCGATTGGCCAGGGTACGTGTATTACAGGGGTACGCGGGAAGTTTAACACGCGATTAGCCAGGGTAAGTGTATTACAGGGGTACACGTGAAGTCATACACGCGATTAGCCAGGGTACGTGTATTACAGGGGTACGCGGGAAGTTTAACACGCGATTGGCCAGGGTACGTGTATTACAGGGGTACGCTGGAAGTTTAACACGCGATTAGCCAGGGTAAGTGTATTACAGGGGTACACGTGAAGTCATACACGCGATTAGCCAGGGTACGTGTATTACAGGGGTACGCGGGAAGTTTAACACGCGATTGGCCAGGGTACGTGTATTACAGGGGTACGCGGGAAGTTTAACACGCGATTAGCCAGGGTAAGTGTATTACAGGGGTACACGTGAAGTCATACACGCGATTAGCCAGGGTACGTGTATTACAGGGGTACGCGGGAAGTTTAACACGCGATTGGCCAGGGTACGTGTATTACAGGGGTACGCTGGAAGTTTAACACGCGATTAGCCAGGGTAAGTGTATTACAGGGGTACACGTGAAGTCATACACGCGATTAGCCAGGGTACGTGTATTACAGGGGTACGCGGGAAGTTTAACACGCGATTGGCCAGGGTACGTGTATTACAGGGGTACGCGGGAAGTTTAACACGCGATTAGCCAGTGTAAGTGTATTACAGGGGTACACGTGAAGTCATACACGCGATTGGCCAGGGTACGTGTATTACAGGGGTACGCGGGAAGTTTAACACACGATTAGCCAGGGTAAGTGTATTACAGGGGTACACGTGAAGTCATACACGCGATTAGCCAGGGTACGTGTATTACAGGGGTACGCGGGAAGTTTAACACGCGATTGGCCAGGGTACGTGTATTACAGGGGTACGCGGGAAGTTTAACACGCGATTAGCCAGGGTAAGTGTATTACAGGGGTACGCGGGAAGTTTAACACGCGATTGGCCAGGGTACGTGTATTACAGGGGTACGCGGGAAGTTTAACACGCGATTGGCCAGGGTACGTGTATTACAGGGGTACGCGTGAAGTTATACACGCGATTAGCCAGTGTACGTGTATTACAGGGGTACGCGGGAAGTTTAACACGCGATTAGCCAGGGTAAGTGTATTACAGGGGTACGCGGGAAGTTTAACACGCGATTAGCCAGGGTAAGTGTATTACAGGGGTACGCAGGAAGTTTAACACGCGATTAGCCAGGGTACGTGTATTACAGGGGTACGCGGGAAGTTTAACACGCGATTGGCCAGGGTACGTGTATTACAGGGGTGCGTGGGAATCATCACACGCGATTAGGCTGGGTGGGTCCTCACAGGTGTTCCCTGTACACCCTCCACGGCCCCTGCAGGCAGCCTACAAAACAGGGGACTACCCTGCACACCTGCTCATGTCCCCCTGCACCCCCACCCCCCCAGCAGTGCAGGGGCAGCCTCCACCAGGCCCCCACTCATGTCTCCCACCACCCCCACCCTCCCGCCACCAGGGGCAGCCTCCACCAGGCCCCCACCCATGTCTCCCACCACCCCCACCCCCCGCCACCAGGGGCACTCTCCACCAAGCCCCCACCCATGTCTCCCACCACCCCCACCAGTGCAGGGGCACCCTCCACCAGGCCCCCACCCATGTCTCCCAACACCCCCACCCACCAGCACTGTGGGGCACGTGGCCAGCAGGCAGTCAGGCAGCAGCAGATGGCAGGTGGGAGCGTGCTCAGGGCTCTGGGGGGCAGTAATTTCGCCTCCTGGCCAGGAGCGTGGTCTCTCGTGTGTGAACGCGTGGACAGCCTGATAGGTAGTGAAATCCCACACGTCAGCAAAGGCCCTTAGCGCGTAAACCCGTCAACAGCATATGCGCGCCTATAGTCACCTGCACGTGCAGGAAATTGTTGCGTGACACGTCCCAGTGTCAAAGCGTGTGATTGGTGAAAATGGATGTACACGTAGAAGTGACAAAGCGTGTGATTGGTGAAAATGGATCTACACGCAGAAGTGACAAAGCATGTGAATGGTGAAAATGGATCTACACGCAGAAGTGACAAAGCGTGTGATTGGTGAAAATGGATCTACACGCAGGAGTGACAAAGCGTGTGATTGGTGAACGTACACGCCGCGTAAGTGACGCTGTACGTGTGGGCCTGTATATAAGGTACATGTAGAACACCATTTCCTTGTACGTGCTTTTCGTGGAGAGCGAGTGGGTGAAATCTGTACTTCTTGTCGTTTCACACGCGATTTACTTCACGGCGTTTCCAGTTCGTATTCCCTGTTACCTCTGACAGCTTTTTCTCTTTTTTCTCTTTTACTGGTTTACCTGGGCCTGTTCCCTCAAACAGTGTCCCCTTCTACTGTTGTCCTGTCTTCTCAGACAGCGTACACATCTTCTTTTGGCGGGGGTTTAGCCAGCCAAACGCGCTCATTCTTCACGCTCTTTTACCTGGCAGACGGTGAGTCACGCACGTATCCAACTTCTGTGCTTGCCCCGTGTGTAGCCTACCCCTTCAGATGTCATTCTAGGCTGCGTGTGACACGCATACGTTCATTCTTGTGTTACTGGGTGCCACAGCGTAGTGCAGGTTTTTCTTTCTGCACACGTGGTCTAGGAGGGGTTGCGTGCACGTCATCTCCCTTTTTTGGGCCTCCTGTGCGTTGCGTGACCCGTCATCTTTCCCCAGGGGTTACAATCAGCCGTGCTAGAGCACTAGGGTACAATTACCATCTGGTACCCAACCCCTTTGACCCCCAATTGCCCAGGACAATTGTCTACAGCCACTCCCATACGCACATTAATATCAGTGCCATGGCTGGGAGGCGAGGATTCCGTAAGGGTGGCAAAGGTGGAAGAGCCACAAGTGGTGGCCGTGGTGGATCCGGTAGGGGACGTGGTCGTAACTTGCAGGGTGAGCCTGTCCCCCCATGTGTGGAGGACCAGTCAAGGGCACCCATCATCCCCCCCTCCCCCCCTCCCCCCCTCCCGTTGAGGCTGAAGTGGCTGACACCATCCATGCTCAGCCCTTGTTGGACCAGCCCATTGTGGCACCAGACCTGGCTGACTCCATGGCTGACTTCCAGGTCAGCAGGGCTACGACACGTGCGCTGGTGCACGTTGATGCCATCATGCCACGTGGATCTGGGGCAGCAAGGTCATCTGCTGCACCAAGGAGGCAGGGCGGAGTGGCTGCAGGGGCAGCTGCGGCTCCATCCACCCCAGCCCTCACACACCCAGCCAGGACAGTGTCGGTCCTAGTCCATGCTGCTGACATTCCCCCTGACACCATCACACTAGAGCCAATGCCTGCACCAACTCCCATGCTGAGTGTGCAATCCCACACTCCTGATACAGAGTCCACCAGGGCTCCTGCCCCTAGTGTCCAGAGCGGCGCAGGACACTCAGGATCACCACCACCTTCCAAGCGGAAGAGGAAGAGTGCTCGTCCGGCACAGGCTGATGCCCCAGACACGGCTACACAGTCCGGCCCGTCCAGGAAGCCCAGCTTCACGGATGACGAACTGAATGCACTTGTCGAGTATGTGTCCGGACATGACAACGAGATGGTCATTGTTGCAGGATCCAAGACCACACCTGCACAACGCCAGGCACACTGGCAGACCGTTGCGGACATCGTAAGTGCCCTTGGAATCGTGAGGCGCACAGCCAATGATTGCTATAAGCGCTGGAATGACCTAAAGCGCAGGGCAAAGAGTAAGCTGGCCTCAAGTCATGCCGCAACTCTAGTGACTGGAGGTGGGTCTCCAGTAGTAGACATGGAACTCACTCCACATGAGTCAGTCGCTGGGACCTACGTCACGGAGGAACAGATCCAAGGCGTGGGAGATCTGGCTGATTACGAGGCATTGTCCGGTGAGTGCACATGCATGTGTGTGTCATACATGTGCATGGTGTGTGTGTGAGGGCTTCTGTTTGGGTGCCAGGTGAGAGTGTGTGCGCCTCAGTCGTATGGGTCAGCCATGTGCTTCATGCAATACTTCCTGCGCAGCTGCATTTGGCCATAGCAGTATCCCTTCTGCCAACAGTAGACATCTAGCACAACTGCACGCCAGTTGCCCTTGAAGTGTCACCTTGACACAACAGATTTGCTTATTTTTCACTGTTCATTCAGTCAGTTTGTTTGCATTCCACCACTTTCACTAGGCATGTCGCTGTCCACTAGTCACATGTCTGACATGGGTATGGTAAAGGGGAGTGACTTTGTTACCTGGATATCATTTGTACACACATGTCCCTGTGCAATTTGACCATTACAGACTGGCAGCTCCAGGTGAAAAATCTGACCTGTTAGAATCAGAAAAGCTATTACATGCGGGAACTGGACTGAATGAATAGGTGCTGCCCTCCTCTCCATCTTCACTCAATAGCAATGGTACATGCCATCTGTGTGATGGCATGTGTGTTTCACCTGCCAATCACAGGCCAATGTGTGATGCCACTGCCAGGCAGCATGCAGAAAATTTGTTCATCTTCCATCTTGGTGTCATCAGTGTGTGCCGTTTGCCTGCACTTCATACGCAGTGAGGGTGCATGCATGGGAGGGTTTTAGTCATGTGGGACATGTCAATCAAGTACTGGTTCTCTTGCTTCTCAGCCCTCAATGTGTGCCATGGTGCTAATGCCTGTTTCCATTACTTTGTTTTCATGTCTTTGCAGGGGAAGACGCACCTGATACTGCTGGGGTTGTGGAGATGGTGCAGACCCAGGAGGTGTCCCAGGGCCGACCAACCACCAGTGAGGGACGTGGTGTGGTGGTGGGGGAGAACCCACAAGTGCTGCAGGTCGTGCTCTCAAGGGGTGTCTCTGGCTGCACCTCCCCCGAGCTGTACTCAGGTGTTGATTCGGATGAGACCTACGTGCCGTCGCTGGTGAGTGTTCCAGGGAGGGATTCTGTTCTGTCTCACCCACCTGCACCAGGGTCAGTACCCTCCATGGGGATGTCAGTGTTGGCAGCTACGCCTTCGGTGGTTACGGATGCAGGGTCACACTCCGCGACATCTGATCCTGTTCCTGGGCCAGCAGATCAGAGGGGGAATGCAGTCCTGCAGCCTCAGGCAGTGCCGGCACAGCAAGGCGCAGTTCGCCTTGCCCCAGACAGGTGTGGTGCCCGCCGACGTGGTGGCCGTACGCCACCTGGCAATACCGCATGGGAGCAATCCATTTACGGTATGGATACCCAACAGGCTGCATCATCCGAGATGATGGCTCAGGCCATGGATAGGGTGGCCACTTCCATTGTCCCCCCAGAAAGGCTGATGGAGCGACTAGAGCAGGCAACTGACTCCATCTGCCAGTCACACAGGGAGGACATATTGGGGTCCAACAGGGACAGGCGGGCGGCACTGGCGACTCTGCAGGAGGCCATCTCCATTGAGTCCCAGGGCCACAGGGAAGCCCTGAGGCAGGAGCTCCTACACCTCAGGACGACTCTTGTTGAGCTTGAGGCTTCAACACACCAAAGGACAGAACAGCAGCTGGAGCGTCTCACCCGTACGCTCTCAGCTGAGATGCAGGCAACGAGGGCGGAGGTCCGGGCATCCCGTGAGTTGTTGCATGGGGACCTCCGCACACTCATCCTCCAGAACCAGACCTACCACACCCGCATGCTTGCAGCCATGGAGGAGCAGACTAGGGCCTTGCGTGGGCTGCCTCCCATAGTGCAACCACCTCCGGATGCAGCTGCACAGGGTGATAATAGCGACAGCAGTGACACTCCCACAATAGGGTAGCCGTGTGGGCCATGAGCCCATGAAGGTGTTTTATTTTCCCAGGATCCACGCAGGTGGGTTCTGGTGTGCATCCTGTCCTCGGACCTCCTGGGTGGCCTCCCCAACCCCCCCGGGCCCATCAATGGCCATTTTTGATTGTTTCTTATTTTTATTTTTATTTTGATTTCTTTTATTCCCAATTTTTTTGGGAGGATCTGTTGGCTCCGATCTGTTGGCTCCGATCTGTTGGCTCCGATCTGTTGGCTCCGATCTGTTGGCTCCGATCTGTTGGCTTCCGTGGTTCCTGTGGGCATACGCTGCATTGTGGCTGGGCACATGCAGGCTTGTAATGTATTTGGTTCAGATGCTTGGGTTTGAGTCACACACACCCCTCCTGCTTCCCGTTTCCATGGGCTTGCAAAGGGTGTGCCCAAGTGACAGTGAATTACACAGTGACGTTGGACTCCCATGAGCTGTGTGGCCAGTCTGTAGTCAATACTGTGTATACATTCATAGTGCATATTGCTGTTGTGTTGTACACTGCATGTTGCATTGATGTGTAACTCTTCTTCTGTGTCTACCTCCCAATTTGCAGGTCCCTTCCTCAAGTCCACACAAGGACCTCTAGTCTGGCGATGGGGACCATGTTGGCAGCAGTGCACCTACAACTCTACATGGCGCCAACACTGCACAGTTGGTAGTGGTGGGAGTGCAGGCATTTCCAGGTGGTGAGACTACTAATATGTAACATTTTTGATGTCATGTTAATGGTACTACGTGCTCAAGTATGTTGTTGGTCCGGCATTGGTGTGAGCATTTCAGGTGTTGCAGGTTTCTAATAGTGCCACTGTACATAGTGAGAGTGATGTCATGTTGTGGGGATTACTTTGTTTACCTGCAATTAGCATGACATGGCACGGTGTGTCGTGTGGCAGTGCTGGGGTTGGGTTGGCTGACATGGCACTGTCCTCTTGTTGCATTTTGCAAGTGGGTATTCATTTTAGCTGCTTCAATGTGTAACTTCACAAAACTGCATTGGTGGTGTCTGTGTGGGTAGGGATGCACACATTGTGACACTTCCAGGTGAACAATCTCAGGCTGACATGGAATTCCCGGTTCATTCTCCACACATTCAGGATCAGTGTCAGGTTGAGTCATCATTGATTGTCAGATGGAATGTGCCAGGGCAGTGTGCACTCCACAGGGGTGTGATTTCTATGTGAAGTAATTAGCCACTAGCTGTGTACGGGCTGCCTCCCCCCGTGCCCTTTCCCCTCCCATGCGCAGCGGCTGTGCATGTGGTTGGGGATGTGGGGCCACCACCATGTCCACGGCCAGGCCCCGGCGTGTTGCAACGTTGTGCAGGACACATGCTGCCACTATGATCCTGCACACTACTGGGGGAGCGTATAACAGCTGCCCGCCAGAACGGTCAAGGGAGCGAAAGCGTGACTTCAGCACTCCGAATGTGCGCTCCACTATGCCCCTGGTTGTAATGTGGGCTGTGTTAAATCTTACCTGGGGTGGCATGGTGGGGTTCCGAATTGGCGTCATCATGTGGGGGCTGAGAGGGTAGGCACTGTCCCCTGTGGAGGTGGGGATTGGTATCATTGGTGAGGTTGTGACCTTGCTCAGTATCCAACATGCATGCATGTGCAGTGGCATACATACTCACCAAGCAGCCATGTATCGCCATGCCGCCCAGCTTCTAGGTCCCGGCTTAGGGTGGACATTCGGTAAATGAAGCTGTCGTGGGTGGAGCCGGGATAGTTGGCATATACTGAGGTGATGATTCCCTTGGCATTACATGCTACCTGCACGTTGATGGAATGCCAGTGCTTGCGGTTCCTATAGATGTGCTCAGATGCCCTGGGGGGACGTAGAGCCACATGGGTGCAGTCGATGGCACCTAGCACTTTGGGGAATCGTGCCACTGCGTAAAAATCCAGGGCGGCAGCATGCCTTTCTGCAGGTGTTCTGGGCAGGTATATGTGCCTGCGGACTGATGGGCGTGCAGTCATGATGTTCAAGACCTGGTGTAGGCAGCGTGACTGGGTGGCCTGTGACACCCCACCCACTATGGCACTTGTCCGCTGAAATGATCCAGTGGCTAAGAAGTGCAGTACATTGAGGACCTTCTCCAGGGGGCTGAGTGCTTGGGAGCACAGGGTGGGTGATGTGAGGTCATCCTCCCACTCATTCACCAGGTCCAGTATGATGTGTGGTGGAAACCTGTACCTCCCATACACCTGGTCATCAGGCATCCCGAAAAGGCTGGTTCTGGGTGTGAATATTCTGGCCCTGACTATCCTCCTCCTCCTCCTTTGGTAGCCCACTGCCACTGCTGCTAGGAACGGTATGTTCATCCTGGCGTCTGAGCTTGTTATTGTTAAAGTCCGCAATTTATGCTTAGCGCGTGTTCTAGGCGAGCGTGTGACCCGCGCAGCCCTGGAATCCTGTTGCCAGTCCAATAGCGTGTGGAAATTCACACGCACCACGGGATACAGCGTGTGACCCGCGCAGCCCTGGAATCCTGTTGCCAGTCCAATAGCGTGTGGAAATTCACACGCACCACGGGATACAGCGTGTGACCCGCGCAGCCCTGGAATCCTGTTCCCAGTCCAATAGCGTGTGGAAATTCACACGCACCACGGGATACAGGTTCGCTGACGTACTTGCGTGTGTAAGTGGCCGCGCACCCATTAAATACACGTACATAGGCCAATCGCGTGTACGTGCACTTTTGTCCAATTACACGCGATGACACTCTGACGTGCAGTATCTCCACGTGTGCCCCGTCATCACGTCCTGAGTGGGGAACACCCGTGCGGGTCACGTCACAGACGCGCTTACGCGCTGAGGGACTCTGGTCCAATAGAATCGCGTATGCGTGCTGACGCGCTTACGCGCTAAGGGCCTTTCCTCGGATTTCACGCTGACGTGCAGGATTTTCACGTGCCAAATCACTCCGTATCAAGCTGGCCACGCGAAAACACACGGAAGCCCACGCTCCTGCCCAGAAGGCCGAGTTACTGCCCCCCAGTGCCCCGAGCAGCCTCCCACGTGCCATCTGCTGCTGCCTGCCTGCCTGCCTGCCTGCTGCCACCGTGCCCTGCCATTTGGTGCCTGCACATCAGCCATCTGCAGGGGTCCAGTTGCTGTGTCCACCCCTGCTGGAACTGAAGACTCCCGACTGGTATTACATCGCTCCACAGCCCAGCCCCAGGACCCAGTTGCCCACCCACACCTGCCTCTGGGGTTGCCATGTCGGGCACTTCCACATCTGGCACCAGTGGCAACCCCAGGCCAGAGGGGCAGAGGGGCACCAGCTTCACTGTCACCGAAGTTGGTGTCCTGGTGGAGCATGTCCTGGGGCAGTATGATGCCCTCTTTGGATCGTCCCGCGCCAGCAAGGAAGGACGGCAGAGGATCTGGGCCGACTGTGTGGTTGCCATCAACGCGGAGGGGGTGGCAACCCGCGACGTCCTGAAGATCAAGAAGCGCTGGGAGGACTTGAGGTCCAGGACCCTTGTGAAGGCCCGGCGCCTCGTGGAGGGGGGCCGGGGCCGCATGAGTACCATCCAGATGAGGGTCCTGGAACGCGTACGCCCAGCGCTCCACGCCCAGATCCTTGAGAGGGAGGCCCGTCTGGAGTTGAGCGGTAAGTGTCCATGCATTACTGTGTGAGACAGGGCATGTTGCGGTGTGCTGGTTCTATGATACTTGCCTGTATGTGTGCCATAGCCCATGTATGCATGTATGTGTGCAGGGACATCATGGTAATGCATGTGCGACCAGTGATGTGTGATGCACATGGTTGTTGCATGTGTTGAAATGCCGCATGGGGAGCCCTAATCAGATTATGAACATGAGAGCATGCCAGTCTCTGTACCTGAACATGGGTGGGGGTGAGGGATGGGTGCTGATGCCAGGTACATATATGGTAGCCATGTCTGTGTGCCTGACCTGCGTGTCTGTGACTTGTGCATGCCATGGATGCATGACACATGTGTGTGACAATGCAGAGATTCAGTAAAGCAGCAAAATTACCCTTGTATCCGCTGTGTTTGGTGTGTTTGGGGCCAGATGGATGTGACTGAGGTGAAGTGTGTGCATGTGATGGGCATGAGGCATGATGCATGTGAGTTACATATCATTGAATGTTTCAAGAGTCCATTGGACATGCATGGAAATGTCCATGGCATGCACCATGCCTGTTACTGTGTGTGTTTTGCCTGGACTGGCCCATGTGTTGTGGAGGGACATGATGGAAGTGTACTTTGACAGTGGTGCTCATCTGCTATTGCTTCCTGTCTAGGGGACCATTGTACAGTGCCCTGATGCTTGTGTTCTTTGTCTCCCTCTACGCAGCGGCTAGTGAAGAAGAGGGCGGAGACGGCGCTGTGGAGCAAGGCGGCGGGGATGCTCCCACGGCTGCAGCGGAAGGGGTGGGTGAGCCCCCACAGGGGCCTGCTACGGTGGGAGACGGTGAGGGGCCATCCAGGTTGGTGGTTTGCACAGAGGAGGAGGAGGCCGCCACTGGGGCACACATGGGGCCTGGTGGGGGCATCCCTGCTGGTGCAAGTGGTGCAGTCCAGGGCCAGGGGCAGGAGGCAGCACAGGTCACCGTGGAGGGGCCTGTGCATGTCGCGGTCCCTGACCCTGTGAGTGCACCACCATGCACCAGCAGGGATTCCCCGTCCCAGGCCTGTCCGCAGGTAGAGGGGATGTCCATGTCACCTGACTCCCCTCCACCTGCGGACGTGGGAACCCCTGGCCGTGCGGAGAAGGTCCTGATTGGGGTCGCGTTGCGCACGGCTGTGATTCGTGATGCCGTGCGTGCTTCCCGGGAGGAGCACGCACGTCATCACGAAGTGCACCGTGCCGACGTGGCCCAATTGGGATCGGCCATGTTCGGGGGTTTCCTGCATGTGTTGGCCAATGTGGCGGCCCTCTCCTCCTCTGTGCAGGCTATCCACCAGTCGTTCTCCTTGCCGTCTTAAAGCCCAGATGCCACCAGGGCCCCCTGTGGACCTGCCCCGACCAATGCAGCCAGCTCGGTGGGGATCCCATCCCTGCCACAGTCGGGAGTCAGAGATCCAGCAGGGGTGGACACCAGAGCAACTGGACCCCAGCAGATGGAGGATGTGACGGCATCATCGGGCAGGGCACGTGCACGACGGCGTCGGTGGTTTCCATCAGCCTGGATGCCGTCGTGCTGGCACAGGCAGTTGCGTCGGAGGCAGCAGCAGGCTCAACGTGGGAGGCATCATGGCTCGGGGCCATCAACATCAGGGGTGCAGGCATCGGCCGGAGGGCAGGAGAACCCTGGAATGGGAGTGGCTTCCGTGTGGGAGAGGTTGTGCCAGCGGATAGGTGCGGAGCGGCAGCGGGCAGAGGAGGAACGGCTCACGATGGTCAGGGCGGAGGACTCCATGCGGAGGGCGCTGAGGCGGGCTGAGTGCCTCGAGGGTCTTCGCAGGGAGTTTGAGCTTGACACTGCGTTATCCCTGCGGGACCTCGGGGCCAGGGAACATGCCCGCCTCCAAGCCATTGACCAGGAGTTCGAGGATGCCCTGGCCCATGACAACAACCAGTGAGCCGTCCGAATAGCCCGCTGCCTTTGTATATAGTTGTATAGTTAGGGTTAGGTTTCCTTTGTTTTTTTGAATTTTTTTTTGGTTGCGATTGGACAATGCACCACTTTTTTGTATATAGTTCCCTTTTTAGTTAGTAGTCAGTTAGGTTTAATTTGGTAGGGCTCATGGACCCAGGATGATCTTCTTGATTGGCTTATTTTAATTTTTCATAATTTTTTCTTGGACATTCATCTTGTTTTGTTTGATTTGCTTTGTGTTTTTTCTTATTTGCTGTTCAATACATATTATTTTTTTAATCTTCAATGTGTCGTATCATCTCATTGCTTTCAGGCATGTCATGTTGGGTGTTTTGTCATTCACTTGCAGCCATTGTGTGTGACAGACATGTGTTAAATTGCATTATTTACATTGGGGGTGTAACATGTAATTGCCTTTGATATGTGGGTGGGTGTGATAGTTGGTTGGGCCTTTTGGCAGGGGAGGATGGGCATTACGGACATGATTGGGGAATGTTGGGACCCAGGTGCAGGGGGGCATGGATTGGACATGGGTGGGGGCCTGCTGGCAGGTGCCCCACAGTGCTGGGGGGTGGGGGTGGTGGGAGACATGAGTTGGACATGGGTGGGGGCCTGCTGGCAGGTGCCCCACAGTGCTGTGGGGTGGGGGTGGTGGGAGACATGAGTGGGACACTGGTGGAGGGTGACCCTGCACTGCTGGGGTGTGGGGGTGGTGGGTGACATGAGTGGGGGCCTGGTGGAGGGTGACCCTGGTGGCTGGGGGGTGGGGGTGGTGGTAGACATGAGTGGGGGCCTGGTGGAGGGTGACCCTGCACTGCTGGGGTGTGGGGGTGGTGGGAGACATGAGTGGGGCCCTGGTGGAGGGTGACCCTGCACTGCTGGGGTGTGGGGGTGGTGGGTGACATGAGTGGGGGCCTGGTGGAGGGTGCCCCTGGTGGCTGGGGTTTGGGGGTGGTGGGAGACATGAGTTGGACATGGGTGGGGGCCTGCTGGCAGGTGCCCCACAGTGCTGGGGGGTGGGGGTGGTGGGAGACATGAGTGGGGCCCTGGTGGAGGGTGCCCCTGGTGGCTGGGGTTTGGGGGTGGTGGGAGACATGAGTTGGACATGGGTGGGGGCCTGCTGGAAGGTGCCCCACAGTGCTGGGGGGTGGGGGTGGTAGGAGACATGAGTGGGGCCCTGGTGGAGGGTGACCCTGGTGGCTGGGGGGTGGGGGTGGTGGGAGACATGAGTTGGACATGGGTGGGGGCCTACTGGCAGGTGCCCCACAGTGCTGGGGGGTGGGGGTGCAAGGGGACATGTGTTGGTGTTCATTAGTTCAAGGAGACATGTGCCTTTGCTGGGGGGCATGCCCATGTTGGGTGGGCTGCCTGCGGGACATGACCAGGGATGCAGGGTAGTCCCCTGTGGTGTGGGCTGCCTGCAGGGGCCGTGGAGGGTGTACAGGGTACACCTGGGAGGAGCCACACTGTCAAATCACATGTGGAACTTCACGCGCACCCCTGAAATACACGCGCCCAGGCTATTCGCGTGTGGAACTTCCCGCGAACCCCTGAAATACACGCGCCCAGGCTATTCGCGTGTGGAACTTCCCGCGCACCCCTGAAATACACGCGCCCAGGCTATTCGCGTGTGGAACTTCCCGCGCACCCCTGAAATACACGCGCCCAGGCTATTCGCGTGTGTAACTTCCCGCGCACCCCTGAAATACACGCGCCCAGGCTATTCGCGTGTGTAACTTCCCGCGCACCCCTCAAATTCACGCGCCCAGGCTATTCGCGTGTGGAACTTCCCGCGCACCCCTGAAATACACGCGCCCAGGCTATTCGCGTTTGGAACTTCCCGCGCACCCCTGAAATACACGCGCCCAGGCTATTCGCGTGTGGAACTTCCCGCGCACCCCTGAAATACACGCGCCCAGGCTATTCGCGTATGGATCTTCCCGCGAACCCCTGAAATACACGCGCCCAGGCTATTCGCGTGTGGAACTTCCCGCGCACCCCTCAAATTCACGCGCCCAGGCTATTCGCGTGTGGAACTTCCCGCGAACCCCTGAAATACACGCGCCCAGGCTATTCGCGTGTGGAACTTCCCGCGCACCCCTGAAATACATGCGCCCAGGCTATTCGCGTGTGGAACTTCCCGCGCACCCCTGAAATACACGCGCCCAGGCTATTCGCGTGTGGAACTTCCCGCGAACCCCTGTAATACACGCGCCCAGGCTATTCGCGTGTGGAACTTCCCGCGCACCCCTGAAATACACGCGCCCAGGCTATTCGCGTGTGGAACTTCCCGCGCACCCCTGAGATACACGCGCCCAGGCTATTCGCGTGTGGAACTTCCCGCGAACCCCTGTGATACACGCGCCCAGGCTATTCGCGTGTGGAACTTCACGCGCACCCCTGAAATACACGCGCCCAGGCTATTCGCGTGTGGAACTTCCCGCGAACCCCTGTAATACACGTAGCCCGCTCCCCCAGGCCCGATCGCGTGAGGAACTTCCCGCGCACCCCTCAAATTCACGCGCCCAGGCTATTCGCGTGTGAAACTTCACGCGAACCCCTGAAATATACGTAGCACGCTCCCCCAGGCCCGATCGCGTGAGGAACTTCACGCGAACCCCTGTAATACACGTAGCCCGCTCCCCCAGGCCCGATCGCGTGTGGAACTTCACGCGAACCCCTGAAATACACGTAGCCCGCTCCCCCAGGCCCGATCGCGTGTGGAACTTCACGCGAACCCCTGTAATACACGTAGCCCGCTCCCCCAGGCCCGATCGCGTGAGGAACTTCACGCGAACCCCTGTAATACATGTAGCCCGCTCCCCCAGGCCCGATCGCGTGAGGAACTTCACGCGAACCCCTGTTATACACGTAGCCCGCTCCCCCAGGCCCGATCGCGTGAGGAACTTCACGCGAACCCCTGTAATACACGTAGCCCGCTCCCCCAGGCCCGATCGCGTGAATAACTTCACGCGAACCCCTGTGATGCACGTACCCTGCAAATCGCGTGTGACACTTCCCGCGCACCCCGGTATACATGCACACGTATTTTTTGTCAGCGGGTGTCCGTGTTTGTGTGCACGTCATTTTTCCTGGAGGGCCACAGTATGGGACATTCATCATGGCAGTATATAGGTGCTATTTGTTGGCGCACCTTTTGGCGCACATTTCTTACAGCCGCAGAGACGCTACCGCCTCCTTTCTTGTGGCGGTCGTGTTTGTGCCTGTGCGCTGGTTTGAGCGTGCGCTTTTTTCCCCTATTCTATTCCATGAATACGTGTTGTAGGCGAGCGTGTGGGCGTTCCGCGCACTTGTGCCCTGTACTTCCCCCGTGACGCCCACGTTTTGGCAAGTTGTTCCCCATTCCGAGTGTTACGCCCGTGTTCCGCCTACTTTTATTGCGTGCGCCGCGCTATGTGCGAATTTCGCTGTGGCCTGTGCGATTTTCGCTGTGACCTGGCGCACGCTGTTAGATGGCCTGTGCGCCAACGTGCGCCAACGTGCGCCGCGCACTTTTTTTTCGCACATCCGCTGGTTTTCTCGCGCACGGCCTTCCATGAATCGACGTGCGCTGCTTTTCGTGCGATTTTCGCACGTTCACTGCGATTTTCGCTATTCCACTGCGATTCGCACGTTTTTGCCCACTTGCGCCGCGCTAATTATTCCATGAATCGGCCTCTGAATCTATACCACGGACCTCCCTTCTGATACTCAGTCTGGAGAGACAGATCAAAGCTTATGTTTATGGAAAATATGCACGGACTAAAAACATTCTGTAAGAATTAACGCAGCTTTTTTGCAACCATTAGTGGAAAACGATTAAGCAAAATATTATGTAGAACCACTTCACTTGATTAGACAGAAAGACCAGGTATAAAAACCACTTCAAATAGCCAGTTCTATCCACTTCCAAGCATGAGATATCCCCACTAGCCTGATGGATGGCAAAGCATGACACTAGCAAAGTTCTTAGAGGAAAAATCCCAAGGCCTAAGACAATAATTTCCGAAAACGTGTAGGATGCTCCAACAAACTTATACAGCCCATAGAGTTGCCTCTTTAAGGGGCTGATTCGTGGAATTTGTGTGCCGAAAAATGGGAATGTGTGCGCCCTTCTGGCCGCAAATCCCCATTTGTTAAACAGGGATTTGCGGGCAGAATGGCGCACAAATCCCCGTTTTTCGGTGCACAAATTCCATGAATCAGCCCCTAAATGTCAGCTCTGCATAACAAAATACATTCTATTATTGAAGGGGAAGGAGTGAATGTTCAATGTTAATTGAAGACTGATTTAAAGGTAGTTTATTATACGGTGCCACAGAATAATCTATTTATATGGCACTAGATTCCATTTTGTAAAAAGTGTTGCTTTAAAAGCAAAAGGGAGTAACACTGATCAGACATTTCTTTGTGGATGAATCAGACTGGCATTAAGCAATATACAATTACATCATGTCACAAGGAAGAGCACAGAATCTCTAACTCTTAAAACCTACCAGTTTCAATGTCTGCAGATCCTTAGACAACTAAGGACTTCTTTCTACATTGCCTTTTTAAGTTGTTCCTCAATAAGGACACCTTTTCTTTGGTTCAACATCCTTGTGTGCATAAAAGGCCCTTGCATCTCTTTCTACATTAGGTTCATATTTGTTCTTCCAGTTAATTTGTTATTTAAACGTCCTACCTCTTATTTAGCCTGTATTTTTTTAGCTTGTATTTAATATTGCCAAACCCATTTCTTTGGTAATGTTTGCTACTCAAGGCTTGTAGCTTTTCGTGAACTGGCCCCCTTTACTTGCTGTTTCCTTTACTATGCCTTCCTTTGTTTCTGTTGGCTTACAGCCATGGCAGTTCTAAGTTGGTGGCCTAGTGATCAATGAGTTTGGTTTTAATTTCTCATTTTCTTTTTCATCTTTTTTTCTTTTCAGTTGGGATTTCCTCATTAATGTTTACTGTTGTTTTGTTCCTTAGAGATTGCCTGGACTCCACTTTCTTCTTTTTTTATTGGGTTCTTTTTTCATATCATTTTGATAAATTGGCGCATTATTTAATTTTTCACATTTTTTAAAAAAAATGTGTATTTATTTGCTTGTATTTGGGATTGCCTGGTCCTGATTTTGCCCTATTGTTTTTCCTTTTACTTGGAGTGTGCCTGGACTCCTCCATTCCAACCTGTTTTTTGATTATTTTGCATTATGTTGCCCTACTTCCTCCTCTTCGGCTGCTGCCCTAACTATTATAAGATGGAAGGGTACTGAGCAGAGCGCCAGTCGTCCTTTTGTCCCGTTCAGTGATACATCCTCAATGGCAGTGTACATGTGTTTTGCCAGTGCATGTCCACACTACACAAGGAAATGAATAAGGTAGCTCCCTTATTCTTGAACTCCATGCTTATTTTAATTTTAGTTCCTACATTTTATTTGCCTGTTTGATCTTAATTTGATTTTATTATATTAATTTCTCAATGTCTATTTTTTTAGCCTGTTTTTATTTACCTGTATTTGGGAGTGCCTGGGCCCACATTTGCCCAAATATTATTTCCTTGTACTTGGAGATTGCCTGGACTCCACCCCTTCCCAACCCGCCCCCCGTTTTACTTGTGTGAAGAAACAACTTCAGGTGGCTGCTTTATTTTGGAAAAACCTTGCCTGTTCTATACTTGATTTGAATTTCTTTTTACTTAAGCAATATGCCCCGAGCGGCGGGGGCATTACCGACTCAGGTAATGCCCTGGGGCTCATAGTTATAGGCCCGAGTGAAACGAGGGCCTTAACGAAGGCCCGGGTCATTACCTGAGTCAGTTATGCCCCCGCCACCAGTGGGATATAGCTATTAGTACCCCGGCCTGCAATATCTGCGTAACCGGGGCACTAAAAGCTATTTTTTCTGTCCCAAAACGCTGCAGCGTTTCGGGACAGAAAAAAAAAACCTACCAAGAAAATGGCTGCCGGGAAAGGGAAAACGGAGTGGCCTGGACGCGCTGGGAAAGTGTTCCCAGTGCGTCCATTCCCGAAAGAAGACAGAGAAGAAGGTAAGTAGGGCTGGGAGTGAGGGATGGAGGAAAAAAAACATATCTGCGTCCCCAGCAGGGGACGATGGACGCCTCCAGCCGTGTGGAGGCGCGGAGCGGGGATGGCCCCGCTCCGAGTCTCCACACCACTGAAGGCTGCCATCATCCCCCACCGGGAACAAAGGAGCAAGAAGGTAAGTGGGGTAGGGAGGGCAGGGAGGAGGGAGGAAAGAGGAAGGAAAAAAAAGACTTACCTGAGTCCCCGGCTGGGAGCAAAGGCAGCCTCTCAACCGTGGGGAGGCTCGGAGTGGGGATGGCACCGCTTCGAGCCTCCTCATTGGTTGAGGGGCTGCCACGCCCCCCGCCGGGGGCAATGGCAGTGGAATCCCGACTGAGTAATTTGGATTGGCAGGTTCTATTTTTTACTTGTGCTCAGATTAAGAAATGATCTCACAGTTCTTTATAGTTTCTTTAAGTTATTTTCCAGTTCACTGCCTGTTTTACTCTGAATGATCCTCATCCGCACTGCTGCTGTGGTTAAACTGGGTTGCAATTTCTACCTTTATTCTTTGGGAATTGCTGTTGTTGGACTGGCTATTGACGATATTCTGCATAATCCCAGCTTCTGTTGTCCTTCACAAAGTACAAATATCAGGCTTTACAATTAGTGAAATCTCCATTATTTCCCAGTTACACAAGTAATCAAATTCCTTAATTCATAAAATGCTTCAATAAATACCAGGATGCTGTCAGTTATATGTAGGGCTCCCAGTTTTCAGTTACTGATTTTTATACCTAAATATATATGGAAAATCCTCAGTTTCCTTTGGTAGAAATAAAATGGATAGAAGCGGAAATTCATATTGCTTGAGTATTTCTTGAGTTTGTCAATCATGCCCTACAAGCCAATAGCTGTTTAAAGTAACAATGTGGAGAGGAAACAGAAAGTTGATACATATACCTTTGAAATACTTTAAAGGAATACAGAGATGTTTATCACATCATGAGGAGCAGTTTTATGTTTTTAAGGGGAAAATGGATCTAAGATTGATGTGCATGAATCCAGCTCTATGATCTTCCCATTACATACAGGCATCAAAGTGCTACACTTTTATTTCAATAAATGCTGCGGAAAATGAATAGTTGCAACATAAATGTGGATAGATGTAAAATAACTAAAAAATATAGATGGAAATGCTGAAAAAAGAAATACCATGAAACTGTGTTCCTCGTTACAAATCTATCTCCCTTTAAGAAGAATACCAGTTAGAATTCCTGGACCTTTGAGCAAGGACAGCCAGGTTGTAATCCTGGGAGACATAAACCACAGGATAGATGATCCAACAAAACAGCCTCAATTTTATTGGGCAATTTTCAGTTTGCCATAAATAAAATGTACATTTTAGAGTGGAGTTGGGACCAGCAAACCTTCTCGACAGTTTGTGGGCAAATGCTGAGACTAGCAAGCTAGCAAGCAGTGGTGAAAGAGGATTAGGATTGTTTTGTCGCAACATATATATGTTTAGAAAAAACTTTAAATGGTTTTCTGTAGAGATTACAATATATTACCAAGCGTTTTATGCCAGCTCACTTGAAGGCCACCCGTTGCATGTATTCTACACCAAGGCAGCATGCTGGGAGTAATAAAAGAGTTATGTTAATATTTTATGCAATAAACTTAAGGCCATTCACCAGATGGACAATATCTAACTTATCTTACAGGTACAATTACAGCTGAGTGTCAATTATGTTAAGACATACTAGGATGCCCTTGGCCTTGTATTCCCATAGGGGAACCTGTCTCCCCTCAGCCTCCAGAAGATTTGGTACCTTCTTAGATCCTTGGTATTGTATATTCTTTCAGCAGATTTGGGATCTTGTGCTTCCAATTAATTGTTATGTAGTCCCTTAAGCAACACCGTCAAGATCCATCCTGTTGCCCCCTTTCAGTGCAAGACGACAACAGCCCAACAGGAAAGAAGTTTGGGAAGGAGTGGTATCTGCAGGTGACTACCAGAAGGTCAGAGATTTTCACACCACCAGTGGAGCCTCAAAAGGAAAAGGACAATGTAGCAAAGCTGCCAAGAGAGCAGCACATGACACAGAGCCTGAGCTGAACTTTGCTTTTTCTGATTATTGTGGCTGTCTGAGCTTTGCCCTTTTCCTGGGAATTACAGCATGCAGCAGTGTTGTAAAGTGTCCAGAAAGAATTCCGTAGTCTATAAACTTAATTGTCAGGTCGCCCCAATGGCACCATAAACAGACTCACTAATATTAGAAAAGGTGACCAGATTGAACAGGTGTGGTTGTGGGGCACCGCACAGGCTTTTCCTGCTACATTTTACATGTCAAAAGCAAACTGCTCTAAAAGGGAAGTGCTCATAACGGGTATGTCAAATGGAGATGAGAGGTCCAATATCAGTAAACAAATGGATGCATTCCAGGATTAGCGCACAATAGACAGCATCCCGCTGCCGCTGAGTCACGACGCCTGCACTACAATCAACGCAGACACTAGACTGTCTGGAGCAAGAAGAGAATCATCGTCACGTATGTGCTGGTTCAGTTGAAGGGATGCCATTTTTGCATAGCATAGCATTTCCCAACAGGGAAGTTGTTAAACAAGCTTCAATCCAGTCTTCAAAGACAACCCCTTTAAAACAGGTATATCTCTGGCTGACAAATGCTTGAAATCCTTGGTGGTAAAAAAGGGGAGTTTCTGACAGGACTTGGAGTCAAATATCTCAATAACAAGATACATTGGACTGTGTCATGTGTGGATTGTAGTGGGTGGTCTATCCTCTGCACTGCGATGTAAAAAAAAAAAAGCAAAGGCAGAATCACTGGGCTAGATCATTCTGTTTTTGTTAGTCTGCAGTGGGTGGAAGATGTCTTTTCTGATTCATCATTCAGAATGGATTTGCTATTGCTACTACCACAAACCATGTAGAATCACACCGGCACACAGTATTCGAGTACTTCTGGCATTCTTCACCCACCAATACCACACATTTCGCATGTGCCTCTTCCTCCTCCCACGCCCTCAAACCATTACTTCCCTCCTTTCCCTTATTACAGAACCATGTGCTATGAGTCATCCCAAAAAAGCACAACTAGGCTATGCCAAGACCACTTTACATTACAAAGCTAAAACCGTCACCTTTAACTAAGAGGATATATGAACCTATCCACCGGCCATCAAATGGCATACAACATTTATACAAATGAAGACAGCCATTAATTTGCCTTTGGCCATTAAAATATATCCCACTTACATTACATTCTTGACATTCACTAAATATTTAGACTTACAACCCATGACACACAAGGTAATAGGTGATTCATATCTGAACTATTGGAAATTGAAAAGGCAGGATTCTTGGAATAAAGTGGATACATTAAATAAGCTTAGTAAATTCTGCTCAGACAAATCTGTCAGATACCATATGGATTCTACATAAAGAACCTAAATGAATCCACAAATACATCAAAGATCACAAGTTATTTTACACCACCGGAGTGCTCCTTACCAAACGAACAACCTTGCATAGAACAGAAGATAATTGTAAAAAATCTGCTAAAAGGATTTTAAAAGGTGCATCAGTTATTGCTGTAGACATGGAGATGCTTGCTTCAAAAAAATGAACTGAGTATTTGAAGGCAATCTATTGCTGAAACACTTTTCAGCAGGATTTAGTCCAAGAAAATAATACTGGCCACAATTGGAAAAGAAAAAAAGTACTAGAACCTGATTGACTGATAACCACATCACATTCCTAGTACAAAGATGAAAAGGGAAGGAAATTATTAATCATGAGCACTGCTCATCAATTATAAACTCGAGTAGAAAAAAGACGTTAATCACTGTAAATTGAACAGACAAGCTTGAGGTCATGAAAGCTCTTTTCACCTAATATTAGGCACACCAACACAACAAATGGTCCTGACACTGCTCTCTATTTGATCTACTAATCCCTTAGAGGAACACTAATTCTCTCAAGGATCTCTATACTGGGCCACTAATCTCTGCTCCCTCTGAGCTCTTCTGTTTGGTGCTAAGTAATACACTTTCTTAAAATTACTTAGGGTGTGTTTCCTGTTGGTGGATGCACAGAAAACCCACCAGCAACTCTGCATAAAGCTCCAGTCCTCTGTGATAACGCAGAGCCCGAGGAGGGGGAAAGATCTCCAGGTCCACAAAGATTTCAAGTCTTGTATTTAACTCCTGTGGATAAACAAAGCAGGACATCCGCTCAATGTGAGGACTTCAGTCGTAAGGTGGTTGGCGAACCTTGATGAGTTCTCATGACCCTAGGCTCATGCTCCACCTCATTCTTCTAGCGGTCACTGGGGGCCACCATATTAGCTAGAAGCAAAATGCTGCCAATTCAGTTAAGGAAAAGTAACACAAGCCTTGGCGTCTATGAAATCAGCCTGCAAGGTAAATACTACAACACATTGGGAATGTGATATTGATAAAATCAGGCGCAATGACATTAGCCTGACTATACTAAACCCTCCTACCCCTGCCATTATGATCCTAAGAACTAGGACTACCTAAATTGCTTAAGGCCAAAGCTAACGCCATACCTTGGAAAACTGAAAATGCTTGCCACCACCCTCACTATCACATCTCACTCTCCAAGGCCCTGACCCATGGTTGCATAGAGACAGATTATGGGAATCAAAAATGTGAGTGAAATCAGGAGCAAGAAGATGACTAGCAAGCTGCAAATACATGCCGTCCAACCCATACCCTTTCCAATCAATGGGATATATAAAATTCCTACGGCTGTCCCTGACTTTAGGATCACCTGGCCCACAAACTCTTTGATCACCCACTGGAATGGGTAGCTACGGGGTAAGTAACTTGCATCTCTCCATGAACAGGATTCACTAAACAGTACATACATACACTGCTTCTCCAACCCCCCTCCATAGCTCCCCTCTTCTCTGGCCCTCCTACCGATCCCAGCTCCGCTTTTAGCCTGCACCCTACTTGTAAACCCAATGGGTGCATTCCCTATGTACAGTGCTGTCGCTTCCCAGCTACGTTGTGTGCTTTATAAACCCCATACCTTCAGACAGGGAAAGCCTCTTGGAACTTATGACTCGGAGAGTGTCAGCAAATGATATTGGATTCAGTCTTTTTAATGGAATATAGTCCAACAAAACAAGCACCAAACCTAATCTTCCCTTTCAATTTCAAGCTTTTCTGGGCATCCACATGCAAGGTCACAATTCATAGTGTGCACTTCTCCTTTTCGGATCAGCCGGCTGCAAGGCCTGATTGGCACATTGCAAACTTTCATGTGCTTCAAACAGGCATCAGCATCAACATTACCGTCAACACCCATTGTAAATCCACTCCACCTTCAATTAGCAAAGTATGTGCTTCTCCACTTCTTAGTTCACTAGTTCCATCTGACCATTTTTTTCAGCATAATGACCACAGGACAATGACACTGAATCCCTACTCTGCTGAAAGCCTGCCAAAGGCACGCAGCAATGTCTGGTCCCCTATTACCCTATGAAAGGTATGCAGACATACTATATGCTTAAAGAATAGCTGCACCAGAACTGGCAAACTAACTATCCCCCTTGGCCGGAATGAAGTTGCTAGCCTTAATTAAATGTGACCAGTATAGATAAATATCCATTATCATCAAAACGGTCCACTATGTGGCCCATTGAAAAAGTATGTCATGGTCTAATGTTCATGGCGGTATTGGTAGCAAAAAGCCAGGTGACTTGGTCCTGTCTGACTTTGCTCTCAGACACACTCCACAGGAGTCAAATAGCACACTGTGTCAAATTGCATGGTTTCCCAATGCACACTTCTTTGGATGTCGTCTAAAGTCTCAAAGTACCATGGATGGCAAGCCAAAAAAGAGAGTCATGATGCTCCCCAGAAGCTCTCTGATGCATATCTCCCACCGGCAAATATAAATGTGAACCCAAAAGGCTAACCACCTCAAAGTTGTCTCTTGGGTTCTTATACCTCCTGTTCCCGCATGCCTAATTGCAGCTTCATTAAAGTGACTTTCATCCTGTCAGGGTCCGGCTTGACTGAATTCCACAGGAGCTGATGCTGGCCCCACAGACACTCACCAGGAGTTCACCTCTCAACCCTTAAGTATAAGCTGAGCTGAGAACCCCAAGAAAGGGAAAGGGGAATTTGGAGAAAATAACAACGGAGACACTGCAGCCCTGCAACCGTCTGGTAGGCTCTGGTAACTGTAGTAAACAAATACACTTTGTTACTTAAATATTAATATAAACTTCTTTTCTAAAATATTTTAAAATAAACTCTGACTTCATTACCTCTTAAACCTCTGTATAAGACTTAGAGGTTAATTATCTGTATGGAATATCTTGTAAACAATTATAGTGCTTAGTGCATATAGTCTGAAGCCATTCAAGTCTCTTTACAATCTCAAAGTAATGACCCTTGCCAGCACCTTACAGATTTAGATATTCTTCTTTGCTCTTTAAGTTCTTTTAACTCTATGAAGTTTGAGTTTTAAAAGCTTTTGTGAAATGCAGTCTTTTTTTGAAGAATTGAATTCATTTTGCATAAAAATTACATTAAATAGAAACTCATAACATTTCTTGAATGCTGCTCTCCTTCTGCGTGTGAACCTTTTTCTTTTTACCCATATGAACGCATAGTTTCTTTTCTTGACACACGTTTGCGATAAACATGTGAAATCACAAGACATGAAAAATTGTCCTTGCATATAAAATTCACCCGCGCATATTAACAAATACACGCACGTGTTAAAACAATGGTACGTGCGCTAAAAAACAACTCGCGCTAAGTAAAATGGACTCGCGCTCTATCGCTACCGAACACACGCGGTTATATGCAACGTCACTCACATAGAAATTGAACACGTGTTCAAAACTACTCGTGCTTAGTTAAAAAATGGACTCGCGCTCTATCGCAACCCAACACGCGCTTTCTTACGCAACGTCTCTCACGTTAAAAATGTGCACGCGCTCAAAAACCACTCGCGCTATTTATTTGGACACGCGCTCTATCGCTCAGTATACCCACGCACTCCCATAACAACGTTACTGACGTCACGCGGACTCACGCACGCGTTAAACCAGTCTTGAAACACTTTCCATGCAGTAAACAACTTTAAAACTTGTGCGCACAGTCTTCACACGTGTCTCCTTATATTAATAGAACTGTAAAACGTCTTTTCACTCAGTAAACTTTAAAACTCGTTAACTCTTTAAGTTTTCTTAGGAAAGATGAAAGTTCACAGGGAAAATCTTTTAGCTTTTAAAAAGAATGATCCCACCTGATGTCTTCTAGTTCACTCTGGCTCAGCAAACAATTTTCTTACTTCTTTGGTAAATCTTCTGAACTCTGAAAGGCCTTACTTAAGGAGCTTAACTAATACACAACCAGCCACTGAGTTACTATGGATGAAAGGCAGTTTAGAATCTTGCTCACCTCCCAAGAATCCAACCCATTATCCTATCCTCCAATCAGACAAACCAAACCAATCAGATTAATTTTCTTTCTCTCCATCTTGACTTGGGCAACCACAATGTTAATTCTATGTACAAACTCTTCCTGATTACTACTCCAGCCAAACTCTTCCTGATTACTACTCTAGCCAGCCCTGACAGTACCCCCTCTTCAAAGCCCTGTCCCAGGGCCTGGCGTAGCAGGGAACTTTCTATGAAACTGTCTTATTAATTGAGGGGCATGTACATCAATCTGATCCTCCCAAGATCTTTCTTCAGGCCAAAATCCCCTCCAATCAATAAAATACTGCAAAGTAGCTCTAACCTGGAATCTAAACATTTCTTAACTTCAAACTCTTCTTCATTCTCCTCTGTAAAAACTGTTGGTGGTGGTTTTCCCAATCTAGTCCCTAACACACAAGGTTTAACTAAACTGACATGAAATGTAGGATGACTTTTGATACTGGGGGGGTAATTTCAGCCTGATTGCCACTGGATTTATTATCTTTTCAATTTCAAATGGACCAATAAATTTCGGGCTAAATTTAGTTCTTCCCTTTAAGCGTAGATTTTTTGTGGACAACCAAACTTTTTGACCCACCTGATAATGTGGTGCATTTTGACGTTTTCTATCAGCAAAGGCCTTGAACCTTAATTTACTTTTCTCCAAAGTTTTCTTGACTTTTTCTAAACCATTCCTAATACTAGTCAAACGATGCTCAACCTCTGAATTGGAATACTCAGATGGTAACACTTCTTTCAAAAATCGCGGATGAAAACCGTAATTACTGAAAAAAGGAGAATAATTAGTAGAGTCTTTGACAGAATTATTATAGCTAAACTCTGCCAACCAAAGAAGATCCACCCAGCTCCCTTTCTCCTGCCAATAAGTTCTGATATATTTTTCTAACTCCTGATTTACTCGTTCTGTTTGGCCATTGGTTTGTGGATGATAACCTGAAGAAAGCTTTATCTCAATCCCCAACTTCTTACAGAAAGCTCGCCAAAACTTAGAAATGAATTGAGACCCTCGATCTGATATAATTTGTGTTGGTAAACCATGGATTCGCACCACTTCTTGCAAAAAGCTTTTTGCCAGATTCCTTGCAGAGGCCTCTCCTTTCATGGGAATGAAATGCCCAGCTTTGGTCAGTAAATCCACAACTACTAATACTGTAGTGTAACCTTGATCTTTAGGAAGATCTACAATATAATCCATAGAGATTGTAAACCATGAACTAGGGGGTACTGGTAACGGGTTAAGTAATCCAGATGGTTTTCCTCCTCCTGATTTCACTCGAGCACAGACTTCACAAGTTTTCACATAGTCTTCAATGTCTTTTTTCATCTCTTTCCACCAGAACTTTCTTTCCACCAATTCAATTGTCTTACGAATACCAGGATGACCCACCAACTCTGATTCATGACATTCTTGCATAATTTCCTTTTGCAGTTCTTTACTTGGAAGGTAAATTTTAGAATGAACACATGGAAATCCATCAATTAAATGTCTTCCAGAATCTTCCGCAAGCCAAGATTGAATCGCCTTTTCCGGTAATTCCCTTCGAATCTTTTCAAGAAGCAGATTCTCTTCTTTCGTAGTACTTAGAATAAAT
The DNA here is from genome assembly GCF_040938575.1 of Ambystoma mexicanum. NCBI lineage: Eukaryota > Metazoa > Chordata > Amphibia > Caudata > Ambystomatidae > Ambystoma > Ambystoma mexicanum. The sequence goes on along the minus strand of NC_090935.1, from coordinate 1,131,271,337 downwards.
CTATCTTCTGCAATCACTGGCTCAGGTATTAACTGATTTTCTACCTCCTCTGAAGAATTTTGTCGAGATAAAGAATTTGCTTTACCGTTTAACTGCCCTGGCTTGAATGTTATCACAAAATCATATTCTGAAAAGAAAAGTGACCATCTAAGTTGTCTTGGTGATAATGTTCAAGCAGATTTCAAAAACAGAAGATTACTATGATCAGTTAAAACTGTTATTGTGAATCTTGCTCCTAATAGATAATGTCTCCATTCTTGAAATGCCTTCTTGATTGCAAGGAGTTCTCTATCAGTAATCGTGTAGTTTATCTCGGCAGGAAGCAACTTCTTGGATAGATAGGCCACAGGATGCAGTTGCCCAGTTTCAGGCTGCCTTTGAGAAAGCACTGCTCCAATAGCAGTATTGGAAGCATCTGCTTCAACAAAAAATGGTTGGGAAGGATCGGGTTGTAATAAAATTGGTCCAGATGTAAAACAGTTCTTCAATTTTTTAAAGGCCTGATCCGCTTCATCTTTCCACTCAAATTTCATTCCTTTCTTCAATAATTTGGTGATGGGAGAAACAGTTTGAGAGAAATCTTTTATGAATCTCCTGTAAAAATTTGCGTAACCCAGAAAGCTTTGAATATCTTTTACACAAGTTGGAATGGGCCACTGTTCTACTGCTTTACTTTTCTTCATGTCCATTTCCAAACCTTTGGGTGAAATAATGAAACCCAAAAATTCCACTTCTTGGGTATGGAATTGGCTCTTTTCTAAGTTAGCAAATAATTTATTTCCCCTTAGTCACTGTAGAACTTTCTTAACATGTTCTTCATGTTGCAGTAGATCGTTAGAAAAAATGAGAATGTCATCAATGTATACTACTACAAAAATGTCACTAAAATCTCTCAACACTTAATTTATAAAGAATTGAAAAGCCGCCGGGGCGTTACACAGTCCGAATAGCATTACTTGATATTCAAAAAGACCAAATTTTGTTCTAAATGCTGTTTTCCATTCATCACCTTGACGTACCCGCACCAAATGGTGTGTGCCACGAAGATCTAATTTGGTAAATACTGAAGCTCCTTGAATCTGGTCCAACATCACAGAGATTAAGGGCAGAGGACATCTATTTTTAACTGTAATTTTATTCAATGCCCTATAATCGATACATGTCCATAAAGTACCTTCCTTTTTTGGGACAAAAAATAGTGGAGAAGCTGCTGGCGACTGAGAGTGCCTGATGAACCCCTTAGCCAGATTTTCTTGAATGTAATGTTTTAAATGTTGATTCTCTTTCTCAGTCAGGGCATAGATGTGACTGCAAGGAATGTGGGCTCCTGGTTCTAAATCAATTTTACAATCGTATTCTCGATGAGGAGGTAACTCGTTAGCTTCCTTTTCACTAAACACATCATTAAAATCTTGATAACACTTTGGTAATTCTCCAATTACTGCCCCAATAGAATGTACTACGGTTCCCAATTCCACCAAACCTTCCACTACTTCTGAACAACTACCGGAAACATCCTCCTGAACTTTTCCCTTACAGCAATTTGTAACACAAAACGAAGAATCCAATTTCACCACTCTTCTTCCCAAATCAATCTGAGGGTTATGATACGTCAACCAGGGCATTCCCAACATTATTTTCAACTGTGGAGTATCTATTAACTCAAACACAATTTCCTCCCAGTGTCCTCCAATTTCCATCCCCAATGGAATTGTTTCATGTGTAATTAAACCTGAAGTCAGTTGAGACCCATCGACCGCTCTCAGATTCTCTGGTATATTTTTTACAATGTAAGGCACATTCATATCTTTAACCACATTCCAATCCATGAAGTTACCAGTGGCTCCAGAATCAATTACTACTGGACCACTTCCTTTAAATTCCTCTTTTATATACAAGGATACATTCAATGTAATATGTGGTAGCGCAGCTTGGATTGTATTTGCCACTTGTTGATTTCTGGAACTATTTGTAGACAAAGAGGTTTTTCGACACCAAGGGCAATTTCCAACAAAATGTCCTGATCTACCACAATATAAACATAAATTATTCTGCCTTCGCCTATCATTCTCATCCTTAGTTAATGGACCTCTCACTTTATTTACTCTCTCTGCATTCCCAGTTCTCAATTCTTTATTTACAAATTCTAATCTTCCTTTATCAACTCTAGGGAAAACTCTGGGTTGCTCAACTCCTCCTCTTCTATGTTCAGCCTTCCGCTCCCCTAATCTATAATGAATTTGTGTGACTAGATTCATTAAATCTTCACATGAAGTGGTTCTATTAACAATTGTAGATAAAGCATCGTTTAACTCCTCTCTCAAGCCTCTATAAAGCATAGATGATTGCTTCTCTTCTGGCCAATTGCTCTCTAATACTAAAGATCTAAACTGTGTGATATAAGACACTAAATCTTTGGTTGCCTGTTTTAACTCTAATAATTCTCCATCAACTTCTTGAGATAATTGTCGTCTGTCAAAAATGTTTTAAATTCTAACTTGAAGGCTAACAAGTTCTTTAGTATAGGATTCTCTTGACCAACTAAACACTGCCCAAGTTGCCGCCTCACCAGTAAAGTAAGACAGCATAAAAGCTATTTTAGTAGCATCTGTATTAAAAGCTTCAGGTCTACAAAGGAAATTAAGTTCACACTGTGTAAGGAAAATTTGGCATTTCTTGGCATCTCCCCCAAAACGTTCTGGAGGTGCTAAAGGGACTGGACCTATAGGTATATTCAAACTTCCCCTACTTATCCCTTGAGAACTCGTTCCTTCACCCAAATCCTCTCTAATTAACACTGGTAAGGATTCTCTGAAACTCTTGACTCTAAAGAAATGTCCTCATCCCTCCGGGTAACCTTAGAGTTTAATTCTTCAAACTTAACTTGTAATTCTTGGTTCTCTTTTCGCACAGCCCTCATCTCCTCCTTTAACTCTGAAAACATGTCCCTAATGGAACTTGCTAATGCTTCTGTGGGATCCATATCAGCTCAGGTGGAAAAATTATTGTGGGCCTTTCATCCTGTCAGGGTCCAGCTTGACTGAATTCCACAGGAGCTGATGCTGGCCCCACAGACCCTCACCAGGAGTTCACCTCTCAACCCTTAAGTATAAGCTGAGCTGAGAACCCCAAGAAAGGGAAAGGGGGAGAAAATAACAACTGAGACACTGCAGCCCTGCAACCGTCTGGTAGGCTCTGGTATCTGTAGTAAACAAATACACTTGGTTACTTATATATTAATATAAACTTCTTTTCTAAAATATTTTAAAATACACTCTAACTTCATTACCTCTTAATCCTCTGTATAAGACTTAGAGGTTAATTATCTGTATGGAATATCTTGTAAACAATTATAGTGCTTAGTGCATGTAGTCTCAAGCCATTCAAGTCTCTTTAGAATCCTAAAGTAATGACCCTTGTAAGCACCTTACAGATTTAGATATTCTTCTTTGCTCTTTAAGTTCTTTTAACTCTATGAAGTTTGAGTTTTAAAAGCTTTTGTGAAATGCAGTCTTTCTTTGAAGAATTGAATTCCTTTTGCATAAACATCACATTAAATAGAAACTCATAAACTTTCTTGAATGCTGCTCTCCTTCTGCGTGTGAACCTTTTTCTTTTTACCCATACGAACGCATAGTTTCTTTTCTTGACACGCGTTTGCGATAAACACGCGAAATCACAAGACGTGAAAAATTGTCCTCGCATATAAAATTCACCTGGGCATATTAACAAATACACGCACGTGCGAAACAAGAGTATGCGCACTAAAAAATAACTCGCGCTAAGTAAAATGGGCTCGCGCTCTATCGCTACCGAACACACGCGGTTATACGCAACGTCACTCACGTAAAAATTGTACACGCGTTCAAAACTACTCGCGCTTAGTTAAAAAATGGACTTGCGCTCTATCGCAACCCAACACGCGCTTTCTTACGCAACGTCTCTCACGTTAAAAATGTGCACACGCTCAAAAACCACTTGCGCTATTTATTTGGTCACGCGCTCTATCGCTCAGAATACCCGCGCACTCCCATAACAACGTTACTGACGTCACGCGGACTTGCACACGCGTTAAAACAGTCTTGAAACACTTTTCATGCAGTAAACAACTTTAAAACTTGTGCGCACAGTCTTCACACGTGTCTCCTTATAGTAATAGAACTGTAAAACATCTTTTCACTCAGTAAACTTTAAAACTTGTTAACTCTTTAAGAAACTTGTGCGCACAGTCTTCACACGTGTCTCCTTATAGTAATAGAACTGTAAAACATCTTTTCACTCAGTAAACTTTAAAACTCGTTTACTCTTTAAGTTTTCTTAGGAAAGATGAAAGTTCACAGGGAAAATCTTTTAGCTTTTAAAAAGAATGATCCCACCTGATGTCTTCTAGTTCACTCTGGCTCAGCAAACGATTTTCTTACTTCTTTGGTAAATCTTCTGAACTCTGAAAGGCCTTACTTAAGGAGCTTAACTAATACACAACCAGCCACTGAGTTACTATGGATGAAAGGCAGTTTAGAATCTTGCTCACCTCCCAAGAATCCAACCCATTATCCTATCCTCCAATCAGACAAACCAAACATACTATTATTCCTTTAACCAATCAGATTAATTTTCTTTCTCTCCATCTTGACTTGGGCAACCACAATGTTAATTCTATGTATAAACTCTTCCTGATTACTACTCGAGCCAAGCTCTTCCTGATTACTACTCCAGCCAGCCCTGACACATCCAAAACGGACCTAATTGCAGCTTCATTGAAGTGACTTTCATCCAAAACTGACCTTGTACACAAAGTTCCCAGAAGGTAACATTGGTGATAACTTCATCTGCTTGACTTTCAGACTTCCCTGAAAATGACATCATAAGGGGTCTACTTTACCATTCTGTCTTCACTGCTTGTATGTAAATGGTCTTATCAAATGTTTGGAGGTTAATGTTTTGGCAGGATGCGGAAATTGGAGATTTCGGTAATCAGTAAAGATGGTCACAGGATGCAAAGTTCCTCGAGAGTGGCTCAATTTCTGAAAAGTAACCTTGGTTGGGAGCTACTTGTCCAACATGATGATGTAAGTAGCCTTTGCTGCAGTTTGCATAAAAAAAGCAGCAGGATGCAACTGACTTAATTGCTGTGCATCTTCAAGTGAGCATCCTGTACACCCAAAGTGGAGGCATCGGATTAGATAAAAAATTGTTTATGATTACAGTATTGGTCCCGATTGTAGTTGGCAAATACATAATACTTTGTATATATTGTACATTCACCACAGAAGACCTATTCCTGACTAGCCTTCCGTTCATTCAATTGCACATGCGACGAAAAAATGAAAACAAACATTCCACTACCCCGGCATGAAACTGACATCTGCTGATGCAAGGGAGAAAGCTTGGGTAGGGGTTTTGCAGGAGAGGATGCAGAGGAAAAACACCTAGAGTGGAAGGAGAGGATATAGAACAGGAAAATGGAGGTGGCCAAGGATCAGAAGATATTGAGAACAAGAGGATATAGAAGATGACCTAGTGTACCCTAAGAGAATGTCCATTAATCTTCCTAGATTGAAGTTGAATTTCCTGGGGTCTAGCAGTTTCTGCCATTTCCAATTCCAGACCCCCGTCAAATGATGCAATGGTACTGAGATGGCATTACTTGGTGAGATAATTCAGAAGGGACAATGTGGATTCTGCAGCAGCGATTAAAGACCTGATCAATAAATATGGACTATAGTGAAGTCTCTGAGACTCTGCATGGCTGTTTACCAATCAAGTTGAAGTCCCTCACCCAGAAAGAGAAAGAATCAATGACAACCCAGTTCCTAAAGTGACAAATTATAAAACATCGATACATGTTACTGAATCTGCACCACTGACATTCCAAGAATATAGAAAGTTGAAAATCGAAGTTTTGAGTACTGTTAACACTTCAGCCGTCACAGATATACATTCCAAATCGGAACATGGTAAACTACTCTTTTTGTATTCACAAGCAGGAAAATTTAAACAAGTAGCAAAGCTCATAACTGCCAAGCCTGAAGACCATATTATTTCAGCCGTAGCGTAGTTCCAATAAAACAATATTCATCTCAATAAGATGCTGCCTTCACCAATTAATATAACTGCCTGAAGGGTAGGGCATCAGAACTTAATTTAAGGTAGTTTGTCTTTGTTAACGCCTGTATACAAACGCATTTGGAATGTCAAATATAAGTTCAATAAAGTAATCCTGTTCAGAACAAAAATGTGTACTGTCGTTTTTCCCAACCTCAGGAGTTACCTTGTCGTGGTGGTTGGGCTTAACTGCGGTTTCACTTTTGAAGCTGGAGGACCAAAGACTCCCTCTCAGTAACAATTAGAAGATTTGCTGTGAAAATTAGCTGGTGATGGGAGGACGGAAACTTTCCTTGGAAACTTCATACCTTTCATAACTCTCTGTACTCTCGCTACTGGCATTGGATTGAGCTTGCTTAGTTGGCAAGATTCAAGGGAAACAGTTTAACAATTTATGTATTTCACATATATAAAGCAGGGGCTGATGAAAAAAACTTTGGAAACGTCACAAATCTTTTCATTTCAAGAGCTTTAATGATTCTGGAAAACCTATAAGCAAGCACCTGTCTTCAATCCTGGATTCTCTACCAGACTAATTTCAGGGCGACATCCTCCTGTGAGGACATTTTTGCTCTTTTGGACCGGATGAGCTTGCATTTAGCTGCTTCTTTCTGTACATTGAGGATACAGCCAGTTCCTTTTCTACAGCCATGCCCTCAGTGGTCAGCCACATTGCCTACATCTGACTTCTAAGTCTCTCCTGGAAGGCCCTCCCCCATTTCACAGACACCACCCCTTTCCTTATTCCAGCTATTAGTCTTTTGCTGACAAAAGGTGCCCCCAGCATCCAAAGTTTCCCACAGGCCTCATTTTCTCATTTAGTTATCTCAATGGTGTCAGGTTACATAATTACTAATTCCCTTATGCCTAAAGAATTCTTGATTACAATGTTCTTTGCATTTGTGGTAGAATTGAAAATGCTGACTAACACTAAGATGCCTGAGTCTCTCTGTACTCTGCACCGCTTTACCAGACTCATTGGGTTTGCCATCACATTCATGTTCATTCTTGCACTGTGTCACATCCAACAGGTATACCACTTGCAAGTCCTGCATCTTCATCAATGATCATAAAGATGCCCAATGGTGTGGCACAATGAATACATGCTAGCATGTGATCATGTGTCACTAACCAGTCTTTACAGAAGGAACCTTTAATCCTTGGACTCGAGACACATTACATGTGCATCGTTGCCAGTCTTCAGGGTAATTGTAATGCTGGTGCTCTTCCCAGCACAAGGAAATCCAGACCACAGAGATAAATCCTCAAACGTCTCATTGTTTCCAGACTGCAAAGTATTCAACAACACAGGGACCTATTGTCAGGTATTGTCTGGTCTCTATATTGTAATTATCCTTAATTGTATATTTAAATTACATTTCTGTTTCAATTATCCTTAACTTTCATTCTACTAGAGGGAGAGTGTCCCAATCCTGCATGGGGCTGAGGAAGCTGGGTATTGATTGGGTATGAAGATTCCGGAAGGTGATTGGAGGATAAGGGTGCTTGGGAACTGTAAACAGATTCTAAACTGCCTTTCATTGTCCTTTCCTTAACAGGAAGGTCCTGTTTCTAGAGTCTCCTAAGTTTAGGCCCTTATTATCCATTTTATGTTTGGCCAAGTTGATTTTGAGCAGGTTGGTGAATACAGAGCTACGTGGGACAAGACAAGCGGATCAACAGGTGGGAGCACTGCACTCTGGTTTGCATTGTGAAGAAAAGACTTTCAAAGACTCTTGCTGTGTACAAGAAAGACTACTTCAAAACATTGTTAAATTCGTTTTTTAGTTAGATTAGGTAATTAGTTAGTTTAGGATTTATCCATTCTGAAGGAGTCTAATTGTCTGTTTGAAAGAGAATTGTAAAAAGACATCATTCAGTCTCATGGATGAACGTTCTCACCTCATAGGAAAAATAAACGTTGGTTGCCTTCTGAACTCTTTAGATCACTTCTGAGTAATAGGATTCAAAGTAAAATTAATTGAAGTCATGTGTTCTTTCACACACAGCAAACGTAGATCTTGCTTTCCGCACATTTCTTCTTATGAAATTGAAGACATTTGTATGTGCCTCGGAAGTGTTATTGTTTCTGCATAGACTGCTTAGGTTTCCAAGGTGTTGTTTAATGAAATGCGCGTGCAGCGACTTGAGAAGTTTTCCATGGTCACTCGCACGCATGTTTAGAGGATTAGTGAAGTACAAGGACATGCGCGTCAGTAGATCTACGTTTGCTGTGTGTGCGCATGCTCTGAAGGGAAGCGTAGTGTTTACAAAGACGCGACTGTTATTTTCAGATTAACAGTACGCACGCATGTGCATTTAACCGGAACATTACAGCGTCTACGTTACGACGGACACTAGCAGTTCTAGTTGTTAACGCGCATGCATAAATGAGACCAGAGTCTCCTCGTGATTAACATCACATGGCCCGAAGCTATCTTTTTGAGGCAAGCATTAAAGAGTCTTTCTGGCACATATCACAGCACGTAAGCTGTTCAGCTAAAGATTACTAGTGAAAGCAACAATAACACAAAGTCTGATAGCAAGGTTCTCATAAGTTGCAATGCACAGGAGTCATTATTTACAGAAAATCATCTAGTTTTAAAAAAAATTCCAGCAAAGGAAGAAGATTAAAGAAACAAAGTGTTTGACTACTATTTGAATTGCAACACTCCATGTTTTGGAAAGAACGCATTTATCCTCTATAGTTTCCCAGCATGCAAGTTGAAAGAACAAGATTTCAGGCAAACCATTTAAAGTTAATGTACTTAATTTCTTGTGAGAAGAGACATTTTCTGGCAGTAGAGCTGGGGCAAAGAGGTTCCACTAAATAGAGACTTTATCAAGAGATTAACTTCAAGGAACTTCTAAATTACGCTTTTCATACATCCAGGAAGGCTAAACAGTTATTTAACTTTACAATGGGTTACTGGAGGGGTTCTTGATTGGAAAGAAACAATATTTCTACTTTCTCATCCTCTGCAGGTACTCAGCAGTTTTAAGAGGGTCACCTGTGTGTTTTTTTTTATTTTGTCCACTTCCCCTTTTCCCCCGGGAATGTGGAGACAGTTGCTGTTGTTTTGTTTTTTTTCTTCTTTTTTTTACAAACTTTATTTCTCAGGGGCCCAAATTACAAGCATCATTTCCAGTCTCTGTATTATCGCATAAGTACTCATGTAGAACTAGATGATTTTCTGTAAGAACTCTGACAGTTGCTGTTTTACCACTAGCTGACTACACATCTTGGAGGGACTGTAAGGATATTTGGCATGTTACAGCACAGAGTACAGCACTACTGCACAGGTAGCAATTTTTTTGATGCAGCACCACCACATGGGTGTGGTGCATTGCTATATGTGTTGCCAGATTAACATGGACATATAAGTAAAGACAGGCTATTCAGTCAAAAAAGATTTTAACATATAAGATGCAAATCTATTTTTACAGTTAAAAGCACACGTGCACATTCAAAAATGCACACTATTTTTCACCTGAAATGCCTATGGTGCAAGAGACACATTGGAAAATTAATAACTAACATTATTAATAAATAACCTGACTAATAAAACTGCATTTAACATAACCCACTAATAAAAATGTGTCTCCACTGCAGAATTAGGCCTACTCTGAAAGTGAACTTTTAAACGCACATTCATTTTTTTCTTTTTCTCTGCTGCTCTGTCCACATAACTACAGGAAGCAAAAGGGCTCGAAGGAACAGGAAATCAGTTGGTTACAAATAATTACTGTACAAATGAGCCATTGTGTAGTGAGGGAGGAGATGGCATGATTGATTTCTGATTGGAGCAGCGCCATAGCAAGTATCATGCTAGAGGAAGTGATGAGAGTTTTGCTGGGGGAGTGTCAAGCTGAGAACCTGGTGTCTGCAGAAGCTGCTGAACCCCCGACAATCCACCCAAAATGTGGCACTCTGAGCTGACATAAATATAACTGCTCAGTTTACCTCACTTTCAGGGGAAAGGGGGAAGGGACAAAGAAACAAACACCAGGCTGGAAGCTATCAACTCGCTGGTTCTTCACCTGTAGTTAAAAACACAAACATGCAAAATTCCTCATTACTCATTTATCACTATACTAACCTTAAACTCTAAATCCATAATCAAAATAGTTTAAAAACCATACCTGGTTCTTCTCTACAGAATGCCCAGAGAAGTGAAAAGCAGACAAGACTTCCTTACTTGAGGACCAGAATCTTATAGAAAACTCAGCCTTTTCCTTAGGTCCATGAGTGTAAATTAACTTGGTAGTTGTAGTTAGTCTGCTCAAATCAAGATTCTTGAACTAGGTCTTCAAGTAAGATTAATGAAGTTCTTTTTAGTTCTGGTATTGGCTTTTAATATTTTCTTTGTCGAAAGTCTTTTTCTCAAGACGAATTAAACTTGCGCTGAAATCTTCACGTGGAAAGCCAGAAACCGCGGGAAGAGAAAAAAAAAATTCACGCGCTTCTTCTCCAAATCGCGGGAAAAACGCACACGCGTAAAAACGCTCTCGCGCTATAGTCCAAGACGCGATAAAAATTACACGCGCTATCCTCCAAGTCGCGGGAAACACGCACACGCGCTGACGCCTCAATTCGCGGGTAAACGCACTTGCGCTAATGTCCAAGACGCATAAAAATTACACGCGCTTTCCTCCAAGTCGCGGGAAACTCGCACACGCGCTGACGCCTCAAATCGCGGGTAAATCGCACTCGCGCTGATGTCCAAGATGCGATAAAAATGACACGCGCTTTTATCCTAGTCGCGGAAAACACGCACTCGCGCTGGCAACTCAATTCGCAGGTAAACGCGCTCGCGCTAATGTCCAACTTACGAATTGATAAAGTACACGCGCAACATTCACACGCGCTTATATTATCTCGCGGAAAAACCCATTGCGTAAACGAACAGTATCCGCGAGTCCAAAGTACACGCTCGCGCTTTACTCTCACACGCAGAGACACACGCGCGGGTAAAAAATAACGGACAAAAAACTCTCGCGCTAGTTTGATTTAACTTGTAGCGATAAAAACAAACGTATGCGCTTCAATCTTTTTGATACAGATTTGATTTCAGTCTCATAGATAAATATAACCTTTTTACACGTTCAACAAATCTGGAAAGTCACATCTTGAAAAAGACTGGAAAACTTCTTTCCTCAGAAGTTTCTGACTCCTGTCCTGTGTCTCCACCAAACTCCAAACATGACTCCTGTTTCTTTTTCAGATCTTCCGCTCTACCGCTAGAAACTTGTCACCCTTGACAAAGTTAAGCAGGAGCAACTAGGCACACGACCTCTCAGCTGGGCTAGGACGATGAAAGGCAGTTTAGAATGTTCATTGTCCTCCCTATAAACAATCTCCAGCCAATCAGAATTTTGACTGAGAACCTCCATCTTGGCTTGGGGCATTCTCCATAGACTGCAATGAAGGTTAAGGGCAAAATTTGGCTGTATAAAAATATAACCCATATTAACTTCCTAAAACCTTTCTAAACTAAATATGTGTCTCCCCTGACCCAATGTAAGTGAGTAGATGATACTGTATGTAAAGAATATGTCACTCCAACCTGACAGTACTTGACAGTACCCCCCCCCCCTCCTAACGCCCAGTCCCTGGGCCACTCTTCAATGGAAATTTTTTATGGAATCTTTCTACCAAACGAGGAGCATGTACATCACTAGCTTTTTCCCAAGTGCGCTCTTCTGGACCAAAGCCCTCCCAATCAACCAGATACTGTAGCCTTCCTCTTACTCTTCTAGAGTCCAGAATTCTTTTAACCAGAAATTCTTCAGAAGCATCCTCCTCAATCACAACTGCCGAAGGAGTAGGAGTTAATCTAGTTCCTTTAACCACAGGTTTTAACAAGCTAACATGGAAAGTTGGATGAGTTTTCATATGCCTGGGTAATTTAAGACGAACAGCCACTGGATTAATCACCTTTTCAACAACAAACGGTCCTACGAAACGAGGACAAAACTTATTTCTTCCTTTAATTCTCAAAAACTTGGTTGATAACCACACCAAATCTCCCTCACTATATCGAGGACTAATCTTCCTTTTACGATCAGCAAACTCTTTGTATTTTTGTTTACTCTCCACCAACACCCCTTTTGCCTTTTCCAAATTTCTTTTCATACTTTCTAGTCTTCTTTCGACTTCTGGGTTTCTAGAATCATTATTAATCTCAATACTAAGAAAACGCGGATGAAAACCTTGTCCCAAATAAAACGGAGACATAGAGGTGGCATCCTTACTACAATTGTTATATGCGAATTCTGCAACCCACAACAAATCTACCCACTCCTCACCTGTCTGCAGATAACACCTCAAATATTTATTCAACTCCTGATTTATCCTTTCTACCTGCCCATTGGTTTCTGGATGGTAACCTGATGATAAGCATACTTCCACTCCCAATCTCTTACAAAAAGCTCTCCAAAACTTAGAAATAAATTGAGAACCTCTATCTATCTGAGATGACCTGACTGGGAATTCCATGTAATCTTACCACTTCTTGCAAGAAACTATGAGCTAAACCATCAGCGGTAACCTTTCCCTTCATTGGAATGAAATGTGCTTCTTTGGTGAGTAAATCAACTACAACCAATACCGACGTACAACCCTTATCTTGTGGAAGATCTGTGACGAAATCTAAAGACACTGAGTACCAAGGCCGCGGTGGAACTGGTAACGGCTCCAATAACCCAGAAGGCTTTCCGATGAGATTCTTAGATCTGGCACAAACTTCACAGGTCTTAACAAAATTGAGGGTATCTTGTCGAATTCGTTCCCACCAAAAATGTCTTCTGATCAACTCGAGAGTCTTCCGATACCCTGGATGTCCTGCCAAGACTGATTCGTGACATTCCTTCAACATTTTTTCTCTAAGTTCAATTGATGGTAAGTAAAGTCTGTCATCTAAATAAGGTAAACCATCTTTAATTTTGCGAGCTGGATCCAAACGAACCCAATCTTCAAGTTGTGTCTCCGAAATGGATTCCCTTACTTTCTTGAAGATTTCGTTCTCCTTTTCAACCCCAGCTAGAACAAAACGTTCTGGAGCGATCAATGGAAGAGGCTCACAAACCGACTTAACCTCACTTTCAGGAAACTGCCGAGACAGAGCATCTGCCTTTTTATTTTGATTACCTGGCTTAAAAGTAACTATAAAGTCATAATCCGCAAAAAATAATGACCACCTAAGTTGTCGAGGTGTCAAAGTTTTTGCTGTCTTCAAAAAGAGTAAATTTCGGTGGTCAGTTAATACTGTCACAGTGTGACGCGCTCCTTTTAAAAAATGTCGCCATTCCTCAAATGCTGCTTTGATAGCAAGAAGCTCTCGGTCTGAAATGGTGTAATTTTCCTCTGCAGGTGAAAATCTCTTAGAAAAGTAAGCCACTGGATGCAATTGTCCTGTAACATTATGCCTCTGAGACAACACAGCTCCCATTGCCACATTGGAAGCATCAGCCTCTACAAAAAATGGTTTGGAAGTATCAGGATGAATCAAAATAGGAGAGGTAATGAATTTCTCCTTCAAAATATGAAAAGCCTCATCAGCCTTAGCTTCCCAAACAAATGGAACTCCTTTTTTTAAAAGTCGAGTAATTGGAGCTACTAAACTGGAAAAGCCTTCAATGAATCTTCGGTAAAAATTGGCAAATCCCAAAAAGCTCTGGATCTCCTTCACCTTAGTTGGAGTAGGCCAATCTCGAACAGCTTCTACCTTTTTAGGATTCATTTCCAGACCACAAGGAGTAATCACAAATCCTAAAAATTCTACCGAATCCGTGTGGAACTGACTCTTTTCCAATTTAGCGAAAAGATTATTCTCTCTCAATTTCCTCAAGACCTGTCGAACATGAATTTTGTGTTTCTCCAAATTCTGTGAAAAAATCAAAATGTCGTCAATACGATAACAAATACATCAAGAAATTCCCGAAGAACCTCATCGATAAAAAATTGAAAAGCCGCTGGGGCATTGCAAAGACCGAAAGGCATCACTTGGTACTCGTACAGGCCAAATCTGGTTTTAAATGCCGTCTTCCACTCATCCCCCTCCTGGACCCTTACAAGATGATAAGCTCCACGTAAATCCAACTTAGAGAATATGGTTGCACCTTGAATTTGATTTAACATTTCTGAAATGAGAGGGAGAGGATACCGATTCTTTACTGTCATTATATTTACTGCCCTGTAATCTATACAAGTTCTAAGAGAACCATCAGCTTTAGGCACAAAGAACAATGGCGAGGCTGCCGGCGATTGAGAGTGCCGAATAAATCCCTTAGCCAAATTTTCCTTTAAATATTCTTTCAAATAATCATTCTCTTTTTCAGTTAAAGCATAAACCCTACTGCTTGGCAAAATAGCTCCAGGCTCCAACTCTATCTTGCAGTCAAAAGGCCTATGAGGAGGCAACTCACCAGCTTCCTTTTCATCAAAAACATCCCAAAAATCCTGATAACAAGTTGGTAGTTCTCCCACAACTGCTCCAATGTCAAAACCTATCGCCCCTCTTTCTGCAAGCGAGAATGAAACGGAATTCACAACTTTTTCTTTCTCTTCAAAAGATTTTCCTGAAAGACAATGTTCCTGACAAAAGGTTGATTCTAAAGATACAATTCTTGCACTCCAATCTATTCTGGGATTATGAAGTGTAAGCCAGGGCATACCCAAAATAATTTTCAAGATTGGAGCATCAATTAACTCAAAAGAGATATTTTCTTTATGACCTCCAGTCATCTCCATCTCAAGTAACTCTGTATTATGAGTGATTGGCCCTGAAGAAAGAGATGTCCCATCAACTGCTCTGACCTGCTCCATTTCTTTCTTAGCAACAATAGGAATACCTAGAGTTTTAGCCAATCCTCTATCCATAAAATTACCCGTAGCTCCTGAGTCAATAATAATTGGCCCCGAACCTAAAAATACCCTTTCAAACATCAAGGATACATTCACCGTTATGTGAGGAACCGCTGTCTGTATTGTGTTTGCCACTTGTTGTACTCTGCCTGAAGATTTGGAGATCTTCTTGGGGGTAAAAGGACAGGTTTCAAGAAAATGACCACTCCTCCCACAGTATAAGCACAAATTATTCTCCCTTCTTCTTGCCTTCTCTTCTTTAGACAATGGACCTCTCACCCGGCTCTGCTGGTCTATTATCTTTGACTTCACTTCTCTGTTCACCACCTCAACTTTAGGCCTCTCCATTCTTCCCAGAAACCTAACCTCTCCCTGAGTACGTCTACGCTCAGAACGTCTTTCTGTTAAACGAAAATCCAACTGTACCACCAAATCAATTAAGGCATCTAAGGTATTTGGTCGCTCCAAAACTCCAGCTAGAGCATCTTTTAACTCATCCTTTAAGCCCCTATAAAATAAGGAAGCCCTCTTCTCCTCTGGCCATTTACTTTCTAAAATTAAAGTTCTAAATTGAGTGATATAAGAAGTCAACTCCTTTCCTCCCTGGCGCAGTTCCAGTAATTCTCCATCAACCTCTAAAGATAACTGTCTCTTATCAAACATTTTCTTAAATTCTGTCTGGAAAAGTGAATAATTATTCAAAGCCAAATTCTTTTGACTAACCAAAAGACTTCCCCCCGCAGAAGCTTCTCCAGATAAATATGATAAGATGAATGTTACTTTTGAAGCATCTGTGGAAAATAACTCTGGACGACTTAGAAAATGCAATTCACACTGAGTCTGAAAGATTTGAAACTTTCTAGAATCGCCTAAGAAACGTTCTGGGGCTGCCAAAGGAACAGGCATAACTAAAGTTCCTAAACCTCTCTCTGCCCCCCTGGGAAGCCTAGGTTCTTGTTCTTCTCCTACTCTTACCAACTCAGGTGGGTTTCCTGCACCTTCCGAAACTTCACTCTCTCTTTCTTGTATCTGTGTTACCTTTAAATTTAACTCATCCATTCTTTGACAAAGACTTGAATACTCTTGATGAGCCACCCGTAACTCTTCTCTCATTTCCCTAACCATTACTCCCAATGCCTCCATGGTTGTCTAGTCGGGGTTCAAACAGCTCGGGCAGACACTTTTTATTATTGGCCTTTCATACTGTCAAGCTGAGAACCTGGTGTCTGCAGAAGCTGCTGAACCCCCGACAATCCACCCAAAATGTGGCACTCTGAGCTGACATAAATATAACTGCTCAGTTTACCTCACTTTCAGGGGAAAGGGGGAAGGGACAAAGAAACAAACACCAGGCTGGAAGCTATCAACTCGCTGGTTCTTCACCTGTAGTTAAAAACACAAACATGCAAAATTCCTCATTACTCATTTATCACTATACTAACCTTAAACTCTAAATCCATAATCAAAATAGTTTAAAAACCATACCTGGTTCTTCTCTACAGAATGCCCAGAGAAGTGAAAAGCAGACAAGACTTCCTTACTTGAGGACCAGAATCTTATAGAAAACTCAGCCTTTTCCTTAGGTCCATGAGTGTAAATTAACTTGGTAGTTGTAGTTAGTCTGCTCAAATCAAGATTCTTGAACTAGGTCTTCAAGTAAGATTAATTAAGTTCTTTTTAGTTCTGGTATTGGCTTTTAATATTTTCTTTGTCGAAAGTCTTTTTCTCAAGACGAATTAAACTTGCGCTGAAATCTTCACGTGGAAAGCCAGAAACCGCGGGAAGAGAAAAAAAAAATTCACGCGCTTCTTCTCCAAATCGCGGGAAAAACGCACACGCGTAAAAACGCTCTCGCGCTATAGTCCAAGACGCGATAAAAATTACACGCGCTATCCTCCAAGTCGCGGGAAACACGCACACGCGGTGACGCCTCAATTCGCGGGTAAATGCACTCGCGCTAATGTCCAAGACGCATAAAAATTACACGCGCTTTCCTCCAAGTCGCGGGAAACTCGCACACGCGCTGACGCCTCAAATCGCGGGTAAATCGCACTCGCGCTGATGTCCAAGATGCGATAAAAATGACACGCGCTTTTATCCTAGTCGCGGAAAACACGCACTCGCGCTGGCAACTCAATTCGCAGGTAAACGCGCTCGCGCTAATGTCCAACTTACGAATTGATAAAGTACACGCGCAACATTCACACGCGCTTATATTATCTCGCGGAAAAACCCATTGCGTAAACGAACAGTATCCGCAAGTCCAAAGTACACGCTCGCGCTTTACTCTCACACGCAGAGACACACGCGCTGGTAAAAAATAACGGACAAAAAACTCTCGCGCTAGTTTGATTTAACTTGTAGCGATAAAAACAAACGTATGCGCTTCAATCTTTTTGATACAGATTTGATTTCAGTCTCATAGATAAATATAACCTTTTTACACGTTCAACAAATCTGGAAAGTCACTTATCTTGAAAAAGACTGGAAAACTTCTTTCCTCAGAAGTTTCTGACTCCTGTCCTGTGTCTCCACCAAACTCCAAACATGACTCCTGTTTCTTTTTCAGATCTTCCGCTCTACCGCTAGAAACTTGTAACCCTTGACAAAGTTAAGCAGGAGCAACTAGGCACACGACCTCTCAGCTGGGCTAGGACGATGAAAGGCAGTTTAGAATGTTCATTGTCCTCCCTATAAACAATCTCCAGCCAATCAGAATTTTGACTGAGAACCTCCATCTTGGCTTGGGGCATTCTCCATAGACTGCAATGAAGGTTAAGGGCAAAATTTGGCTGTATAAAAATATAACCCATATTAACTTCCTAAAACCTTTCTAAACTAAATATGTGTCTCCCCTGACCCAATGTAAGTGAGTAGATGATACTGTATGTAAAGAATATGTCACTCCAACCTGACAGTACTTGACAGGGAGCTTGAAGAGAGGGGGAGGACAGTCGGGATTTGGCAGAGCTGGGAGAAGGACCTGTTTCCTGGCCGAAGCATTCCTGCTGCAAAAGCTGAGAATTCCAGGCAATAACCCCGGTTTGAGAACGAAAGAGGCTTGTTTTCACTGGGGTTAATCTTCAAGGGAGCCAAATTCAGAAAGAGAACAGCTGAAGAAAACTCATGCTGAACAGATAAGGTAATTACAGAAGTGTGGGGGCTGAGTGTGTACGAGAATATTCAGTCAGTGTAGGAAAGGAGATTCCTGTGCTTTACTCACATGTTTAATGTTGCAGATTGAGTTCTTGTCTCCGCCACTCTCTTTTCAGTGTATCACAGACAATGCTGTTACTGTGCTATTTTATTTATTTCTGTAAAGAGTGAGATTGTGTTTAAATGCAACTTTTATAATACACAAAAAATATTTGAAAGCAGACGGGTGGTGTGTTTTATATTTACCAATACAGTGCTGATGATGTGGGGAGATGTTTAGACAGTGCAATTGTCATTTTCAAGGTAGCTAAACGTCAAATTTGCTGCAGCCGAGTGCACAATGTAATTCAGTATGAGCAATTATATCTAACTGTGTGTGTTGTAGTTTGTCGGAGGTCTATGAGTCGGCAAAAAGGGAGGCCCGGGACATAGTTCACTACCGTATATAAGATAGTGAAAATACCACATGATAGCTCGCTGCCGTAGATAAGACAGAGAGAAATTGCCCATGGTGGCACACTAAAAATGAAAATGTGGTGTTCCTGAAATGCAAGCCTGAGGTCTCTCTAGTGATTACACGAAAAATCTAAACAAAAATAAGGGGTTCTGGATATTGGGGCCACAAATAAAACAAGGGAATTATGCTCACCAAAATACCACCAACCACGCATACCAACCACGCATACCAAATACGCATGTCTGTGCTGAAATAATGCATGTCCACTGTATTATTGTTGTACATGGCCCAATCTGAATACAAGGAGTGATTGTTGCTAAGTTATTTTTCAGCGGTAAGAAAATACCGTCAGGCCCCAAGTCTCCACAAAATACCCTACAGGACTGTGGGGGTCAGCAGCTCCTGCGGACAAGGATTCAGGACCAGACACCTATTGAGATGTATTTTAAAATCTCTGTAAAAAGAAGGTTGCCTGCCTAAAGAAACTAAGTATTTGGTAAATGGAGTACGGCTGGCTGTTTCAGACCATAAAGCCCACCCAATGTCTAGTGGCCAGTCCAACATTTGAGCATTTAAACCCATCTGCATCTTTCACGGCCTCCTTGAAAGACCCGCTCTGGAATTATTTTGTAGTACCTAGGCTCATTCATCACAAGCCCTCACTTAATAATTCAAAGATATGCTTCTGAGTACTTCAGTTTAAGCATGGCCATGTTTGTGTACAACACATCGTGATGCTCTTCAAAATATCCATTCTTTGTCTCTTGGCTTCGATGCTGAAGTAACTCTGTGGGTCTGGAAACTGATCCCATCCACAGTGTTCCTTACTTGGCCCTTTGCCTGCTTCAGGCCACCACTCAAAATACTCGCCTCAACATAACATGGCAAATGGATATGACGTTAATAAATATATGCTCAAAACAACCTTTTTTCACTAGCACTTACAAATGGAAGCGTCAACTGGTTTAATAGAGATGACACAGCATCTGCACTGCCCTGGCACCTCTTCTATTTAATGCCAGGCTCATGCTCTGCTCCATGCCTTTGTATTTTGTGTGGTGGGATGGAGTAAGGAGGCTGACAAGGTGTTTTCATTTTTGGTTACATACTTTTCTTAACTAAGGTAAGAAACCTATCTCTCCCTATTTCTGGGGGGAGGGGATGTACCTGCGTCAACCTGGAATAACTTGGGTGTTTGTCAGGATGTTAGTCAACCAAAAAATATAAACGGTCCTCCGTCCCACACCAACTACTCTATCCCTGCCACTACAAAAATAAATCATAAAGTGTTCAATAAAGTTTCTCTTTGAACACCAGGAGAATGGCTCCCTTATCCTGGTGAAGTACTCCAGTCTCTGGTTGCTTTAAAAGCAGTCTCTTGCAAAAGGTTCTAATATACTAATTGAGCCAGGACCAGGAGAATGACTCCCTGCTCCTGTTCTGCTTGGAAAAGTTCCTTAAACTGGTCCATGGCGGTTCTTTTCATAAGCCTTACAAAGATTATTTAATTCTTTCCATGAACCTTTAAACAATTCCCAGGCCTATTCAACCTTTTTCTGGTCATAAATGCTTTATTGGGTAATTTACCTTTATCAGGTTCTCTACGGGTATCACTACTGTGACGAGGGAGATTACTCCCAAGTGCTTTTGACTCTTGGTTCTCTGAGTATCATTAATGTGATGAGATAGATTACTCCCAAGTGCTTCTGACTCTTGGTTCTCTGGGTATCACTACTGTGACGAGGGAGATTACTCCTGAGTGCTTCTTGAATGTTGGTTCTCTGGGTGTCACTACTGTTAAGTGTGATATTACCCCTGAGTGCTTCTTGATTTTTGGTTCTCTAGGTATCAATAGTTTGACAAGGGAGATTGCTCCAGAGTGCTTCTTAAACTTCCCCAAGCCATTACTGGGTCTTCTGTGGCCTACTGTAAATGGACATGAAGACAATAAACACCTGTTCGATCACCCTCCAACAGACAATTTACCCTGGACGTGACTGTCCAAGTAAGTGTGCATGGATCACAGGGTACACTGGCAACACCTACAGGGACAGCAGATGAACAGAAGGTCGGTGGAGTGGACGATGTACCATGTGCAAGTGGACAATCACACATCTCCACTTACATTTACCGTGACTCAAACATTACACCCACAGAAAGAACATTTGTGATGACTAATACAGATATAACAAGAGAGACGGAGCTCATACTTACCTGCTGACAGAGCTGCCTTGATGTGATTTCCTTATCACCTCCACCGGAAACTGTACCTCCACATTTGTGAAAAGAGTGCCGGTGCCTGCAGAGGGCATGGGGACTAGGGAGGTGAAAGGGTGCAGGGTGGACCTCCCATGGATTGCAGTCACAGGATGAATCAGGATCACTGCAACAACATGGGACATGGTATGTCACCAGCCATAGTAGCAAATCATGCATCCAGCACGTATGTGGAAAAAGTCCATCAACCCATTGTTACCTGAAGGTCATCTTGTTGCTCTTAAAGCAACCATGGCAGTTGTTACCACTGTGCATGGCTGCATCTCCAGTAGTGCACGCATCATTCCTTTGAGAGGGCAACAGTACAACTCTCAAGGAAAAATAAAATAAGTCCATCTTCCATTGGGGAAAAAACAACACATGCCTCCATCCTGAACAGGGGTATTAAAACATAGGAGAAATTGGCACCCTGGACTGGGAGTAAAGCAAATGTCCATCCTGTGAGTGCGGGGGGGGGGGCTGCATTTCAATATCCACATGAGTGGACAAAAAAAAAATGAAAACCTCCATGGACTCATGGCCGGAAACACCCAAAAAGAGTGAAAAAAAACCATGGCATATTTCACCGAATTTAGGCTGTACAAAAATCTCGTATAGCCTAAAAATTCAAACAAATGTGGGCCCAAAGTGTATCATTTCACTGAAAATATGAAATAACTGTGACCATTTCATTCACTACCATGGGGAGGAATCTGGTACAAGCAAATCCTGCACTGATGATTTCACTTCCGGTTGGGCATTGTGTGGGTTGGGTGTCGCTAAGGGCCTCATTATGCGTTTTGTCGTATGCATTAAAAATGCAGGTTATTGAATTGCCATACATTTGAACGCAAAATGTATGATAATTGTATTAACATATTGTCTACAGTAGAATAAAAAACGAAGGCTCAACGCAGCGAAGAAAATGTCACATCGCAATATCTGTTGGTGCCTTTAATGTTTTACTTTTCCAAAATGGATCCACCAATTTTACAGTACCTTAATTTCGATAAGCATATTTAGAAGACATTGTTGAATACCTGGTGGTGGTTTTCTCGCCATGCATGACCTGGCCTTAAAAGCGCCATCAGTATTCTCCCTATCAACGCTGTGATAGGGAGAATACTGATGACTTTCATCTAATCTCTTCATAAATTGCGTTGAGTGTTAATGGATCATCTGTATCCGAGGTATTTCATTTGCAGACATTTAATATTAACTCACAGGCGGATCCCACTTCATATTTCATCTCATTGCTCTGCCCTAATTACTGCTAATAGCTCATCTTGCCAAGTGTTAGAGATGTGGTATTATATTAACTTCTCCTCTTTGGATACGGTTTTGGATCTGCGATTAATACAATCGTTGTGAATGTAATTAAGGGCAGATTCTAATTTCATTCAAAACAAGTAACCGACCCTTCTTAATTGCGGTTGCACCATTACTTGCAGGGAAGAATTTTGAGAGGGGGAGTAAGAATTATTTGCACAGTTATTCACATTTGTTAAGCGATACATGTCTCTTAGTCACCCAAATTAGTTGTGCCTTCATAAGGCTGTGCCTTCGCAAGCACTGCTTGTAAGCCAATAATTACATCTGCACTTGATGGTGATAGGGCATAGGGATATATTTTGCAGATATCCACAATATGCTGCTAAAATGTTTGAACATTCATACTATAGCCATACTGAGCCGAAATAACACGAGCTTTATACTTATATCTATTATTTTTATAAAAGAGCATTTTCAGGTTAGCATGCACATTCTTGCCACGGCCCACAGTCTTTATGGTATAGAATGCAATTGATTTTGAAGACGTTTTGGTGGTATCTGGTGCCTGGTGAAAGGTGACTGTGGTGGCGCGCGTTCCTCGTGGGTTGGTTCATGCCATGCCATGTGCATCACCTTGCTCCTGTTTCAAACAGGTGCAGGGGAATGCCTTTATGCTGGGCCGTTTGTGAATATGGGATGCACTTTAAAATACTCAGAAATAGCCCCTGATTTGTGCAAAGGAGCAAAGAGTATTTGTGTGCATCTGCACCGTGCAAATTCAAATGCCCTTTGTGGATTGGGGGCATCATTTTTGGTGGTGCCAGTGATGAGATCCATCTCATCACTTGTGCCAAAATAGTTTGGAGAATATGGTCCATAATCTCCTATTATCCTTGTTAGACTTGGACTGAGGTGCGATATATTTCATTTCCCATCAGATAGGAAATGTAAGAACCTTGGGCTGGGGTGTTGGGTTTGTTTCCCAGCATGCATGAAATGGGTCATGTCTCTTCTTACAATCAGGGCTAGTCTTGCAGGAGATATGACTTTTTTCTGCATGCTTTAGATAATTCAACTGTCACAATTGTTATTAGACGCGGGCTTGGATATCAGACGTCGTGTTCTGCATGTAACACATTGTCCAGGTGCTCTCACTTTATGGTTTTCCGATAGTTTAACACCGGGCAGTCTTTCTGCAGTTTTTGTAAAGCTGCAACTAGGTACTGGACTGCAATCCCCAGGGGGTAGGCTATGCTTCAGGCTCACCCTGGCTTTCTCAGACCAATCTGATGGTCCTTCAAAGTCCACATGCTCTCCCAGCTCAACCTTCTCCCTTCCCTTCCTTGTCTTACACTGTTGTCTTCTCTTCTGCCTGGCTGGTGTTACCACTGTGTCCATTAATCGTCCACTTGGTTTCCTCGCCTCATCATGTCCAAGGCTTTCTTTCCCCGAGTCTCACCCGGTGCCAGTGTTCTCCTACTGCTTTTCCTATCCTCTCCCCACCTGCTCATAATTTCACTGTGGAATCTGTGGGCTTTGTCTCCTCTCATGGTGACAGACACTTTCTCCGAGTGTGGTCGTCTCAGCATGATCATCTCCAGCTGAAATACTGATGTCAGCAATCTCGACCCAATGGTCAGTTCGCAGATGGATCTTGGGCCAGCAGCACCACTCCTCCTCATGGCAAACATGGTTTCACTTCCACTGCAGAGCCCTTTCCTCTTCTTTCTCCACGTGTTTCATTGGCTCCACAGTCTCGGTCACATGGGGATGTGGTAGAAGACAGACCCTGGAACTTCTCTGTACAAACCGCCTTAGTTGGGCGACTCATGACAAATAGCAGCACTAGCACATGCCAGGTTGCACCTGCCATACGATGACTGTTCAATGCATGTGAGATGTTAACTACCATTAGATGGAATTACTGAAGCTGTTGAGGCTGCAGTAGACTTATGATGGCAGCAGCTGCACATGTGAGGCTGTACTTTACATACCATGGCAATGTGGGCAAACAAGAACATCTCACAAACCTGAGACTCCTGGGGATGAAGCAGCCCGTCCAATCTTCTCACCTGACTACCAGTGCAAAACAGATCTCTTGAACCACATCGCACAAGCCCCCAACAAAACCAAGATACTCTTCAAAATCACTAAGAAACAGTTTGGCCTCCTGCTGACTGCAGCAGAGATTCTGCCAGAGTGCTAGCCACAATCATCATTAAATGCTGAAAGGGTGTTTATGTCATATCTTCAGTACTGAGAATCTCTCAAGAAATGGAAAACAATCTGGCTACTTTCTGATACAAGAGAGAGAATCAAAAGCTCCATCCACACTCAGGCCATATTACCTGTACCGCTGAGTCTGCTTCAGCTACTAAATATATGAACTTGATTCCAACCTCAAAAGATTATATCCCAAAAACCACTACATATATAAAGGGACCATTAGCCCTAAATTACCAAAGCCAAGTCTCAACAATTAAAGAGAGAAAAACCACATTGGTTCCTTTTATCATCAAGTTATGTGATGTCTTTCTTCTTAAGGTAGCTTGCCCTACCTTCCAAAAGGAAGCCGTGATTTATCTGCTTTTAAAGAAACCAAACTGAGGTCTTGCTGATCAATCTAATTATTGATCAGGCATCAACCTGTATTTCCTAGCTAAAATCTTTGAGAGAGTGTGAACAGGCAACTCCAGATATATCGTCGGACAGGAAGCTTGTTTCACGTTACACACTCAGGCTTTAGACCAGGTAGGAGCACTGAAAGTACTCCGATGAACACCATGGAGTGTGAACCCAAAGTAATAGATGGCAAACAACAGATGGTTTTGGTATTTCTTGAACTGCCTGTGTCCTAAGATGCAGTAGAATCAAGACCCTCACGTGCAAGGTGGAAGACTAGATGGGTTGGTATTGTCAATACTTGATTAGGTTTTTTGCTTCATCAACGATTAGTCTATCCATAGTGGAATGGGTCATTTCTACTTCTATTTTATAAACACATTTACAGCCCCCGGAAGCTTAGTTCTTTCTCCATTGCTCTTCTTTGACCCTTTGGCACCTGTCACTGAAAAATTAACTGACACCTTACACTGAGCTCTGCCAACATTATTTCAGGACCAATACTGCTCTGAACATAAATGATGTGATCTCAAACTGCTAGACTACAATCCAAGAATGGATGACGTCAGATCATCTTTTCTTCAATGCAAATGTAATGGAAATAATCCCCTTGGGTTCACTCAGCCTCTGCCCCATTAATTGACCGGAACCAAGGATCAAGCATCCTATCCTTATCCCCAAAGGAGAAAACCTAGGCTGCCGTGGTAGAACCTGGTGTAGAGGAGGTCCCAGACATGGCCTGCACCCCATCCCCTCATTTCGAGGTACCGGGAGCGTACTCGCCAAGGTATGTGACATATGAGGATCAAATGAATCTTCAAAGAGCTGCACTGGGACTCTGCCCAGTATACATCAGAAGAGCCATACCTGTTGAAGCGCCCATAACCAGACAACCCTGGGCATCACGGTACCCTATCAGACAGCCATACCAGCCGCTGATACGAAACGAAGAGTACCTACAGACGGTCCATGAAGAGACCCAAAGAGCCCTAATGGAAGGCCAGTGGAAATGACACAAGGGCCTGAACGGACTCGTGAATTAACAAAAACGGCTATCGAAGACAAGCACGCCAGTGCGAGTAACTACGAAAATAAATGTAATGGACACAGAGAAGAGACAATGTTAAAATGTAAGGAAACGTTGCTACGAGACAAGATGGAAGCAACCGACCAGTTAAACGTGTGTAAATAGGCTTGGAATGCAAGAGGCTAAAGAAACAATACTGCTTGCAATGCTTAGTAGAAGATTAGAGCGGCAAGCGCCAACTATATATCTACCTCTATAAGACACATTATACAAGTGTGACTCCATTTTGTAAGAGCAGAAATGTACCCAGGCTGCCAGAGGCCTGACAGGCCAAGTTTCGTAACCCAGCCAGAGGCAGGAGAAGGAACAGAATTGAAACTCAACAAAGAGCGGCTCATACCTAGGAAATCGAGGTCATCCAGAGGAAGGGAGGAGAGCATCAGCTAACAAGACGCAAACTTCAGAGCATAGCAGCCTGCCCCATGAAGGTCAAGATAAGGGGGGCCCATGCAGGTGGCGAGGCCGAAACAGAATTTAATACACTAAAAGCTGGAACCTGAAGCAGATTCATGGAGAACTAACACGTGACCAGCCAGGCGCGAAGAGGTACCACCGCCTGATGTCATCCAGTACCCGAGAATGCCATAACTTTTCCTGATAAGAGGCTACAGTTTCGAGGCCATACCCAGCCAACTAATTGCCAGATCGCCCTAAAATACTGATTGATGGAAAGGAGGCAGGGTGAATCCTGGGGCACTAGGCACCTGGGTGTCCATTCTGCATGCTGCTAATTAAAGTGGAGATTTATGCTTAGGAGTGTAACTTGCCCAATCACAATGGACCATGTCATCTAGGGTCCTATAGACACTGTAACCAATAGGACGTCGTAATTGTAGTGACGTCTTTCACGCGTGATGTAGTGGGATGGGCGTAGGCGCCCACCCAATAAGAATTATCCAATCCGCATGCTCTATTATCATATACATATATAGCACCTATACTTAAGTTACCTTTTCTAACCAATTACATTGCATGTCGAGTTTTTTAGAATTAGACGTCAGTAATGACGAGTTTTGCCTATAACAATGGCTGTTTACTGAAGTTCGAGGAAGTTGGAGCAAGACAGGTGATTGCAATGCTGCTGATTTCCATTTGTTTCTCTGTTTGATGTACTTGTCATTAAACAGACTTCCCTTTGCCAAACTACTGAGTCCTCATTATTGAGTCGTGTTGGAGTAAGTGAATCCTGCACCCCCTGTCCTCACATGGTGCAGCTATCTTGCCTTACAAGTACTAGAGGGTGCGCACTGATCTATGGGCCCATCAGTGAAACCCCGCTCCTCAGTACACCGGATCCCAAGGAAAAGGCTTCCCTTCGCTCGTGGTGTTCACGGTGTGAGTGAACATCACCTGAGATGATGGGGGACGTGATAAGCCACTCTCCGTGTGCACACCCTAACAGGAGGATAAATGATCATTCCAGATTTCCCAAAGTACATTTTGTTCCTGTAGTCAGCACAAGATCGATGCTTCAGATTTCATTTGAGTGTCATTTTCAATGGGGCGTTTGATAAATCCTTAACAGTTTCGGTGGCCGCGCCTTCTTTCTCATGCAGTCTATGGATGGATGTAATTTCCTCACAGCAATTTTCTCACAACCCATTTGCTCGATTTATTTTTACTGTAACAAATGTGGGCTGAGACCCACCACAGCCATCCCCAAGTCCCCCACTTTTCTAAATAACTAAACCAAACCCCATCTATATTTTGTGGTAAAATGTGGTAAAATACTTACGAGTAAATGGGGTGCGAGCAAATTGGCCTGCGAGGAAATGGGGTTTTGTAAGACGAGCAAACACATAAAGATATGGAATCAATATATGAGTACAACAAACAATGGACAGGTGTCAACATAATCTCTCTAGCAACCTCTGAAACAGTTTCAAAGTTCAGGAAAATACAAATTGCAATGTGATATGGGTAACGTGTAGAATTGTGGATGGGTAGCTATCAACCGTGTGCATACATTCTGTTAAGGGGTTCTGAGTGGCATCTGATAGACCATAAGAGCAAAGTCCGTGTTTCCTATGATGAGGTTTGGAACCCCGAGGTGACATGCACCCCATAGTGGAAAGGTAATCATCTACAGTTTAGTGTTGTGTATGGGCCACTGGCTCCTTTTCCGACCTGTACGCTCTCCCTTATGGACCAGCATTTCAAGGGGTTGGCCCCTTTAGGAACGGAGCCCATCTACAGTTTAGTGTTGTGTATGGGCCACTGGCCCCCTTTTCCAACCTATGCGCTCTCCCTTATAGGCCAGCATTCCAAGGAGTGGGCCTCTTTAGAACTTTGGTGATATGGGAAAAAATGGTGGTAAAATCATGGTGATTCAATTACTGCTATTTTGCATCACATTTTCCACACTGCTTGATTCCACGATTGCAGGTAAAGTGGGTGAAATACCTCAGAGCTACGGCTGGCACTAAATCCCAGCTGGAGTCCTATGGACTGCAGGACTTGGGATCAGTACGGCCATTCTACCATTCGTAATTGGGTGGACCTTCCAAAATTGGGAGCAGTAGAAATGGCAAGCAAGTTTTAGGATATTGCCCCAGGAAATACCACCAACCTTCAAAGCACCCAAAACAGGAAATGAAAAAATACCTGACAGAGAAAATGGTGTGTCCTCCTGCTGTGGCATCATAGCAGTTGATAATTAGTTCATAATTCCCTGTGATGACGTCACAGCAGGATGATGCAGCATTTTGAAATGGAAGTCGTTGCTGAGGGGTTCCTATGGAATCCACACGCAACATAATGATCCCGCGCTGTCGCCTCCCGTAGTGCATGGGGGTGAGCAAAGTCAAAGCAAGCACCAGCTGCATGCATTTAACCTAGCCCGGAAGTGACCAGCTGATGCTAGCGCGGGAAAACATACTTCACAATAAAGATTCCTCGGATCAGCAGTCCATGCAAATGTCCAACCGGTCACACATGAGTGCAACACACTCTAAACCTTAAAATACCAAAACATGACCTGTTAATCTAGACTCAGGGCCTGATTTACGAAGCCTTTTTGAATGAGATTTTCCCATTCTAAAACACTTTTGTAAATCAGGCCCTCAGCGTCCAAAGAATGTCCAAGGTTTGGTGCGATGTCCTTCGCAAGGGGTCTTATCAGTCAGTGTGTTCCAGAATTGTAAAGCGGAGGGTTTCCACTGAATGAATAACCAGGTGGATTTAGTTCAGATTGAAGGTTTGTGTTCATTGATCCATTCTCCAGACGATCGTGATATCCCACCCACGTCACAATGTCTGCATGGACATTGAAAGAGATGTATGCTTGCATGTCATGTAATAACACACATGAATCAAGGTGCCGCTTTTGGGATGTGCACAAATGTAACAGGGGTGGCATAATTCCTTCCTAGAGGATTAGGAAAATGCTAGCCACAAGAAAGCCCACTTTCACACATACTCATTCAAATATTCTTCCTTTCTTAGAAATGGCAAAGGGGATTGGTCCAAGCGGTGTTGCTTTTCAGACTTGATAAATAGAAAAGTGTTTACCTGGGAACACCAGGCAACTTTAAAGTGGACTAGCAAAAGCAGCTGGTCTAAAAAAGAGCAGCAAGATTTATCTTTGAACATAAACACCATGACCACATTTCAACAGCACTAAAACCCTTACAAATGGAACAGAGGACACATGCATTTATTTATTTATTTATATTGTTTTATTTGTATGGTACCAGGGAGAGTAGGCGAGGAGCAGGTAAAATGGGTCAAAGTACACATTATTCACAGCAAGGCCAGAGGCTGCTATCAAGTAAGTGCTACGACTGGATGGCCGGGGGCGGACTGTCTGTTGTTCCAAAGTTTGATACACTATGCCTGCCAATAGGAGTATACTGGAGACAGGGTCTGTAACACGTTTCTAATCTGATCCCACTGTATTACCCACCAAGAATGTTGATGTCTCTCTCGTCAAAGAGAATGAAACATCGACTGAGAAAAAAAATCAAACATTTCTTAAATGGTTTTTCTGTCTGCTTTATAAACTAGAAGAGTGTTTGGTGCCTATAGGGGGAGACTATTGCAGCAAACATCACAGCCTGGACCTGCGTGCATTGACCGGGGGTGGGTGGAGTGGCATACATCAATGCAAAGTAATGGAGTTGGTGAGCCACCTGTCAATCACTGCTCATCTTTTGCCTTCTTGATTTGCTGCCCTTTTTCCCTACCTAAGCATCCCTCCAGCCAATTTTCCTTTGCAGTTGGTGAGCAGGTGCAAGTGAACCTTCGTCATGTGGCCTAAGCCCTGCGCACCTGCTTATCCCTGCCTCTTCCTTTCCTTTGTTAACTCTTAGATCACAGGTGTCTATTGCCCAGCCTCCAAAGTGAAGGGCAGACAAAGAAAAGGGCAAGAACCCTGTCTAACATCAGGTACGATCCCTGAAATATGTGATTCACCCATCTCTTCCCAACAGCCCATCACTACCATCACCTCTCATTGCCAAACATGCCAGTCTCCAGCCTCATCAGGGACACCGAATCACAGACACCTCACCTGGATCACCCTAGACCACTTCAACTCTCTATCATCCACCACTACATGAAAACCGATGCGCGCCCATATCAACTCAGCAATGAGCAATGCAGCAAACATCGCCAACCTCATCATACACATGGCTTGGATACCATCTTCAACTTGATTACTCAGACCTGGATGACAACCACCTTCGCGCACATCCTAAATGTACTCATGCCCAATGGCTACATAATTCTCCAAACAATATTGACAGAGGCCTCACCATCATTGACAAGGCATCATGGCCATGCAACCAACTGGACTCACAACCATTGGCTCTTTCAAAAAACGTTCCTGAAACTTCTCGCTCTCCCCAACAGACACAGTCACTTCACCTCATCTACAGACCCCCAAGCTCAACACCTCTTCCTTCGAAGATTTCACGGACTTGGTCACCACCATGCTTCTGACACATGCCAGCAGCATCTTTCTCGGCAACTTCAACATCCCTGGCAATTGAGCAACCAAGTCAAAGCAAGAAACAACTGCTTACTCGTAGCCTCACACAGCACATACAAAACCCAACTCACAGGAAAGGTAATATCCCCAACCTCATCATTATTGCCCAGATCCCCCTCCACTACAGCTCTGCAATCCCGTTCAACTGGTCAGACCATCTGGCAATCCTCTTTGGCAATCCTCTTTGACATTAGTCAGACCACAACAACCAAATGTCCATTGGAAACCAGGCAAACAAGTCCATAAGATGTGTCCTGCATGCTTCAGTACATCTCAGCAAAGGACTCCCCAAATTTGACCACATCACTGCAACCCTCATTGACTTGCACTTGCTTCAGCTTCAATCTTGTATCATCTTCAAATCCTGCTGCATCGTCCACAAGGGTGTCACCCTGAAGTCCTAAGCTACCTCACTGAGAGACTCAACATCTATGGTGGCCATGATCCACCAGATGTAAGGACATGTGCAGACTTGAACTCTGCCAGTGCAGGAAGGAAAGAACCAGAAGACAAGCATTCTGTGTTTATGCTCCAAAACTGTGGGACCACCTCCTCATCAACATCTGACTCACCCATCGCTTATGCAGTTCCGGAAGGCGCTCCAGACACTCCTCTTCAAAGAATGGCTAGTCTGTAACACCTAGGTCCACAAACCCTCCACTCCCCACCCTACCTGAGACTCAGTGATCTGCTCCCCACTATTTCCTGGTTGCATGTAGATCCCTTGCTGCCAATTTGCAAGCCCTCCGCCTCGCCTTTTGTTAGCTCCCCGCTCCCTGAATCCTCTCTTTCCCTCACTGTTTTCTTCCCCATATTGTAAAGTGCTCCGTTTCTTACCCAGGCTAGGTCTGCACTCAATAAATGCCCTAATAGTAATATTAAATAATAATAATAAAAGTAATCATAGAGTCCTGCTATATTATTGCAGGAAATCTCTACTGGGGACTCATGTTGGTGAGCAAGCATATGGTTGGTGATATATTAATGCTGACTGTTGAAGTGTGCGAGTGCCACCATCTTCCTTCTGTCCAGATAACTAGAAGTGTGGCAAGAGCTATGCTGCCAGACCTTCTGGCTGGAGGGATGGAAGAGGTCAGAAAATATTATCATGAATCTGTATTAAATATCAGAGGTGTTATTGGGCCTTTCTGCCTCTATTAAATAAATCCATGATTTAGTTGGTTAGATGTGATTTTATTGAATTAAAAAACAAATAATGAATTTTGAATGATGAAAAAACATCTAGAAAAAAATAACGAATTTTGTTTTCTATGTTTTGGGGTGGGGGTCCCCCCAAACCCCTCTTTTTTAATATTTAATACTTTTCCCCCACCCCCAAAACTATTAATCCCATTCCCAACCAGACATATATACTTTTCTAAAAAGTGTTTCTTTTTTTGTAGATGTTTTGGGTTTGTTTAAAAATGCAATTTATGTTTTGTATTCGATAACATCGCTGCATACCGATTTAGTTGTGTATTCATACTCCTGCCTTGCTTGCAGATTAGTGATATTAAGAACAGTTCTTATACGATTGCTGATGGCAAACAGCAGGACCATCATTCTCTGTTTGTGGGTTCATTTTAAATTGTCATAGAGTGCTTTTATATTGTACATAGTTGAAGGTTAGGCTAATAGTTTCCTTATAAAGTGACTAAACTCAACACTCTAAAGCCTGTTGCCCTGCAGAAAAGATCCAACGAACTGCATTATAACTCTATTTTGGCCCCAAAGAAGGAGGCACATTCCTTAATTATGAACAACTCATTCTACCCATGTAAATGTGGCCTCCCATCTTATTAGCGACTCACTAACTAGTCCTTTCCTACCAGGTGGAAGGCACATCGTGACAATGCTGCAGTTGGTGCTCCAATGCTCCAAAGTAAACCAATGCTCTGCCATGAAACTTGCAAAAAATGGTACCCAGTTTATTTTCTCCTCAGTCACTGCTTCTAGTAGAGGCGATCACAGTCAAAATAGTGGGCAGGTTCAGATTAGGTATTAGATCCAGAAACATTGACTATCACTGGGATGTTGTCTAGTGTTTTTTAATAATCCCGAAACCTGAAGGTGACTACTTCTCTTTCAGATTGGAAGCTAATAAATATTCCAGCAATAACTGTCCATCAACACTCATCGAGCCACTATATTAGAGCGTTTAATCAGGTGCGCAAGCACATCCAATGGGACAATTTAGATGAAGTTGCAATATTGCCAGCTCCATATGGGAGTATTTCACCTGTATTAAGAAAAGGGTTTAACACTCTGGGTATTGCCCTGTAGAAAATCTTAAAGTTGCATGTCGAAGTGACAACCTTAATCAGACCTGTTGTAACTAAGTATTCTCAAACTATATCAAAGGTTGACCCACGATATATAATCAGGGACAAGGACATAGGCCAAATGAGTTGATGATTGGTGCATTGTACACCTACTATTTTACACTGTCCCTCTCTACATCAGATATGGCAGAGTTCAGCATTAATGTTACCCTCAGTTTCCAGAACACTAACTGCAAAATGCACATGTACATAGGAATGGCAACTATTTTTTATAGACGACTGACTCTAATTGAGTTGAAAAGACAGAATAGGGGGACATAGGAAGATTGGTTGTCTAGTATATAGGCCATTTCTCATAAAATGTGTCATCATAGATTTTAGGTGGTACACCTACATGAACAGTTATGGTATACACACTTCCACCAACCGCGTGGCAGGTAAACTGCACAGAAAGCTGAGAGATTCACCAAACTCCACATGGCTTTGTCATGTGTACCTAACAGAGCTGATAAAGACAAGCACTTTAAAGTTTTTGTTTCCTTTTTATCAACTCTGAGAAGCAGAATCCTTTAACATGTTCCTTTTTTATATATTTGTATATGTGTCATAGAGGCATTGTGTCCAATAACAGTAGAGAGCTGTTAGAACTGTTTATAATGAATATATCATCATTAGTTACTTCAATGGGTTTGTAGCTAGAAAGGTGCCGACATATGTTTCACGTCAAGCGTACAATCGCAAAACTGTGCTATCGTCTAAAGATGTTTTTTCTTCAAATTTTTTGCATTTACGAGACTCCCAGGGATGCATTTATTGTTTGTTATCCAGTGGTTAAAGTGCATATACGAAAAATTCTTACAGGTTAGTAGGTAGCATCTTGCTTTCTTTCTTTCCTTTATTTCGGCTTAACTGATAAAAGGTGGACAGTACAAAATAACACAACAGTACTCTTAATACAAACATCATGTGTCTTAAGACAGTGGCTAGCGAGAATCCTAACCATCGACCTTCCCACACACTCAGGTAAATAAAGACTTATTTAAACAGTAACATTCTCTTATTAAAAACAGAACATAAAAATAATGAAACTGCTCTCACAGATGGAGGAGCTGTGTCACATTTTGAAGCTCGAAGGGCAGACAGCATTGAAGGCAAGTCTATCTGGCTCCAAACCGGGATGAGCCAACAAACTCTTGCCCAGCAATCAGCCCGACAAAAAAAGAAAAGATGCACCTCGTCTTCTTGCACCCTGCCAAAAAATTGACATAAAAATGCAGAATGAGACCACTTCTTCCACTTGGCGTACAAGTAGGCCAATGGGAGAATGCCCAATCGGAGCATTGCAAACCAGCTGTTTAGTTTTGTAGACATTTGGTGATCCAAATATGCTACCGGACCCCAGACATCCTTGAGCTGTAGGTAGGGTCTAGCTTTTTTCCCGACAGGCAATTATCAATGATCCTACTCCACGCCCACTCTTTGTGTTTATTGTTAACCACCATTTTACAACCTCTACCTAACCTAGTAGGGTAGCCCCATAAGTCTCCTAACCCAATGTTAAAAAGCATGTTTCTTACATGCCTAAACCAAGGTAGCTTCCTTCTGCCTGGTAATGACAGCAGTTCCTCCAAACCTTCCCTAAACAGGGATAACATTTTGATGTTCCAGATCCAAAATCATAATGCTATATCCGATCACTATTAGGCCAAATTCACATGCCACCAGCGTTGACGGGGCACTCAACGGTAGACCAAGCAAAGATTTCAGAAATCTATTTTTGGGAATCTGAATGGAGGTACAATCAATTGCACCCCACAACTCTGCCCCACATGTTATCCCAGGATTATCCGAGCCTGATCTTAAGGTGAACAGTGAGAACCTCACCATCAAGGTGTGTTACTATATTCCTGATAAGCTCACACTGGCGCAAATGGGATATCAAACCCTTTTCATCTGATCATGCCATTTCAGTTTGTTCGAAAAAAAAAATCAACCCTAAATACATTAAGGAATCCACAGAATCCAACAGCTGGTTGTTTAAATGAAAGTTTGCCCGCACTTGGGCCTTTTTACCAGCGCAATGGACCGCATGGTTTTGGTCTTGGAAAAGTTAATGCAGAGGCCTTTTAACGCACATAATTTATTAAAAACATCAAGCTGATTCTGCAGACCCACCTGGGTTTTTGACAGCAAAACTGCGTCATCCGAAAATAGCAAAAGACTCCATTTTATGTTCCCCAAACTTGGGGCATCCCTTGCAGCTTCTACAAAATGCAGGCTCTATACTATTGATGTACAATACAAATAACAAACGGGCCATGACACAACCCTGCCTTACCCCAATACCAATAGCTACTGGAGGTGTAAGCTCTCTGAACGGCCTCCAATGTATCAGTGCTGAGTTGCCAGAGAATAAGGATTTTGTGGCGTTAACCAAAGACGGCGTGATGCCTAGTTCCTCCAGAACGGACCACAAGGAGTCCCTCTGCCCTGTATCAAATGCCGATTGTAGGTCAACAAACGCCAAATACAGACATTGGGAATTGATGAGCATGTATTTCCGGCATATGAGGTCAAGCCTCATTGCCTGGTCTAGCAAGGAAACACCTGCTCTAATCCCGCCTGTGTATGAAAAAGAATACCTTCCCTGGCCACCCAATCTTCCAAAAGGTGCAGAATCACCCTGGAATAAAGTTTTGACAATGAATCAATCAAAGAAATAGGCCTATAGTTAGAAGGAAGGTCCCAATCACCTTTCTTATATAATGGGATACTGGTTGCCTCCCTCCAACTACTTGGTGGCAGGTTACTAAAGAAGACACCATTACAAAATGTAATTAAAAAACGTAATCATAACATAGGTTCACTTTTAAAAAGGTCGATCGGAATGCAATCTGGACCAGGGGCCTTTCTCTTTTTTAATTCAGACAGAGCCTGTCCTACTTCTTGAAGTTTAATCGGCTCAACCCCATCCTCGTTGGGGGGAAAAGTGGACACCAATTCCCGACCCATCTGTTGTTGATTGCATTTTAAGCTTATAGCCATGAATTTTTGTTGGCCCCATGAACAATGGGCCTATATCAAAGAACATGCAAGCTGAAGTACCGGCTATCACATGACTATATTATTAGGTGAGAAATTGGCCTTTACGGGCTATTTAAATACTTGTAATAGTTTAAATCAGCAGCTGAGGCATACAAGCTTACACAGCTTGGAACAAGGAACCGTGAAATGTTTTTTTATTCTCTGCACCATCCATCCAGCATGGCATCACCATTGCAACAGCAACAAACCTTTAAGTCCCAGTTAACCAGCTGTGCGTGTTGTCTGTAGGCTTCACATTGATAACACGCTTAAATTCCAGGCATGCCTCAAACCATCCAGCCAGGCGAAGTCCCTAGTTACAAAGCGTAGCAATACCACTCACAGATCCATATGTAGGCTTGGGAAGGGAGCAATGTTTCAGCATAATGGACTACATTCTTATATATTACATCACATTTTATGTTTTCAGCGTCCAGGCCCCTTACAAACTGTTCAGTCTTTTTCTGTAGCCTCTTTTGCACTATTTCTCAACCGGTACCACATTCGTCAGTGGTCAAGGGGAAAGATTTGTAGATCTAAAAGCAGCTTCTGATGAATAGGAAGTCATTGTTGGAGTCAGCGAGGAGGGAAGGCCTGAGGAAAGTGTGCACAGAGATACTAGAGGCGCATGATGGTAATGTGGAAAGAATCAGATATGGCCTGTAGGGACAAGTGACAGGCTGCTGCAGAAAGATTCAAAAGGATTTTCTGGTTGGCCAACCACTGGATGTGCTCAGGGTGGGAGGCCCAGATGTTCTGCTCATGCTATTCACAGATGACGCTATGCTACACATGCTCAAGGAAATCGCAATGCATACACTACTGAGGGAATGTTTTAATAACTGCATGTAGTGTGGTCCTTTCCTCTGATGAGGTCGGTGTATCAGCGTTCAGCAGCAGTAGTGTAGAGTCGGTAGAGATGGGGTGCCAGGAGAGCTGAGACAGTGCTGCGATAGTGCTTGAGGTGAGGTGGTGAGTCTCTGAGGTGGCTGTTAGTCACCAGGTGAAGACACGCACTCCTGGTAAGTCCTGCAGCCAGTTGCTGCCCACAGCCCGCCATTTCGGTGGGAGCCAGATTTCTTTCTTTTCTCTCTTTTCATTTGGAAGGGAAAAAAAACCCTGTCATGTACCAATTTTCTTTTTTTATTCCCGAACCCCCAAACCCTTTATATGCCCTTTCCCACACCCCACAATTTGAAAAAGAATTTCTGCAGAAATGCTGCTGAAAAACACACATCGTAAAAACTGGTGTTGATGAAAGGACATTGTACCTCCTAGAATGTTGGGACTCTAACTAGCTGGCTAGTAAGGGAAGATTCCCCTAAACAAAGCACCTCCACAGCGCAGCCAGTCCTCCCTAATAGAGGAAATAGAAAATACATTGGGGACAAGATGACCACTAATGAAAATGTAATTATTGAGACCTCTATTCTTTCGAACACTCCCAGTAGTGCGAACATTGTGGACCTGGACCCTAAAGCCCTTATGACAGGACCGTCAACAGAAGCTCGGGGGACTCGAAATTTAAACCG
This sequence comes from Ambystoma mexicanum, assembly GCF_040938575.1. Classification (NCBI taxonomy): domain Eukaryota; kingdom Metazoa; phylum Chordata; class Amphibia; order Caudata; family Ambystomatidae; genus Ambystoma; species Ambystoma mexicanum. Next base: position 1,131,233,628 of record NC_090935.1, on the reverse strand, counting down.
CTCTGCTTTGATGGTGTTAGTTAACAAAGTCCCCTCATTGATGATTTTAAATTCAGGAGACTTTGACTTCTTCGAACCTCTCCGCTCCCTACCAGGATTGGTGACAAGGGTTCATTGCTGTCTACCTGACACTGAAGCATTCATCTGACAGTATCAGGCATCCCTAAAACATCTGGGATTTGTGCTTGATACAAAGTTGATGGTGGCTGAGCAGTTAACATGTTGCCCGCAATGTAAAAGATTACAACTATGTAATAAAGTCTCTAATGTAAACATTGTGCCCGATACGGGAGCGAAGTATGATGATGCCAAGGGATGGGAATGACTGCAGAGAATCATCCCCAAAAGTAGGCCTAACCTGTGAAGGGGTGCGGTTTTTCACTGGCTACACTGAGGCGGATCCCTTATTGACAGAGCACAAAATATTTGCATTTTCTCGAGTGTGCAACCTCATGGCTGAAGTCTGTTCTTCTACCTATATGTAAGAAAGGAGAGCTGACAAATGTCCACAGCTACAGACTGCTGTCCATGTTGGACCGCACAGGTAAACTCTTTGCCACATTAGTACTGAAAGAACTGCAGAAATGGGTAGATGCTCACAACATTCTCCATCCATTTCAGACTGGCTTTCGACCTGGATCGGGGACTACCCATAATACCAGAGTCTTAAGGCCTCATTACACGGTAGGCGGTAATGGTTTGCCAGTACTGGTATTTTACTGGTAACGGTAAATCCTTACCGCCTTACTACGAGGTCCCTTTGCGGGTTGGGGAATTTAATGCCTGCTTTTTGCAGGTGTTAAAAACCAACCCGCAAAGGGACCAGTGGAGCTAATTACGGTACTGCAATTTGCGGTACCGTAATTAGCGCCTTCCCCATTCCCATAGAGCCCTATGGGGCAAAAATGGGAATAGGGAAGGGCAATGGTGGAAGGGGGAATTACCGCCCCACCAACCTTGGAATAGGGCGGTAATTCCCCTTTCCACCAAGGCGGTGCCGGTATTTTACCGGCATGAACCATGGAGCTAATAGCACCATGGTTTACCGCCTACCGTGTAATGAGGCCCTACTAGTACCCAGACCAACACCACACTGTACGTTGCATTTGTGGATTTTAGAAGTGCATTTGACCAAGTGAATAGGGATATACTTTGGTCTAAACCTAGGAAACCGAGTTGCCCTGGCTGCCTAGTGCACATTCTGACACTTCTCCACAGCGACAACGGAGCAAGGGTGAGGCTAGACAACGAAGGTAAAGTTACAACAGTTAAACGCATAAACAGGGGAGTCAAACAAGAATGTGTATTGGCTTCCCTGTTGTTTAAATTGTACCTAGCTAACCTTCTCTGTCGCTTGCTCAGCAAAGCAAATTGTCCCCCAAAGATAGGCGTGCAACCTATGGTAGGAATACTGTACGCTGAAGACCTGGTTCTGTTTGAACGCACTCTCACAGGCATGAGGAACATGCTGAATGAACTTGCAGTATACGTTAAACAGTATGACTTGGCCATACATTTGGAGGATACTAGAATTATGGTAGTATCAAGAAAGAAAGTAAACAGGATAAGGATGTACACACTGCGTGGTACTATCAGTTATGCCCCTTCTTATCCCTATTTGGGACTACAGATAACGCAGTTCCCGATTATAGTCACATAATTAGCAATAAAGGCAGAAGAGCAAAACAACTAACTTTTCAGGCATTCAATTTTGCTAGAAATCATGCAGGATATTCAATAGCTGGTATCACTATGCTATAGAGGCAGTGCTTTGCACTGGCAGTACTCTATGGCTTAGAGGCTCTCGCCAGGTAGGACTGACTACTCCTGGTTAAATAAACTAGAGAGTGTCTACTTGTGTACAGTCTTGGAATAAGCCCCTCGTTTCCAATCGAATATTTACGCCTGAAACTTGGCTGACTTCACTGAGGGACCTGATGCTTCCAGCCAGAGGCTGCTTATACATAAAAGCTAGATCTGGCACTGCATTTTCACTTCTGTCACTTCTGTTAAACATGGGTGAAAACTTTGATGGGGAAGCTGTTTTTAGGGGTAGCAACTATACGGCTTTAAATGAAGCAACCTTTACTGAAATCAATTGGACCCCAGATTTTAGTAAAGGCACTCCCTGCATACACATGAAAAAGGCATTTGAGAGGCGACTTAATAAATGGGATTGGTGTAACAACTACTCCCACCTCTCTAGGTTAAAGGGATATGAGGCTGTGCCCCACGTGGTCCATCGTTACAGGACTATAGCCCTATCTGCTATTGTGCCCAGACACTGCAATAAGGCGATTCATATTACAGCTTCAGTGTAACCAAGTAACAATATTGGCCGTACGCGGACCCCAGATGTCTATTGCAGCTCAGGACTGCTTTTGCCACATCTGCAAACTGCCAGAAAAGACAGAAGCATGTGCTGACTCCGTGCATGAAACTGGGTCCTACATACATGTGTAATCTCGGGAGTCTGGTCCACAGGTATGATGCTATTTTATCTGAGACTTTCTGGGACTATTGTTTGAATATGGACACCATTGCATCGCAAATTGTCCTATATCGTGTCTGGCTTTCAAGGCAGGCACATAGGCTAAGGTATTGGCAAGGGATGTAATGTTTAGCCTATTCAAGAGTTCAAACGTAAACCATGTATGAATTGTCAGCCTTACTATATGTGCAATTGAATATGATAAATTAACTGCTTTAGATGAATTGTACGTTTTTCTATAATTTATGATCATTTTTAATAATATAACCTCTGAACATTCAGAGGAAATTCTGCCTTGAAATACGTGGTGACATAGGAATGTGTTTTATTTTTAGTATGTTGATTTAATATATCTAAATTGTATAAATGAACCGACTGATTGATTGCATGTGTATAGAAAATGAATTGTTTTAGTTTTTGGAATTTTTTAACACACGTATTTGTGTAAAGTTCAATTTCAACTAGCCACAATCAAAATTACTATTATTATTATTATTATTATTATAACTGCATGTGTAGGAAGCTGATCAATACAAATGCAATGACCCAGGAGAATGTGTTGTGCAAATGGTGATGTTTGTCGGTAACGCCCTTCGATAATAAACCTGGGTGGAGACAACACAAGGAAAGGAGTGGAAATAAATGGTGCCAATACGCAGACTGAGTTCCTTGGTCCATTAGGAGGTTTGGGAAGATCCCCCTGCACAGGCCCTGGAAGTGTGTCCCTGTGGCTGTGCAAGGTGGTGAAGTCTGGGGATATGCACCATAGGTCACAGAGACTGCAGCTGGAACTTCCTTCCTTAGAATAATCTATTCATTGTCAAAGGCAACTTAAACCGGACCCTGCATCTAGAGACTGGGGTGTGTCCTATCACTGATCGTATTATTCTCTTTCCAATTGCATCTTGGATTAGACTATAGAGCACTCAGGGCTGGAGTATACCAAGTCACACAAAGATGTTTTAGGCTTTAATGGGATTGAATTGTGAGTCTCAAGCTACTCTTACTAGCATTTCCCTTGGGAAGTGAGGCATATGCTTTAGGTTGTGAGAAGGCAATCAATCCTGGGTAACCCAAATTCCCCATTCTGCCCTGGTATTTGAAACATTTGGATATTTGGGTGATTATACGAAGAGGAGGGGAAGCTATTTATGCAGTTTGGATTGCAATGCCTCCTTCTGAGCAATCGAACAAGATGCATAGGGCCAGATTCTGCGAATGTGATAAGACTGTTAAGGCCGTAACACACTTCCTATTCTCACCATTGTGCACTTCATCACAGATGGGAATGGACGGTACTACTATCCCTCATTGCCTCAAACAATATTTAAATGTGTAAGGAGGATATGGAATGCTGCACATCCACTAAAGATGAGAGAGCAGTAGTGTCCGACTATCTTAATATGGCATGGCACGATAGAAGAAGGGCCTTTGCTTCCTAGACTGGCAGGTTTTGCTAAAACAGGGCTAGGAAGAACAGTGAGACATGGACATGAATTTTCTGTGTGCAATTTGTACTTTTTTATATTTTTTTTATTGTAATATAGCCGAACATGTGGCTTTTCACACTTACACGCATTAAAACTGCATAAAACAATACATTACATGACAAGACAATGAAAACTAAATGCATTAGTATTTTTTTTTTTTTTTTTTATTGAACTTTACACAGTTAAAACTCAGTTTTGTCAACGAAAACAGTAACAGATCCGACCAGGGCGAAACTCTTCAGGGATCAGCAGAAGGAAAGAAGAGAAGAGAGAGGAAAAGAAGAAAAGGTAAGCATTCCGCCATTGTTCAGGCCAAAGCGGAGGTGGTTTCACCGGACTCATTGGCATTAGTCTGCATGATTTTTGCAAAGACTAAATCGATCAGTTTAGATAGTGCCTGAGACCATTTGGTAGTCTCCCCGGAGATTAGTCTATTCCATATGTCGTTTTTCTGCAATTAGTATTTGGTTATAAAACCTAAAGCTCGAAGAACTTTCAAAACTTCAATGGTCATGTTTATTTTGTGGCCAGTTATAAGCAGTTCCCAAAATAAGTCTGATGACACCAGTCCAATTTATCCACGAACCTGCCCAAAGAGCGAGCTTGCAGCTCCCCAGTCCCCCTGCAAACCATCAACAAATGGTTTAAAGATTGAGCTACCATCTCATTGCAGAGAGAGCACAATATGGCTCTAGGCAAGGACTTATCACAAATCAACTGGATTTCCCCCTGTGTTAAGAAAATTCATGCAAAATCTTTAAAACTCTGATCTCATAATTGAGTTTGGAAAGCGTATCAAATAGTTAGCCAAAAAAGCTCTCGGATTGACAAAAATTGACAGAGATCTAAAGGTAGTCAAACCCTGCATTTGTGTTATGGTTTGAATTCAGTCCATTTGTGAGATGGCCATCTTGTCACCCTCTGGATTTACAATTAAGTCATTCACCAAGCGATCACACAGTTGCAAGATCTACAAACATATTTATCAACTGAACCAAAACAGAACTAGATCACCTTTTTATTTGGAAAAGCGTATCCTCATACAGAGAGTCAGGCCGTGGTATCACTATACATCTACATAGTGGGATGATTTTCCAATCCATATGCTTTTTTAACAATAAGAGCCCCATTTCATATATCAAGCTGACCATTGGGAGACTCAGTGGAAGACACAAAACCTTCCTCCAGATCTGTCCCTCAATCCTAGTCCGGTTGAGAGTTTGAGAATAGGGTAGAGTGTCTTAACAATATAGCAGAGATGGAATAACCTTTGATTTATATAGTATCTTATTAGAGGACAGCGTGAAAATGTACAATTAGGCTTTATACAGTTTCCTAATTTGAGCCACCAAAGGAACCAGTTTGAATTCCATATCTGATTCCAGATGGTTCAATGTTTGAGTGGGCCGCAACTTAAAGCCTAAGCAAGTGACTTATTTATCTAAGGGCACTGTTTCGTTCACAGAGCGACCACTTGAAACTTGGATAATTCTTCCGGGGTATTTTAAAGATAACAATATTGGATTTAACTGGATTTACCTGGAGATCATTGACCAAAGCATCATTTCCAAAGGGGGTCAACAGACGCTGCAAGCCTATTGGTGTATACTACAAACAGGACTATATCATCGGCATAAGCAATCCAATTAATAGGTTGCATACCGATCTTTGGGCTTGCAAGGGATTGATAAGCCAAAGCTTCAGATAGGTCAGCTAAATAGAGGTTAAAGAGGTAGTGGGCAATTATACAGCCCTGCCTCACCCCTCTCTCAATCCCTTTGTGATTTTATTGCTTGTGCCATAGTATGTGTATATCTTTTTTTTATGGATTTTCATCTACTCATTAAATTGTTAGTGTATATTTCTCTGATGACATTGTATTGGGCTGCTTTGTAATGGCTTTTGCAACACAATAACATGATGATAGAAAGAGAGACACATCAGGGGACAAGAAAAGATAGAAGGAGTGCTAAGGAACACACAGAGAAACACAGTGACTCTGACTGACTGAGAGGCTGTGCCTAGGATGGAGGAGAAGAACTGAGCCACATGAGAAGGACTGTGGTGAAGCTGATGGACCAAGATGAAAGAGAAGGGCTTTCAGGACTGTGACACAGGAGGACTGTGACAAAGGAGGAGGACTTTGTAAAAGGACTGTGACAATGGGGAAGGAATGTGATCAAGGAGAAGGGCTGACAGACGATTGTGGCAAAGAAGACATTTTGTGATGAAAGTCTTTAATGGAGGAGAAGGAGTTATCGATGAATGACTTTAATGAAGAAGGGATTTGATAAAGGACTGTGAGGTAGGTGAAAGACTGCGGTGGAGAAATGTGGTGAGGGCAGTGAAGGAAGAAAATGCACATGATGAAAGAGAAAGACTTTGATGAAAGATTGTAACAAAGAACTCTGGTAAAGGACTATGATTAAAAAAATGACTTTGATGAAGGAAACATAATCTGACAAAGGACTTTGAGGAAAAAGAAGGGATGTGGTGACGGAGAAGGACTGTGGCAAAGGACTGTAATGAAATAAAAGGACTTTGATGAAAACGAAGTACTATTTTTTTCATTTTTTTTAACTGTACAAAACCGTTTTTACAAGATGAAAAGAAGGCACTCTTCTGCAGAAAATGAATTCATGTAGGAGGTGAGAAAAGTCAGAATATGACGAAAGAATGAAAGAATGAAAGAATGAAATAAAGAGAGCAAGTAGATGGAGCAGAACAGAAATAATCCAAAACTTCATCCAGCTGCTTTTGGGAATCGCAAATTCATGGGTGCCAAGGTATTCATGTTAATTTTCATAATACTTGCGCTGCCCAACCTGCTTGCTCCTCCAAACCAATGTGTCCAAAAAAAACCACCACAGCGATTACCCAACAGGTTTTCTCCCGCTCATTAAGCGAAAAGAAGTACTATGACAAAGGGTGGCTCTGACTAAGGAGAAAAAAGGACTGTAACAAAGCACTGTAACGAAGGAGAAAGACTTTCATAACCGAATATAATGAAGTCGTTCTGTAATGAACGAGGGCTCGGACTGAGGACTGTGATCAAGAAGTGCTTGGATGAAGGACAAGGACTGTGATGAAGGACAGCAAGAAAGCAGCAGAACCATGATGGAAATGGGCTGTGATGTAGGAGAAGGTCTGTGATGAAGAAATGTGACAAAGTAAAATGAATATGACAACGGGGGACTGTTATAAAGGAGAAGACATATTTATGTTGAACGAGAAGGACTGTGATGAATGACTGAAAAAAAGAGAAGAACAGGAATGGATGAAAAGGACTAAGATGACCGAGAAGGACTGAGACAAAAAACTATAATGAGGAAGAATGACTGTGATGAAGCAGAAGGAATGTCTGTGATGAAGGTCAATGAAGAAGAAGGACATCCATGGAGGACTAATGAAGGAAAAAGATGCTGATGAAGTAATAGGACTGCTTCTCAACACCCTTTCTCTTCTCTCTCTTTTCTTTTTTCAATTTGCTGGCCACACGGAGGCTGTAATATGCACCAAAACCAAAAACAGCAAGATTGGATGCACACACTCATCTTTGGACACATGCTCATCAGGAAGAAAAAAGAGTACCAAATTGCAACCCAAACAGAAAGCTCCTACACACAGGAATACTTTGGCAAATGTGGCTTGACCAGTTTCCAGCCTCAATGAGAAATTGTGAGGATTAAAGCTACCTCCAAGAGGAAGTACGCATCAGGACACTCACAATGATGTTCAGCATAACTCTTCTTTTCTACCCAACCATTTGGCTTGCTTTTCATGATTACACAATATTAATATAAACTGTAAAGCAATTTTTCACTGTATTTTTAATTTATTATGCAATTAATGAATACTGGACTATTAGATTTTGCAATTACTATGCCACATACTGGCAGTAACATTCTGGTTGAACACAGACATGTCTGATGTAAAGTGGGTCTCATTAAAATCAGGTAAACAAATTACCTACCAATAACTAACTAATTTGGCAAATGTGCTTGTCAATACTTGTCACTGTTGTTTATTTAGCTTACTTGTCTCTCAAATCGCCAACATTTAGTCCCATTTTTTGGTCTGTTTCCCCTACATGATATGATATGATATGATAAGTCATTTATAACGTGCCTGTACACAAGTGTTTCTAGGCATGACAAGACAAGGAGGGGGAAACAGAAGGAGGACTAAACAATGATCTTACTAGGCCTTGTGTCAATTAGATTGTGCAAGTGTGGGGAAGAGGCAGGGGGGAATTGCCGGGGGGAAGGGAGAAGTGCAGGTAACTCAATAAGTGCTACCAGAGGGTGGCTCATAAGTGCAGAGAGAAGGGACTGTAGGGTTGCAGATTCAGACCCTAAAGTGCTGGGGCACCCCGGAGGCTGTGCAAGGGCTACTGGACTTGTAGGAGCCTTGACCTGAGTTCAGTGGGTGTCCAGGTGATCAATGCGTGTCGCGATTAGGGAGATCAGTATGGTAGAGGAAGAGAGAAAGCAGAAGCGAATGGGAAGGTCTTGAGATGCTTCCGGAACCAGAGGCGGTTCTGCTCAAGTTTGAGAGAAGCAGGGAGGCTGTTCCAGAGGGAGGTCCCAGCTGAGGAAAGAGATCTGCCCCCCACTTTCTGCTTGGAGAAGCGTCTGACCCTCAGAGAGTTGGAGGTGGATGAGAGGAGATCTCGAGAAGGAAGATGTTTAGGATGGGAAAGTTGGAGGTAGTGTGGCCCTAGGCCCCAGAAAGCCGTGTGGGCGAAGGGTCTTGAACTTGATCCTTGCAGCCACAGGGAGCCAGTGAAGAAATTTCAGAGCTGGAGAGATACGATCGCTGGGTTTGAGGCCAAGGACAAGTCTTGCAATCCTGTTCTGGATAAGTTGTAAAGGTCGAAGAGTAGAGACAGGCAGATTTAGAAAGATTCTGTTGCAATAGTCCAGCCTAGAGAGGACCAGGGTTCTGGAGACAGTGAGTTTCTGGGGGAAAGTGAGAAAAGGCAGAATACCTCTGAGGAGGTGCAGCTGATAGTGTGACTTCTTAGAGACATCAGAGATGTGAGGAAAGAAGGAGAGGGTGACGTCAATAATTACACCAAGATACTTAGCCTCAGAGCAAGGAGCAGGAAGTGGGACCAGGGTCGGTGGCCAGAGAAAGAGAGAGGAAAGGGTGGAGCAGGTGTCCCGATAAGGAGGATCTCAGTCTTACTGGCATTAAGGTAGAGATCATTGGTGGCACACCATTTGTGGATTGCAGCCAGGCAGTCTGGCATGAGAGAAGGAGCAGAGGTGGTTGAGGGGAGCCTGAAGGAGAACTGGGTGTCATCCGCACAACACTGAAAGTTAGAGCAGAATGTAGTGGTGCGGGGACAAGAGGTGCCCGTTAGTGGTTGAAAAGCCAGGGAAGAAAGGTTAGACACCTGGGGAACACCACAAGTGGAGATATATAAGAGAGGAAAGACCCCAGTTGCACCTCAGAGGGTTGGTCAGTGAGAAAGGAAGTCAACCAGGCCAGGGCCTGACCAGTGATATCCAGGTTGTCACAGGGTGCGATAGAGCAGGTTGGTAGTGTCAAAAGCAGAGGACAGATCGAGGAGAATGAGGACAGATGAAAAATTAGAGTCAAGATTAGAGAGCAAGTCTTCACGGGTGTTCATGAGAGCAGTTTCCCTGCTTCTGGCAGCTCTGGGGCAAGACTACTGGATGTGGAGACAACCAACAGATTCAGTATGCAGATTAAGCTGGGAGATGGCTAGCTTTTCCAGGAGTTGGCCCATGAATGAAATGATGGACATAGGGCGATAGTTAGCCAGATAGGAAGGATCGGCAGAGGTGTTCTTTACAAGGGGGTGCACAAGGGAGTGCTTAAGGGGAGAGTGGAAGGTTCCAGTGGCAAAAAGAGGAGGTAGAGGAAGAGAGTGTGGACAGGATGCCCTGAGTTTTAGTGGTGAAATGAGAAGCCAGAGCCATGCAGAGGGCCTGGGAGGGAACAGGAGAGGTAGAGACTGCAGCAGGATTGGCCAGCTCCTTGCAGATTTTGAAACGTTTGTCTGAGTTGTTAGATGCCTGCAGAGGCGCAGGCTTGGATGTAGGCTCTCTTCTTAGATAGGACAGAGAGTCTGTATTGCCTTTGGAGCAGGAGCAAGGCCAGTTTGTCAGAGGGTGCGCCTGATGCCCTCCACTTCCTCTCAGCCACCCTAAAATTGCATTTAAGGGTGACGAGATTGGAATTGTACCAAGAGTTGCTCTTGGATTTGGGCTTCACACGATTCCTTATGACAGTGGCAAAGACGTCCAGAGTGTTAGAGATAGAGAGATGAAGGTTAGAGAGGACTGTGTCAGAGTGTGAGTCAGCCAAAGGTGTAGGAGGAGGAGAGAAAGTAGCGGCGAAAGCCTCAACTGACGCAGAAGGTAGATGGCAGTGCTGGGGTCGGCTTGACCTGAGGGGTGGCGAGAGGTGGGAGGAAAGGAGAAAATGGTCGCTCCAAGACAGAGGAGTGGTGAGAGGTTTAGAGAGGTAGAGGTCTGAAGATATCAGAACATCCAGAGTGTGCCCTGAAGAGCTGAAGAGTGGGTCAGGCTAGAGGGAAGAACAGAGAGAGAGAGAAAGAGAGAGAGAGAGAGAGGGAGAGAGAGAGTGAAAGAGAGAGAGAGAGAATCACAGAGGTTGCGAAAGAGCCCCGAAGAGGGCCTAGTAGCATCCAGGTGGATGTTCAGGTCTCTGAGGAGCAGTTGAGAAGTAAGGGCAAGGAGGGAGGAGGAGGTCAGCCCACTCAGAGAGGAAGAGGGCGACCTGACCAGGCGGCCTGTAGATAATGGCCAAAGTGAGAGAAAGCCCAGGAGAAATAGACAGCCTGCAGATGAGACATTCAAAGGAGGAGTAGTCCTGCATTGGAATGACAGTAGCAGCCCTGCCAGACCGGTTGGTTTTGGGTTTGAAGAGGATCTTGTAGCCATCGTGAAGGAGAGTGTCAAAACACGTGACAGAGCTGGCCGAGAACCAAGTCTCGGTAAGACTGAGTACATCCAAATGAAGCTCTTCCAGGAGACAGCAGATGTCAGAGGAATGTTTGCCAGTGGAGCGTGAGTTGAGAATAGGGATGTGGAACAGGTGGCCACCTTTGAAGGACTTCCATTGAGGGGTACAGGCCAATGGTACGCCTGAGGATGAGCAGAGGAGGAAGGAAGAGATGGTAGGGTAATCAGAGAGGTAGGGTAATCAGAGAGGAAGAAGAGGGTGCCAGAGCGGTAGTGGAGGCAGCAGAGGAAGGAGGCAACAGGGTGGCCTAAGAAGCAGCAGAGGGTGCCAGAGAATTGGCGGAGGAAGGAGGCGGCAGAGGAGCCAAAGAGGGGTAAGTAAGGATAGCAGGAGTCGAAAGAAAGTTGATAAGGCACGGGAAGCGTCTATCAAAACGGAGGAGATTGGCCTTAGGCACCTGGACCAAGATGGTGCCATTTAAGTAGACATTAATGATGGTTTTAGAGGAGTGGAAGACCCACCGGGACCCACCATTAATGGGAGAAGAGTAAAAAGGAGAGAGAACAGAAACCATATGGGGGTCCATAAGCCTGGAGAGGGAACGAAACAGAGGATGTTGGTAAGGGTCTGTCTGGAGGAAGCACTGGTTTAGGTATCAGCGATACAAAGGCCTGGGTTGGAGACCAGGATGTCACTTTTGAGCTTCTTCCTGCCTGACTTAGTGAGAGGGACAGGATAGTCGATAGAATAGCAGTTGGATCTTTAAGTTCAAATTATTTATCTATGTGCACACACATGCAAAGGAATGGCAATAATTAAACTGCATTTTAGGAGCTAAACTTATATTTGCTAGATTGCATTGCATGCACGCCTAAGACCCTCTTAAATGCAAACAAGATTAAAACAAAACATCTTCATACCTTGAGAAAGTGCTGCTGCACGAAACACGTGATGGCCAGTCTGTAGATATAAATGCATGAAAATAACTAATGACAATGGCCCTCATTACGACCCTGGCGGAAATCGAAAAACGATGGCGGAAATGCAATACCGCCATCGAATAGCGCTCGGTGCGATTATGACCCGTCACCGTAAAGTACGATGCCATTAGCGACACCGTAGTGAACGCCAACGCTAACTGCACCAAGTACGCGCACGCGCGCCATGCGAAACCGTAATTACCACCATGGCGCAACGGTACGCGAATTCTGACCCTAGCGGACATATACCTAACGCCATCAAGCATGGCGGAAAGTACCATTCCGCCATGGTGAGAAGTACGGCATCGCGAACCAACCGTAAAAGGCCTTACTGAGTGCCTGTACACCACTCCCTGGCCACATTGCACAACTCCTCGTAGGTGCAATGAAGTCACAATGCAACCAGTGAAATGTACAAGTCACCCATGCATGCCAACGAACAAATGAATCTAGGGGCTCCAAGTGCCTTGTGAGTGGCCATCCATATTTGCCATGGCACCATTGCCGTACTGATGCAGCACAGGCATGTGAAGGTTCAAGTCCAGCAACATGAACTGAAATATGAGACAAACAAAAACAGGCCCCCCATCGCTTGACACCAGTGTAAGGCAACATTCAAAGTAGTATCCTGAGTGAGACTGCACCAGCCCTGTACTCATGCCAGTAAACAAACCAACCATCAGCATAAACATGTACCACACAAGTTGGCAGAGTGACTGAGCAGCCAGGCTCATCTCAAGAGGGGCCAATGGGAGCTGCAGGGCACAGATGGCACGAATACAGAAGCTATTCCAATGGACATGACCTCAGTCTCCCTCCAAGAAACGCACGCAAACACAGGCACCTGTGAACAGCCATATTCTGATAATCACATCATTCCACCAATCCACCTGGCTGACCGGCATCTGTTACACAAAAGCTAATCCCCCGCCCCTGAGCATGACATCATTAAAACAGTCATAATGGCAGCCCCTATCCCTGACCTCACTGGGCTTCGTAGGCAAACGCGCCCAGTACAGTACCACGCAACTATACTCAGAAGCCGGAACCCAATGCAGATCTTCTCACAATACATCGCTCCACAAATAGGAATATGCTACATTACTTGCAAAGAATAACGCTACACGGTCAATATCATAATCAAAATTTAATGCACAACAAAATCACCAAGCCCATACAGCTATTAGGTCATGAACTCCAAAATATATTTCATTATTGTGGGCTGCATCCGCAATAAATGACCAGCTTCTTCTTGTGTGACGCCCTGTTCCTTCATGGTACACAGGGGCTACATTCACGTCCAAAAAGGCAACATGGAAGCGCCTAGAACCGCAGGGCCGTCCCATTAGGTAGGCACTAGTCCAGCTGAAAGGTCGATATGTTGCTCCTAGCCACTAGTACTGCGTAAGGGCATGTGGCCCATTGGCGATTGTCCCATAAGATCGTAATGGTGCTCCACTGATTAACACGAAGCAGCAGGTGTCGGGAGTAAAAGCCATCTGCAGGAGTGGCATACAGATGGCAGCGGCAAAAGGGGAGGAGATACCTGTCACCCAAATGAAATGAAAAAGAATAGTATGGGCATCAGAACTTCATTTGAATTACTCACTTCAATGATCACACTAAATCCACAGCCATATGCATGCTAGCCCACTCAAAAGGATTATTCCCACCCAAAAATCACTTGAGAATCATAACTATGTAAATCGAGGTGAAAACACTATTACAAACGAGTGTTTGTGTGCATGCGTCTGTTAAAACAGAATCCATTAGATGGGATTAGTAACGTGCATAGACACAAGTGTTTGAAGGCGCGTCGAGACAGGGAGGGTTCAACAAGGGCAGATAGACGATGGTCCCACTATGGCAGCCCTGCATCACATAGCGCAGGGGAAGTGGATAGATTCCAAAAAGCCCTGTACATGGCAAACTCTCCATTAAATCATCTGTCCATGCATCCATACATCATTCCCTCATCCCGGTATGAAAACGCCTGATTATTTACTCACATAACATGTGAAATTTCCATTGAGTCTGTGCGTAATGCAGTCTGCAAAATCCACTGTGCTCCAGCCCGGAATTCCAGTGTTGTGAAGTGACATGTATTTGGGAACGTCCTGCCTTATCGTCCACTACGCTATTGCGCATCCCATACTATTCCTATCAATCATTGCATTCTCGCCATGGCCCCTGTCCGAAGGACATTAAACAATAGAACATTATATCTGCAGTCAGACCTGTGGGCGTCTCCTCGCCGCTAGCTGAAAACCGAAAGCGCTGTCCTTCGAATTCCTCATTTGCAACATCACGTCGAAAAGGCATCTGTGACCGCTTGAAATCACAAATCCATCCATGTAGTGCGGCAGTGTGTGAAAATGGCAACTGGCTTCGCTCACAAATGGGACGCCCCGCCCGTCGGTGAACCTCGGTACAGTGCTGCATGAGGGTCCACCGTCAATCGAGTACTACATTCCACTGACCCTTCACAAGTTTGTTCGCGACTGCAAAGATAGTATGTGAAACAATGGGACCATAGCAGAATGAACATATGAACCAATATTTCACTGCCATCGGGATTAAATACATGATTGTAATAGCAAGATGCCATGCGTCGAATTGCAGCGTTGTGTGCGGGACGTGCTCGCCCAAAGGGGATTGCAGCTTGCACAGGTGGAATGAATCACCACAGGTGGAGGCTATACAGCCTGAAAACACATAAATTGCACACCCAACCCCCTCCCACAACCACACCCACTCCAAAATGCTACCGGCAGGACTAGCGATGTTGGCCCTGGGGGACCTGATAGCACTGCAAGTACTCCAACTTCAAGAAGAAGACGAACACCAACTACTACAACAACCGGCCGCACAGAGGAGACGCAGGAGGAGGAGGAGGGCAAGGCAGGGCCAGCAAGGCCCACCAGCACAGCCACTACCACCACGCAGGCAGCCCGCAATCCCACGCCTCCGAGCACATCCGTTCAACCTCACTGATGAGCAGATCCACACCCTCTACCGTTTGGACCGGGACACCATAACCGCCATTGTGGACATGACACACGCTGACCTTGTCAGCATGATAGATAGCCCAACCGCCATCCCACCCCTACTGAAGGTGGTGTCTGTACTCCACTTCCTGGCCACAGGCACCTACCAGCACACAGTCGGACAGTTGCATGGCATTTCACAGCCACTGTTGTCACGGACACTATTGCAAGTGCTCGATGCCCTCCTGAAGCACGCAGACGACTACATCTCTCTACCACGCTCGGAGCAGGAAATTACGAACACAAAAGTGGGATTCCATGCACTTGCCGGCATACCGGGTTGCATTGGTGCCATCGACTGCACCCATGTGGAATTGGTTGTCCCACATGCCATGGAGGCCCAGTACCGCAACCGAAAACAATATCATTCTCTTAATGTACAAATGGTGTGTGACTCCAACAGGATCATTACACGTTGCGGCCTCGGCACTGAGACCGCCCTGATTGACCTTAAGACACAGATGGACAACATTAAAGACAATGGTAAACTAGCCCTCCTTCTCCTCCTTGACTTATCGGCCGCCTTCGACCTGGTCAACCACGACATCCTCTGCAAACATCTATCCTCAGCAGCCAAATTTTCAGATAACGCCAACGCATGGATCCATTCCTTCCTTAACAACAGATCCATGAGAGTCTTCGCACCCACAGCCTCTGCCATCCCAGCCCCAGTCACTTGCGGTGTCCCCCAGGGCTCCTGCGTCTCCCCCACTCTATACAATGTATTCACGAAACCCCTCTTTGACATACTGGACCGTTTGGGTGTCATCTACACCAACTACGCAGATGACACCCAAATACTGATCCCTTTAACAAGCGACTACTCCACCGACCTCACTGCTCTCAACAACATTTATTCCATTATCCAAGAATGGATGGCCAAGCATGGCCTATGCCTTAATGACGACAAGACCGAGCTTCTTCTCCTAGGTTCCCAACCCAGACTTAATAAACTCGACAAACTCTATCAAGCATTCACTATAGACGGCAATAACATCATCGTCTCTAACAGCGTCAAAACCCTAGGAATCTACCTCGACTCCTCCCTCACACTGACAAGACAGATCAATTCCATCTCATGAGCCACTGCTTACACTTGTAAACTTATCAATGCCAGCAGACCTTACCTCTCACCATCCAACTGCATCACCTTAGCCAGAGCGCTAGTCCTTTCCAAAGTTGACTACTGCAATGCACTATACTTGGGAACCAGTCAGAAAAACATCAACAAACTACAAGTCATACAAAACAACGCCTTGCGAGCAGCCCTGAACATACCCAAACATGAACACATCTCGGACGCCAGACGCACCTGCCATTGGCTATCCATACCACAAAGAATTGAATATAAAACCATCTCACTCACACACAAATGCCTAGCTAACCAAGCACCCAGATACCTATCCGACAACCTCAAGCACCACACCCCAGCGCGCCCTACCAGATCAGCTCAAACACACTGCTTAAATATCCCAAGATTTAAGCTCCAAAAAGCAGGTGGCTCCAGCTTCCCCGTGCTTGCCTCCAAACTTTGGAATTCACTTCCACTCGAGCTGAGATCAGAACCGTCCTTTCACAGATTTAGACACAACACCAAAACTTGGCTTCTATCCAAAGAAACTGCCTAGCCCTACCGCACTAGCATGCACCAAGACTGTAAATTTGTAAATATGTAATCGATGTGTACATTTCTGCTGCATTATTCTTGTTGTATTCATTATTCTTGTTGTATTCATCGCAAGCGCCTGGATGCCCTAGGGCCAGGCGGCGCTATACAAATAATAAACTAAACTAAACTAAACGTTGTTGTGCCCGATTTCCTGGATCAACCCATGATTCTATGGTCTTGAGGAACTCTACAATACCACGCTACATGGAGCGACACGCAGGGAACAGATCCTGGCTACTCGGTGAGTCTCATTTCATGCATGATAATGTGGGGTATGTGATGCGGCAATGACCTGGCAGGAAGGGGGGGGGGGTGCGTACGTAGCAATGTCATTCCACAAACATCCTTTATTGTCCACATACAGGTGATGCCGGGTATCCACTGAAGAGATGGCTCCTTACACCACTCCGGAACCCACAGAACCAGCATGAGGAGGACTACAACCATGCCCACTCACGTACCCGTGTAGTCATAGAACAGGCATTCGGCCTACTGAAGACTCGTTTCCGCTGCCTCAGCAGGTCTGGCGGGGCACTCCTGTACCGCCATGAGAAGGTTGCAAAGATGGTCATGGCATGTGTCATGCTACACAACATGTGCGTACGTAGAAATGTGCCCATGCCCCCTGACGCAGAACTGCAAGCACCTGAAGATGGTCATGATGAGGGTGGGGATGTGGCAGCACCTCAAGGAGTCCGCGAGGCACAGGGGGGCCGTGAAATTCGTCAGATTCTCATAGATTCATGCTTCTAGCACTCACGCCTGGTGGCTGATACATGGACACGGGACTTGTGGCACTGTGTGTGTCTGGAACATGCACAATATGGACTGTACGCCTATAAAGGCCTCGTACACAAAGATCAATGTCCACACATCTCATTGGATGATTGTGCAATGTTTATAGCATATGTGAAATTATGTTACACACCCCATCGACCCGCCACCCAAGTGAGCCCAACACACCCCCTCCACCCTCCTACCTCCCCCCCGAACACCAGTGTACAAAGATGCTCATTGTCAGTGGGCAGACGCTATTGCAAGCCCCCTCTCCGGGTATCAGGGGCACCCCTGCCTGTGGAGCGCAGGTTCCTCCCAGATCTACGTTGGGGGCTGCCCTGGACGGAACTTGCAACGGATGATGTCTCTGCCTGCTCACGTCCATGCATGTCCCTAAGGGTTTGTGAGAGCTCAGTGAGCACACGGCGCACAGCGGCAAGTTCAGCACATACGTCTTTGGACGTCGCATGCAGTTCCCCCCTCAGGCTCTCGGTGCTTCTCTCCATTTGTACTCTCAGGCTCTCGGTGCTTCTCTCCATTTGTACTCTCAGGCTCTCGGTGCTTCTCTCCATTTGTGCCCTTAGTGTCTCTGTACTTCTCTCCATTTCTGCCCTAAGTGTCTCAGTTGATGTTTCTATGGCTGCCTTAGTACCCCCACATTCATCAGCATGGTCCTTGAGGAGCGTGGCCAGTTGCTGCTGTTGCACGATCACCTGGTCGAGGGACTGTTGCCTCTGCTGTGCCATGGCCATTTGCGGTGGTGTCACAGAGGGGCTGATCACCTCATGTTGCCTTGCCACAGGGCTTGTGGGGGATGGCCAGTCGTCATCTTGTGGGTGCCCCTGCGTGGTATCCTCATGGTGTACGGGATGAAACAAACAGGGGGATTGAGACAGGTCATGGATGGATCCTACATCGACATCACCGTTTTCTGTGTCGGAGCATGCTGCCATTAATGCAGTGTCACCTATGGTGCTGCTGCCACCAGAAGCAGTGCCTTCTGTGGCATCCATTGGGGGGACCTGTGGTGGTGCTGTTGTGGGCATGCTGGCTGCTGGGGTGCCTGTTGAAGTCCCCTCCTGTGTGCTGCCACTTGATTTGTGCTGCTGCCGTGTCTTGATCCGTGCAGCTGAGGTGGAGGGTCTTTGGCCGTTGGTCTTGGCCCTCTTTGCAGGTGTGCTGGTAGGGGTGTCCTGGAGCTCGTCGTTAGAATCGGACCCTGTGGTGGAGTAAAGGAGGGCGAGCGTTAATAATGGGTCTGTGGAAATTGGAATGGCAATGTATCACATGCATTGGGGTGGTACCCGAGGGTGATTTGGGTCAGGGCCTTAGAGGTGGTTTCATTTTTGTGTGGATTGAGGATGCAGTTGTTTTGCAGCCTGCAGTTAGGGTGTGCCTGCTGCACGTGTAGAGGGTGTTTTTAGGATTTTTAATTATTTATGTATTTAATGTGAGTTTTAAAGTGCGCTATCAGGCCAATGTATGTGGACGTTCTCCTGGACATGTGTTTCTGTTGCACTATGTGGACACATGGTACTTCACATGATTGGACATTGTGGATTTAGCATTGTTTTATTTGGGCCACCTACCTGATTCTTCGGATGTCTGCACTCCTTTCTCCATCCCTCCGACTCCCTCTATACTCTCCATTCCAATGGTGGAGGCACAGATTTCTTCCCAGGGGGTCAACTTGATGGGTGATTCCGATCCTCCCCCGGTAGCTGTGGCAATGTTACGGTTGGCGGATAGTATGCTCCGTACGCGTATCCGCAAGTCGTCCCATCGCTTTCTGCATTGCTGTGGGTTGCGGGGTGCGGTCCCCACCGCACTTACCCGCTGTGCCACCAGGGCCCATATGGCCTTCTTGTTCGCAAGTGCCGTCCTGGTCATTTGCGTCGAGAAGACGACGGCAGCATTCTCCTGGAGGGTCTCTGTGAGCACGGTGAGTTCCTCACGGGAGAAGTGGACCTGCCGCTTGCGGTCGCACGCTTTTTTCGCTACTTTTCCCATTTTTATTGTTTTCACTAGGGTGGATGACGGGTTGGGATGTGTCTCAGGGTAGTATTTTTAATGGTTGTGTGGGAATTCTGATTTTATAGGTGTACGGCGTGCTGTTTCCCGTTCCGGGACCATGTTTTTACTTCCGTTTCCGTATATTTACGGTCACCGTATTTTCCGATTGCCGCTCATTACGGTGACCGCTATGATGGGTGGCGGAATTGCACCTAGGGCGCCGTACGACGGCGGTGAGGGGCGTTTTGGTGACATTTCCGCCATCGCGGACTTTGCACTTCCGCCATGGCGTAGTGCTCGTGCCCGATGGGTCGGAATTAGCCGCACTTTACTCCGTCGTGCAATGGCGGAAACGCTATTTACGCTATGGCGGTCAGGTCAGTTACTTTCCGCCAGGGTCGTAATGAGGGCCAATGTGTTAATAATAGATGAAAGGATGGAACTGTTTTTACTGTTATTGGGCACAACTCTATGCCAAATAAAGAACAGATAATAAAGAAACGTTGTGCAGGTCTTTTTTGATCCGTGCTATTTTCGCACAGCCACACGAGAAACTTTGTGCAGGTCTTTATGGTTTCGTAAGGATTGCCGGCTTCCCCAGTGAGAGCAATAAAATGTTTTCAAAGTGCATAGAGAAATAGCGTGTAATCCAAAACAAAAACTTGAAAGAGATTAAAAGTTCCTGTTGAGCAAAAAAAGGAAAACTGACGCATTCAACAAAAACGGAGAATTTTTTTATTTATTTTTATTTATTTTCATTTAGTTTATACAAACTTTTGAAAAACGTTGTCTTTAACACATGCACAACATTCCATCTATCATCTATCATCTATCATCCTTAAGTATTCTTCTCTATAACACCTTATTTGGTCTACTTCTTGAGGATTGTTCTACAATCATTTCCTCTGTCTTCGCCCCAACAATTATTCTTTCTTGTCGGTCTTTTCAGAGTGGTTGGTCTCCTGACTTGTAACTGTGTGGGACACTGTTTAGGCGACCACTGGACTCGTTTTTAGACGATTCTGCAGTAACTCTAAAAATCGCATTAATGCAATCAACAGTGACTTGCTTTCAGTCAAGTGTAGTTGTCTCCACCATTCCTCTTCAGACAGCGTCTGGTAGTTTGTCATCACCTTTCCCATGCAAAATGTAGAATTTAAGACAAGCAGCAAAAGTAAGTGAATTTTCTGGCAGATTGTAACAAATGCCTAACAAATGTGAGATGCATATTGCAAAGAAGGAAGGGCGTTTTCAATGTTGTGATCTTTATAACCAATGTGCCCGTAGTGCCCCCTAAATAAGGGGACTTATCAGGAAACACTATTGTCCCTGGGTAACCTACATTTCACTCCAAATGAAATATAAGGAGCAGTGTTAAATACGAGGTTCGCTTGAAACTCCTACTCCATGAAATGTGAACTTTGTCTGTCTCACTCTTCTGTCCGATAGAGCAGGCATGACTGAGGTCCAGGGTATTCCTGGGGCTGAGGTTCTGTCATGAGTTAAATGTATAAAACAATAGACATCCGTTGCCACAATTTTGTAACAACCCTGAAAGCCTGGATTAAGGGATATAATAGAGTATGACAATTGAAAAGAAACCGTGTTAGCTTCGTATAGTAGCACCCATGGCATTGGAGACACCACCCACCAAGCCCAAAACATTTGTATTTGTGAGTCCAAGCCCACGTTTTGAGCTGGCTGATGGCTCATTGCTGCAACACCTGCTCTCCCCCTTTTGGAACCATGCACCGTTTATTCTGTTTCCTCCTCTAACACCACGCCGAAGTAATGCTAGTCCCTTTTCACTCTTCACTTCAGTCACTTAATGAGGATGGAAATATGACCAGTATGGTCCGAGTGCAACAAAGAACATTTTCATTTTTTTGAACGTGCATTAGTATACGTGGCGAAAACAACTGCTAGGGTGGCTGTTTAGGTGCTTAACATTTCCATGATACATGAAGGGATCTCTCTCTCGCCCTCTCTATGTCTCCTACTGCTCTTTTTAGATCTAGATTTCTCTCTATGCAAGATCTTGTGAAGATACCTATTAGAGGTACCCTTGTGTCAGTCAGCTGCTCCATGATGCAGAATTGTCACCGGGAGGATAGCTCAGCAGCAACGTGTTTACCTTGGAACCAAGACAACACGAAGCAACACAGGTTCGATCCCAGCGCGTTATAAATACACAACTAAGACAAAAAAAAAAAAACAATTACACAACAAAAAACAAACAATTCCTATAACAGCGCCTCGATGCCCGCGGGCTGTGTGAGCGCTTTAAAAATGCAAATAAATAAATAAACAAGTTCCTCATGGTGACCACTCTGTTACAGGCTCAGCCAGCTCATAGAAGCAGGTGGAGCTATTTAAGTTGGGCATAGAGATTTCAAATTTTGTTTTAAAAAGCTTCTTTTGTTCCATGTTGCTTGGTAGATCATGTTTTTGCACGTGCGTGCTAAATTGCAATTGCGTGCTACTATTTTTGGTATTCATGCTGCCAGGCACATTGATAATTATGTAGTACGTTCTGTTTTTAGGAATTGCCTTTTATTATTATAACAAGGTTCTTGTTCCATGTCATTCAGATGCCCTGTAATGTAGAGAGTGTCTTACATTAGGCCTTTATAACTGAACTACAGCAGATCTTTCACAGGCTTCATCTTGAATTAGTACCCGTCGAGAGGGTGTGACAGCCTCCCAGGCAATGGGGAGGCTCAGAATGCGGCCGTTACGACAGTAATCCTGCCACCCGGAGCCTCCTCAGGGCTGGCACCCAACATCTCCCCTCGCCAGGGAATTAGATAAGTCTTCCCCTCCCCTTAACCCCATCCACAGAAATCCCTCACCACTTAGCTTCTTTTCTGTCCATTTCTGTAACGGACACACTGGCAACACTTAGGTCCCCAGCGCGTGCCCGCTCCTGATCTGCGACAGGCCATCATGTAAAGGAAGAAGGGACTATACATAGTCCCTTATATCCTTTCATTGGTGGCCATTTTTATGTTTACTCTTTTTTAATGGCCGCCACGGAAAGAGAGAAGGTACTACATGTAGTTCCTTCTCTTCCGTTTCCATTGCAGCCGTTTTTTTTGTTTACCTTTTTCTATTTTTGTTTCAATGGCTGCCATGGAAAGGGAAAATGGACTTCATTTTACAATTCCCGGCGGCCATTGTTTAAAAAAAAAAATCTGTTCTGAAATGTAGGAGCGTTTCGGAACAGAAATAGTACCCCGGTTTTATAGGCTGGGGTACTAATGGCAATAGGCCCCTTGCAGGGAGGCATTACAACTTCAGGTAATGGACCGGGGCCTTCGTTAAGGCCCGAGCGAAACTATGAGCCCCAAGGCATTACCTGAAGTGGTAATGCCCCCCCTGCTCAGGGCCTATTGCTTTAATGTATTTATTTATTTATTCATATTTTTAAAGCGCACAATCAGCCCGAAGGCATCGTGGCGCTGTTACATAAAAACATTGCTCTGGTTACAGAAGAAGGCAAAAATGGTTACAAGGCAATTAGTTTTGCAAACGCGTATTTGGTTACATGGCGTTAAGTACATACATCATAGTGGAACAATAGAAGGTCATGAGGGAGAGGGCAGAGATAGGCTATGCGAATAGTTTGGTTTTGAGGGATTTGCGAAAGGAGTACAGGGAGGCTTCAGCTCTGAGAGAGGTAGGGAGGGCGTTCGAAAGCTTAGGTGCAATGTTTGGGAAGCTAATGCCGCCAGCTTTGGCTCTTCTTATAGTAGGAACTTGGAGTTGGTTGGCATGGTGGCTTCTTTTGGGGCGTAGGGAAGATTTCTTGGTTATGGTTTCTGATAAGTAGGGAGGTGCCGTGGGATGTATGCATTTGTGTTTGAGGGTGAGTATTTTAAAGTTGATTCTTTCCTTGACTGGGAGCCAATGTGCATTTCTTCGGGCCTGTGATACATGGTCAACTTTGGGAATGCGCAGTGCAGCACGGAGCACATTGTTTTGCACTATTTGGAGCCAGTTTAGGTTTTTGGTAGACGGGCCTGCTAAGAGCGCATTGCAGTAGTCCAGTCTGGCCCCTATTGTGGCTCTGGTGATGGAGAGGCAGTTAGGTGTGGTAAGATATGGTTTTAAGGCATAGATGAGTTTGGTGGTCAGTGCGGAAGGCGAAGAGATGGCGCTAACTTGTCTTGTCATAGAGAGAGTGGCGTCTAGGTAGACTCCTAGCGTCTTTACAGCAGTGGAGACAGGTATGCTGGTGCTGTCAATGGTCATGTGTGAGTAATCTTGGCTAAGCTTAGTAAGGGTTTCGCTAGGGGCTAGCATGATGATCTCAGTTTTGTCGTCGTTAAGGCAAAGACCATTGATCGCCATCCAAGTTTTGATAGTGGTGTAAATGTAGAGTAGAGCATTTGTGTCTTGGTCACAGTCGCCAGTGAGAGGGAGGAGTACTTGTGTGCCATCAGCATAATTAGTGTACGCTGGGTGCTAGGGCTAACAGAGGAGAACAGATGAATGCAGTGCTAAGCACAGTCAATAGTGGTGGATACAAACACAATGGGTGCTAGGGCTAACAGAGGAAGGTAGATGAATGCAGCGCTAAGCACAGTCACTAGTGGTGGATACAATCACAGTGGGTGCTAGGGCTAACAGAGGAGAACAGATCAATGTAGCGCTAAGAACAAATGATTGCCGCTAGGGCTGGCAGTGGTGAAAATAGTCAAAGTGTGCTGTAGCCGAGTGTGGACAGGCAGCTATTCAGATGGTTGCTTGAGGGAGAGAAGGGAGCAATGGCGGAGGACAACTGCGCCGGGTGGGTAGTGCGAGTTGCTTTAAAAAGCTTGCTGGCAGCTATATGGAACTAAGCAGGGGCAATAGTGAGACAGGCTCCAGGAGCATTTGGACTCACCTATGACAGTAGGTATGTCTGTGTGCGAGCCGGTAGCATGGCGGCTCCTAGCGCCTGTAGCGCTCGGTCAGCTCAGTCAGCTGTTGGCCTTCTTCCTGGGCCTTACTCTGCCTGCCGGCTTCCGCCTGACGGTGATTGGGCGTGAGTAATGTGGATAGGCTGTGCCAATGGGGAGATTCCTGGATGCCTGGACCCTATGAGACAGATGGGACATGCCTTGCAATGTCATCATTAGTGGTGTGTGTCAGAGGTCTGATCATTTTTCTATTCAGTTTGCATTTTCCTTGCCTGTGAGAACATTCAGCCACAACATTTTAATATACTACTACAACATGATTATCACTGTGTGCATTTTAACTTTGTGCTGTGTCATTTACAGTAATGTAATAATACAGAATAATAATAACAATAGCAATAATAATAACAATATCAGATGGGATTAGGTACCATATCTATGAGAACCATGAACAAATAGAGTAATGAGGCCAAAGGTTGAGTTCCTTTATAATGTCATGGAACGTAGCAGTGACTTGTAGTGTCCTTTTTACGAATGTTAGGGGCTATTTTATTAAACAATAGAACCACAGGAGGGGAGGCGTTACGGTACAGTAATGCCCCCGGCCGATAGTTAAAAGCTGAGCGAAGTGAGGCCTTTAACCTAGCCCTGGGGGCCTTACCCGACCAGTTATGCCCTCCCTCTGAACGTTCTTTTGCTATTAGTACCCCGGCACGTCGTACCAGGGTACTAATAGCATTTTTTCTTGAGTTGTGAAATGGGGTTGAAACCGTTTTGCAACTCGAGGACAAAAAAAAAGGGCCACCAGGGATCGGGGAGAAGGGACTACATGTAGTCCCTACCAATGTTACCTGTAAGGTGCGTGCCTGTGCGGCCGCGCACCTTTTGATTGTGAGCCGCGCATAGTGCTTATTTTGCCGCGCACTTGCTCCAATCATCATTTTGTGATTTTTTTTTTTTTAAATAAAATATAATTTAAGGCTAGCCACCAAATGTAAATACGTGGCCGAATGACTTTGGGGTCCCCTGGGGACGGTTTTTCGTCAGCCACCTTTGGGCCGTTTTAAAAAAAATATTACAAAGTAATTTGTTTATTGGCACTGGCAGGCCTGGCCTGCCCTGCCCACAGTAACAGTGTGTGTGCGGCATGCCGGCGCCACGGCCCACCTGGAGCAGCTCGTCCGAGTCATCACAGGCTCACAGTCACAGCAGGCCAGGAAGTCAAGTCAGACTCATGGGGGGGGGCTGGGCCGCCTGGGGCTGGGCTGGGTTGGGCAGGGCAGGAGCCAGGAGGCGCTGGCGGCACTGTCTGCAGACTGCACTCTGCACACAATTGCAAACACTAAAGCAATTGTAACACCTGCCTCCTCCTTCCCAGTCCTGACCCTGGGGGGGCAGCCTGCCTGCAGTGCTGAGCTGGAGCCCAGTGACACATTTCACACTAGTTGCTTCAACTTTGCAGGAAGTAACAATTGCAAAGTTGAAAGCAACTTCCACTTGTGCCCTCAGAAGGAAGAAACAATACTGCTAGTTCGTATTCCTTATTCATGATGTATCCTGCTCATTTGATCGTGATGTCCAGTAGGGGAAAGGTTTCCAGCGTCGAAGCGTTCCAGGGATGGAAGCTTTCAGTTCCAGCTAAGAGCAATCGTGTGTTTCGCAGAGCAAACAGAAACAAGGTGAATATCATACGTAGGGGGGCGTGCGAGGTGGGGGCTTGGACAATGGGTAGCTGAGAACAAGGTATTTTGTGTGGCTCCATATTTGCACTTCATATGGTGAGGTTGCACGTCCGCTTTATTTGTTGCCCTTGGTGTGCGCGTGATATGCTAGAATCTGCATCAGGGGGTGGACAGTGCCGGTATGTGCTTCACTGCTGGCATGTTTCTGATGGAAAAAAGGAAGCAGTCTCAGACGGGTCGAATGGCGTGTTGAAGGGTTAATGCCCCACGTACATGCAGGAGAGATCACACTGGGGGGGGGGCAATATACTGCAGGACAGTGCGTGCAGTGCTCCAGCACAGGGTTATAAAAAAAAAAAAAGGTACGTAAATAAATGTCTAGTGTATGTCCTCCTATGTTTATGCTCGGGTTGTCGGTAGTAAAGTTAACCTCCCCATGAAATGGAATGAGGCTGTAGATAATGGGCAACCAGGTTTTATAGGCACTGGTAACATACGACTATCCGCCGAAGTAATGAAGTGAGGCTTTAAATGATGTGCAGCCAAGGCAGATGATTGAGAATCACGTGCTGGTCGCATTTATTATATGTTGGGTTTACACGATCTTTAAGTAGAATTTGAAGTGGGCAGGCGTGGCCTTCAGAGCTGCTCGCATTGACTAGAATGCAGTCGCGGCACCAGTTAATTCAAAGGCTTTGTCTAATCAGTGATGTGTGGTGGGGGGCAGAGCATGGGGCTTTGCGGGAAGCAGAAGAGAAGTGGGGGTTAACTCGCAGGAAACCCTATATTGTGTTAGGCATGTGGTTAGACCTGTGCACTCACGGGCATGCCAGTTCGAAAACAAGTGCGTTCGTTTGTGCGCTTGTCGGTAAGGTGGGGATCATATATATTGTTCAGGCCAGCATTGTATTAGCTGATGGTTTAGTGCCTCCATTGTAAGAATCGGTGCATGTACTGAGGAGGACTCGGGAGTTGGATGCATTGATGTTTGGGTGTTCCGTAGGAGGTGATAAGCGGAGGTTTTTGGGGGGTCGAGGGTCATGAATGCTGGGTATGGTCGATGGCAAACGCAGGTTGCGGCGTTAAGGTTTTCGGGAAATTTAAAGTGGAGGTGGCGAGTTTCACAACACAGTAACTGGAAAGCAACTCGCAGGGGAAAAATGGGGTGGGAGGAGGTACAGCCTCGTGGCTAATGGTGGCCGTTGCCCTCGTGGCAAGACTCTGTGTTTAAAAAAAAATAATAAGTAGATGGAGGGTTGTCCCACAGTGCATACATGGGCGCGAAATGTTATTTGTATTTCCTCCCAGCTTTCTGAGGTTTGCACAATGTATGTTGAGGTGGGATTGCTTGTGCTTACATTATGGCTCATTGTCCATGCTTGGTTAGTATGCGGTGTTAGCTATCCTGCCCTCGAGGCATAAGATGTCATATACAATAGTAATACGATAACGTAGTTTTTCGGGGTCCTGCAAAGTGCTACAGTGATATGCGGCCTGCCATTAAAAAAAAAAAAAAAGGAAAAAAAAAACAGCGCCGTTATGGCTCGGCAAGTTATGCTGCGCTGTCTAATGAATTTGCCAGTCCCAAACGTATGGCCCTGCCTTGTTATTGTGTGTAACATTTTATTGGTAAAAAATGACGTGCACCGTAATAAAAGGTCTTGTGCGTATTGTAATGTTTGATGGCTGCGTGGGGGGACTGGGTCTTTTCAGTTCGGGGTTCAGTATGAGGATTGCATTATACAGTGCTTAGAGGAGGGAGCAAAATGGCAAGAGGCGCTATGTAAAAACGGTTTGTTACCTAAATGAAGTTCAGTCGCAGTACCCATGCGTTGCTTGGCCTCTCTGTGGAGGGGTCATTAGTACATTTGAGTAGGGCATTCTCTCACCAGGCATTTCACGCGCACGCCAGTCGCCATTCCAGGGGGCACCGAGGGATGGTGGAGGCATTTATTGTCGTCTAGGGGGGTTGCATTGGACAGTGTCATCAATCAAGGGGAGTGGAGTCTGCCAGCGAACTTATATGACCCCAATTTAGGCACCAGAAGCAGCGCTGCCATCGGGGTTACGGTAGGGAGAGGTGCGTTGCAGCAATCCTGCCAGAGGGGCGGGACACATGGCAGTTGTGGGGGGCGTGCAGCTTGTCGCACCCAGGAGAACTCAGGCCGTTTGCGGTCTTTTGATGGCGGTCTTTGTCCTAATGGGCAGTCGTCAAACTGCTATGTCTGCAAGGCATGTATCAGCCCAATCAAAGATTTAGTTTCATGAATGTATGGCCTCAGGGCGGACGTTTGTAAGCTGTCCGTGCCACGTGCTTGGTATGTAGGCCCCCGTACGCCTTTACCTTTTGACATATAGGGAAATGTTTGGAACGTCAGCCAGCCAAAGCTGCAATTTAGCAACTCTTGTCCTTGTGGTGAGCGGGTGCCGGTCTCGGGGCATTTAACCAGATGTTTCAATGTTATTTGTTTTCAAAATTGCGCAAAGAAATCTCTGTGGGCATTGGCAGGGTGGTTGGGTGGGGTGGTAGGAAGATGGTGGTAGGGCGAACCGTTGCGAATTCTTTTATGACCAACCAAGTCAGGTGCCAGATGCTTGCTGGCACCAGAGATTCGGAAGCGGGAGGTGGGGAACTACCAAAGTGGGCTGTGGGGGAGAAGTGGTTGATGCTAGAGCCTTTTAGTTTAAGTTACGCTTGCAGCAGCGATAGCTCTCAGGTCGCTGAAAGGGTTGCCCAGCACATACGTGTTAGTGAGAAGGTATAATTTCTAATGGGGCTCCATACAGCATTAAGGAAAGCACAGGAGTCAGGACACACGCACAGCAAAGAGGCCAATCCTTGTATAGGCGGCAGTTAGTCAGCAGCTAAAGGGCGCCGTAATGCGCTGAGGGGCTTGGTAGGTAGAGGTAGTGGGAAATATTAATTGATTAAGGACTATGGCAGGAAGCCGAATGCAAATCATATATACGACATGCATTGGTAATTAATTGAAGTATATGCAGCTCGAGCACCGCTGACGTTGCATTAAGATGCTACCAGAAGGAGTGAGTGACATGTCCGCACGCTCAGTTAAGTAGCGACAGCACTAAATTATATGATATTTTATTTGTATCGTGCTCGTACATAAGCGTTTCGGAGCGAGACAAGGCAAAGGGAGGGGAGAAGGGGAGAACAAAAACAACGATCTTCCTAGGCCCAGTGACATTGAGAACGCGCAAGTGCATAGGGGCACAGAGCTCCAGGGAGATAGATGTGTAGGGTGTGGGGTAAGTGGTACGCAAGGGGGGGTGGCTGCTTTATAAAGATACTATTTGTGGTAAAGTGACCACAAGGCAAGAAGGAGCGGTATTACAAGATATAAAGGTCGGTTTGTTAAGGCGCTAATTAGAAGTCAGGGACCATGTGGTAATATAATATTATCGCCTTGCTTAAATTTAGAAAAGTGTTATCATAAAACGCACAATGTTCATGGGAGGTTGTCCCTCAGTTAGCCATATCTGTGCTCAAATTGTCACCGTTTACATGGAGTGGCATTGAAGCAATGCATACTTTATCAACGCCAATAACCCGAATTCAAGAGCAGCATTATGGCAGGAAGTAGTACAAGGGGCGTATGTGTGCCTCAGAGGGCGAGTAACGCAAGTGTGAATGGACCAGGTGAGACCGGCTATGCCTTGTGGTTTCCTTCCCCACTGATGTGGCAGGAAGGGGGGGAGGGTGTGAGAGGCACTTCTGAAGTTCGTGCTAAATTATGCAGGCCTGCTGGTCTGCAAAGGCATTTTGGCATCTGCTTTAGGGAAGGGTTTGACTCTTTACTGAAAGAAGTCTCAAAACAGCCGTACTGGCACAGGCAGAGTGAGCATCGACAAATGGCACCAGTGAGGATGCATGGATGCTTGGAGCAGAAAGTAGAAATTATCTCAGGCCCATAACAACTATTAAAAATCCCCACGACAGGACTATGGCAGTCTTCAGAAATCTCTGTATGTGATAAACAGATCAAGATAAAAGGAATTGCATGAAGGAGCAAGAGAGTGGGAACCGCAAAGTGTAATCTGTGTTCCACTACAAGAACCCCTCTGCTCTTGTACCAACCCATCATAAAACGAAAGATCTTGCTAATGTTTAGAGATGTAAAAGGACACAATTTCAGATGAGCTAAAGTCTTGGGAGTAGAGTAGAGCACCCAAATGTCCCTTGAAGTAGAGCTTGTTGTGCCGCAAATTCGCATTCCTCGCTTGCACACTGTGGAATCTGATCACTAAGCCTTGCTCACTGGTGGGGCGCTGCGCCGCCGCCGCGCCGCCGCTGACCACCCCCGGTCTGGCAGCGCATCACTCAGTTCCGCACATGACTGAAAAACAGCCCGCACACAACTATTCTTTGGCGCACCAGTCCAAAAAAATTAGAGGGAACATTGGTCCCTACTCCCTTTCCATGGCAGCCGGGGGAAAAAAGAAAGGAACAGAGAAAAGTAGAATATGTTTGGATTAAAAAAGAACACTAATATTGATGATGCTTAGTAGTAATTTTGTGAATGGGTTAATGGACGTCTCCCTAAACACACTACCTATTAAATGACTGGCAATTTGTCATTTTATTAACCTTACTTATTTATATAGGGGGCCATTTGCTAAAAAATGACAATTGCATTCTAGAGACCACCAGTGCTTACACTTACGTGTTGCTGCCCCCCCCCCCCCCGCCCTGCATGCAATTTTCAACACTCCCAAAGTGGAGTGTAAAAGTAAATAGTAAAGGAAGGCAACAGTATTCCAATGGAATAGGCATGCTTTATTAGCAAGTGCTAATGAGAGGCATATTCCGTTGGAACCCTTTGGTTTTACGACTGCATGAAAATCTCATGCAGGCTTAAAAGCATATGCTCTCCTGAGAAACAGGAGGAAAGCAAAGTGTACATGCTATCTCTGCGTTGTGGCCCTCCTACGCCTCGGAACGGCAGGAAAATGTGCTGGCGCGCAAAAGTAAAGGGTAAAAGCGTCAAGCATGTTACTTTTACGCTGCAGTACATTCTAAAATGACACCCATATTGTTTTACCAGTGCCATGCATTTGCAATCAGGAGGGGCAAAGGCCATTGAGAATATTTGGTTTACGATGGCACTTAGACTATACATTCTGCTGCTACACATTCTGCTGCATAATTGTGCAAAGCTGCATCCTACACAAAGTTGCAAATATTCCCTACCACAGAGGATATGGCATGGAGAGAAAATGCACTGCACAAGTCGGAAAATGCAGTAGACATTGGAACTGTGTGGAGTGGAGTGGGTAATACAATTGTTTCCAATGTATTCAGCTATTCATGCTTTAGGTGAAATTGTTAACCTTCTCTACAGCATAGTATTGTTTACCTCTGGCAAAACATGTAAATGTATTAGTTTAAAGTCTGTTTAGAGTCTGTTTCCACATGTTTTTACATTTAAAATCATTGCATTTTCAACACTTTTACCCATAGTTTTGATAAGCATTTTCGTTAAAAATATATATTTATTGTGGAATTATTTACTATGTGTAGCCTCATGCTTACCAGTGGTATTAAACCCATAGTTTGAGAAACAGCAAATGCAATATCGTCTGTGGTTCTAACGGAGCTTTGAACTTGCATAATAGAAGCCCCCATGCTTTGATATAAACTACTGACTGCTCCCAGTTATGATGAATGGGAGTCCAGGTATTATTCACAGGCATGGAGGAGAGTATTATGCAAGGCAATCTCGTTTTTGTTTATTTTTTTTCATGGGAGAAGTGCAGTCATCTGAGTGTGTGAAATGAGTCCCTCTGTCTAGGGCTGGGTGAAATTTCTGCACGCAAAGTATAAAATTGCAAAATTCGCACTCGAACCCACTTCCACCCACTCGGCAAAATCAGCAGTACGGTTCCACTGCTGCTGAAATTTTACCAGCAAGGACATTTAACCCGGTTGTGTGCAGTTTTGCAAGGTGCGCCGGGGACGCAAGGAACAGCAAAATGGTTTCTGTTCTTGCGTCGTGTGACCAAACAGTGTGGTGTTTCGTTCCCATAATGGTTTGTGTAGCGGGATGAGAAGCTTTACACAGTTTTTTTTTTACAATTCATGATAGTTTCACACAATGAAATGAAAATCTTTGTGTGGTTCTTTCCGAACTGGCTTAGTTTGTGTGGGTCTTTCCGATCCGTGCTAGTTTTGCACAGCTACATGGGAATCTTTGTGTGGGTCTTTCCGATCTGTGCTAGTTTTGCACAGCTACATGGGAATCTTTGTGTGGGTCTTTCCGATCTGTGCTAGTTTTGCACAGCTACATGGGAATCTTTGTGTGGGTCTTTCCGATCTGTGCTAGTTTTGCACAGCTACATGGGAATCTTTGTGTGGGTCTTTCCGATCTGTGCTAGTTTTGCACAGCTACATGGGAATCTTTGTGTGGGTCTTTTTCCGATCTGTGCTAGTTTTGCACAGCTACATGGGAATCTTTGTGTGGGTCTTTCCGATCTGTGCTAGTTTTGCACAGCTACATGGGAATCTTTGTGTGGGTCTTTCCGATCTGTGCTAGTTTTGCACAGCTACATGGGAATCTTTGTGTGGGTCTTTCCGATCTGTGCTAGTTTTGCACAGCTACATGGGAATCTTTGTGTGGGTCTTTCCGATCTGTGCTAGGGTCTGTGATGGCCTGTCTTCAATAATGTATAAATAAAAGACTGAGACAACAAGTAGTTTGTATGGAATTCAACGAGAACCCAAATAATTTTATTAATAGCGTTTTCTTCTTCCTTTCCGAGGAAGTTTCAAAGAAAAGGATACGTCTTTAATGCTGGATCTTGCAAACTTGGTATCAGATTTGGCATCTCATCCGTCTCATGGTAAGTTGTCTGTCTCTTTAGTTGACCTTGACTCCCTCCCTTGAGGTCTGAGGTTACTTCCCTTATGTCGCCATACAGTTTTTAAAACAATGTCTCTTTTCCTCTTCTCTATTCAATGACTTTCCCCCCCCCCTTTTTGACTTCCTCAGCTTATTCTCTTACATTCTCTTTTCCCCAGGGTAACCTTCTCTGTTTGTTTTTCCACTTTGCACAAATTTGTCTTATAACACTTCTGATAATATAGTTTTTTTCTTTTGCAGAGGCTAATGTTGGTAGTCCCTGTTCAGACCACACAGGCACAGAGTCTATGCAGTTTCTCTTATACTATGTATCTCGTTTCACAGGAAATGGTAAACACACCTTTAAACTCTTCTCTTAGATCCTGTTCATAGGGATGTTGGATTCACCATTTCATACTCTTCATCTCTCTTCATTCGAACCCATGTGGATATCCATTAAGCAGTGTGGTTTCCCTACTTATAGTTCCCTGAAGTCTTTAACACTATCTACCCTTCAGGGTCTGACACTAATAGCAAGACATCGTCGGGTCTTCCCATATGATTTCCTGGCCTTACTTGTTTGCCGGCGTAACGGCGCCTACTGCTTCCTTCTGCAATCCGCGATCAGCTGTTTTCTTTCAGACACGGCCGTCTTCGTTCGTTCAGCTCGGGTTTTTCCCGTCACAATTATGTTTACTGCTTCTTACTTCGGCGACGTCTGCGATCAGCTGTTCCCTTCTGGGCACGGCTGTCTTCTTTTTCCTCAGCGCGGCGTTTTCCTTCGGCCAAGTAAGCGACAACGATCGCTGTGTTTACTCATCAAATCAAAACAAAAACTCGTTCAACTGCGCAACGGCGCAACTTTGTATCGATATAACTAAAGCTCAGGCGAAAGTCAACAGTGCCTTTCTTTTCCAACACTCCTCTTCAATACGCCCATGCATAACCGTCCTTTTCTCCTTCCTCTCCGCGAGACCCCGTCTCCTAGGTAACAAAAACATGACAGCCAGAGCTATTAGAGGAAAGTCCATACGCGGATCATACAAACAGGACTTCCTGGTTATACGTTCAATAGGTATCACTGTATACGTGAGTCTACCACATTTAAAGACACCGTCACACCCCCTCTACTAAACCCTTACGTTCGGGAAGGGTTTCTGCTCTGGACAAATAATCAGCTTGTGATAGCAGCTTTCCAGGTCTATGAACAGTGTTAAAAGAGAAGGGCTGGAGGGAAAGAAACCACCGGAGAACCCTCTGGTTTGAGTCTTTATTACGTGCTAACCAGACCAAGGGAGCGTGATCAGTAATTAGCGTAAATTCTCGACCAAGTAGGTAGTATCTAAGCGCATCAATGGCCCACTTGACGGCCAGACACTCCTTCTCTATGGTCGGGTAACTTAACTCATGTGGTAACAATTTCCTACTGATGAACAGTATAGGTCTTTCCCCTTCGCCTTGATTCTGAAGAAGCACCGCTCCGAGTCCCGTTCCAGAAGCATCAGTCTGAAGAAGAAATGGAGACATAAAGTCTGGACATTGCAATACAGCTCTTCCGGTGAGGGCCTCTTTTAGAAGATCAAAGGCTTTTCGTGCTTCCACTGTTTCCCAAATTTTCTTCTGTCCCGTGGGCTTCTTTAACAGATCCGTTAGAGGAGTGGCTAAAGTAGAAAAATGCGGGATAAACCGTCTGTAATACCCCACAAATCCTAGAAAGGCCCGTACTTGTTTTGGAGTTTCGGGGAACTTCAACTGCTTTATAGCCTTTACTTTTTCCTCTTGAGGTTTAATCATTCCCTGACCCACATAGTATCCCAAATATTTAGTATGGAATGTTGCTACATGGGTCTTCTTAGGGTTTATGTGTAATCCAGCCCGTCTCAAAGTTGTAAGTATGTTTCTCAGATGAACTAGATGTTCTTGCCAGGAGTGACTATAGATAATGATGTCATCAAGATATGCCCCAACATAATTTTCATGACCTTTTATGAGATAATTCATCAACCTTTGAAATGTTGCAGGTGCTCCATGTAAGCCAAAGGGCAACACCGTAAACTGGTATAGGCCGGTAGGTGTAGCAAAGGCGGTCTTCTCCTTATCGGTCGGTAATAACGGTATCTGCCAATAGCCTTTGGTTAGATCAATGGTGGTTAAGAATTTGGCTTTCCCTAAATTATTCAATAAATCTTCTATGCGTGGCATGGGGTAAGCATCAAATTTAGAAATTTCGTTCAGTTTCCGGAAGTCCATGCAGAACCTTACACTGCCATCTGGCTTCGGTACTAGGACTACCGGCAAACTCCAGTCACTATGTGATGGCTCGATGATACCCAAATCTAACATTTCCTGAACTTCCTGGTTAATGGCTTTTATCTTTGACTCAGGTATTCGATATGGTCTGAGCCTTATTATAGATCCAGGCTTAGTATCTATACGATGGCAAGTCAGTTTGGTTCTTCCTGGTAGTGATGAAAATATCTCTGTGAACTCTTGTAATAGGGAAGACAGATCAGATTTTTGTAGGATAGACAATTCAGTGTTAATGTTTAAGCTTTCCACACCAAATCTCTCCTTAATCTGTGGGAAGTTTTCTTCTGGTGGTACTTCACTAGTAATCATAGCAACGGTTTGCACTGGAGGTATCCATTTTTTAAGTAAATTCACATGATATGTTTGACAAGACAGTCTACTAGCTGGCTGCCTCACCTTATACGTTAAAGGCCCCAGTACCTCCTGAATTTCAAAAGGTCCTTTCCAGCTGGCCAACATCTTATTGTCTGAGGTGGGCATCAGCACTAGTACCTGATCCCCTGTTTTGAACGTACGTAACTGGGCCTTTTGGTTATAATAGTTTTCTTGTTTCACTTGAGCTTGAAGAAGGTTGTTTCTAGCTATAGCTTGTAGCTTCTCGATTCGATCATGTAACTGGGATGCGTATTCTGTTAAAGTCAACTCCTGATCTGGTTGTTCCTCCCAATTTTCCTTCAGAACATCTAATAAGGTTCTTACTGATCTTCCGAACAGTAACTCGAAAGGTGAGAAACCTGTTGATGACTGGGGTGTGTTTCTTAAAGTCATTAATATCCACGGTAACATTCTGTCCCAGTCTCCGTTTCCTGGCGAAGTTGTCTTCCTTAGCATCTGTTTAATAGTTTGGTTGTAGCGCTCAACTAAGCCATCAGTCTGAGGATGGTAGACAGCTGTTTTTAGATGTTCAATTTTTAGTATATCACAGACTTGCTTCAAGATATTAGACATGAAATTCGACCCTCTGTCTGTGACGATTTCTCTTGGGATCCCCACTCGTCCAATAAATGGAATCAATACATCACATATCTGTTGTGTATTTGTAGCTTTTAAGGGAAAAGCTTCTGGGTATCGAGTGGCGTAGTCTACCACAACGAGGATGTATTTATGACCTCTTCTCGTGGGGTCTATCGGCCCGACAATATCAAGTCCAATCCGACTGAAAGGCTCTAGAACAAGTGGCATAGGTTGCAACGGTGCTTTCTTTATATTAGCTCTATTTTTCTTCTGACAGTCTTCGCAGGATTGACAAAACCTAACGACTTGTTGGTATACGCCTGGCCAGTAGAATCTATCCAAAATTTTTCTAGTAGTCTTTTCCGTTCCGAGATGCCCTTCACCAACTTGTAAGTGAGCTACTTCTAGAACTGTTTGATAATATTTCCTTGGGACCAGAAGTTGCTTCAGTTCATCTCCACTCCTGGATTTACTCACTCGGTATAACAACCCCTTCTCTCTTATGAAACGTGGACCTTGTCCCGCAGGATCTTCTGATGCTCGCTCTCGAGCATACTGAAGTAATGGATCCAGGGCTTGAGCGGACCTAAAACTATCACCATCCTCTTCCAACCTCCAATCAACTGCTAACGGAAGCATATTCTTATTCTTCCATTACTTTTTTTGAATTCTCTTCAATTTCTTGCTCTTAGGTTGCTTACAGGAGGGGGCGTAGATTTCTTCTTCACTGAAAGGGGCCTTTTCCCACCAGCTCTTCTCAATTGCATGTATTATCTTAGGAAATTCAGGTATGTCGGACCCAACTAGTAAGGGTTTTGGCAAAGAGGGTAGTACAGCTGCTTTCACTCCCAATTCTTCCCCTCCCAATTTGATCTGGACGTACTTTGATGGATAAGCCTTTACATCCCCATGTACACAGCGAACTGGGACCTCCCCTGAGGAATTATAACTTTCACCTACCAATTCTGACGTTACGGCAGTCTGAAGGCTTCCCGAGTCGACTAGGGCAGTTGTAGGTTTTCCATCCACCTCAGCCTCGTACGTATATAGGTACTGTGACTGCCTTCCAGGCGCTGGTTCAACGTATTCACCTTCTTTAATGGAGTCAAAGACCCCCACATCCATTGGCTCCGTTTTCGGTTTCTTTGGGCAAGATCTGGCAAGGTGGCCCCAGTCTCCGCAGTCAAAACATTGAGGTCCTCGAACGGTTGTGGTAGAAGGACGATAATTTATGGGGCCCTCACTGTTGGGTCTGGACCGTATCACTTCCCCTTCAGGCTTCCTCAGCATGGAGTGGGGCCATCTTGGTTGAGGCCCAGCTTTATTGTTGGTTGTATGTGCTTTATAGGTTGTTGTATAGGATATTATCCGTCCCTGACCTGCTTTCTGATAAGCTGAGGCCACATCTACCGCTTCCTGTAGAGACAGTCGATGATGTTGTTTGACCCATCTCTGTACAGGACCGGGAAGGGCCTCAATGAACTGCTCCAAGATCACTTTTTCTGTTATTTCATTTGTAATGGTCAGACTAGGTTGTAACCATTTCTCCGCCAGTTCCTTTACCCTATAAAATAACTGTCTGGGGGTTTCCTCTCCAGTCAATTTGACTTCTCTAAACTTGATTCGGTACATTTCCTCATCATGTCCCATTCGTTCCAGCACCACTTTCTTCATATGTCCGTATGGGGTATCTCCCGTTGGGTTTGCGGCCTGATAGGCTGACTGCATTTCCCCGGTCATTAATGGTGCAATGTAATGGCACCATCTCTCGGCTGGCCACTGGGCGTTCCTAGCTACCCTTTCGAAGTTTACAAAAAAATGGGCTGGATCTTCCCCAGTCGCGTATTTTTGCAAGACAGATGTAGGTACTTGAGGGTTGTTTCTGGTATTAGCGACTTCTAATAATTGTGCTTGTTGCATTTGTAATGCTTGCTGAAAAGCTAGTCTGTCCGCTTGGGCCTGTTGATTCTGCATTTGCAAGGCCTGCTGTAACAGTTGTTGTCCCTCGCTTAGGGTCTTGATAAGTTCCTCCATTGCGCTCTCTCTATCCCACTTCTGACACCAAACTGTGATGGCCTGTCTTCAATAATGTATAAATAAAAGACTGAGACAACAAGTAGTTTGTATGGAATTCAACGAGAACCCAAATAATTTTATTAATAGCGTTTTCTTCTTCCTTTCCGAGGAAGTTTCAAAGAAAAGGATACGTCTTTAATGCTGGATCTTGCAAACTTGGTATCAGATTTGGCATCTCATCCGTCTCATGGTAAGTTGTCTGTCTCTTTAGTTGACCTTGACTCCCTCCCTTGAGGTCTGAGGTTACTTCCCTTATGTCGCCATACAGTTTTTAAAACAATGTCTCTTTTCCTCTTCTCTATTCAATGACTTTCCCCCCCCCCTTTTTGACTTCCTCAGCTTATTCTCTTACATTCTCTTTTCCCCAGGGTAACCTTCTCTGTTTGTTTTTCCACTTTGCACAAATTTGTCTTATAACACTTCTGATAATATAGTTTTTTTCTTTTGCAGAGGCTAATGTTGGTAGTCCCTGTTCAGACCACACAGGCACAGAGTCTATGCAGTTTCTCTTATACTATGTATCTCGTTTCACAGGAAATTGTAAACACGCCTTTAAACTCTTCTCTTAGATCCTGTTCATAGGGATGTTGGATTCACCATTTCATACTCTTCATCTCTCTTCATTCGACCCCATGTGGATATCCATTAAGCAGTGTGGTTTCCCTACTTATAGTTCCCTGAAGTCTTTAACACTATCTACCCTTCAGGGTCTGACACTAATAGCAAGACATCGTCGGGTCTTCCCATATGATTTCCTGGCCTTACTTGTTTGCCGGCGTAACGGCGCCTACTGCTTCCTTCTGCAATCCGCGATCAGCTGTTTTCTTTCAGACACGGCCGTCTTCGTTCGTTCAGCTCGGGTTTTTCCCGTCACAATTATGTTTACTGCTTCTTACTTCGGCGACGTCTGCGATCAGCTGTTCCCTTCTGGGCACGGCTGTCTTCTTTTTCCTCAGCGCGGCGTTTTCCTTCGGCCAAGTAAGCGACAACGATCGCTGTGTTTACTCATCAAATCAAAACAAAAACTCGTTCAACTGCGCAACGGCGCAACTTTGTATCGATATAACTAAAGTTCAGGCGAAAGTCAACAGTGCCTTTCTTTTCCAACACTCCTCTTCAATACGCCCATGCATAACCGTCCTTTTCTCCTTCCTCTCCGCGAGACCCCGTCTCCTAGGTAACAAAAACATGACAGCCAGAGCTATTAGAGGAAGGTCCATACGCGGATCATACAAACAGGACTTCCTGGTTATACGTTCAATAGGTATCACTGTATACGTGAGTCTACCACGTTTAAAGACACCGTCACAGGGTCTTTCCGATCTGTGCTAGTTTTGCACAGCTACATGGGAATCTTTGTGTGGGTCTTTCCGATCTGTGCTAGTTTTGCACAGCTACATGGGAATCTTTGTGTGGGTCTTTCCGATCTGTGCTAGTTTTGCACAGCTACATGGGAATCTTTGTGTGGGTCTTTCCGATCTGTGCTAGTTTTGCACAGCTACATGGGAATCTTTGTGTGGGTCTTTCCGATCTGTGCTAGTTTTGCACAGCTACATGGGAATCTTTGTGTGGGTCTTTCCGATCTGTGCTAGTTTTGCACAGCTACATGGGAATCTTTGTGTGGGTCTTTCCGATCTGTGCTAGTTTTGCACAGCTACATGGGAATCTTTGTGTGGGTCTTTCCGATCTGTGCTAGTTTTGCACAGCTACATGGGAATCTTTGTGTGGGTCTTTCCGATCTGTGCTAGTTTTGCACAGCTACATGGGAATCTTTGTGTGGGTCTTTCCGATCTGTGCTAGTTTTGCACAGCTACATGGGAATCTTTGTGTGGGTCTTTCCGATCTGTGCTAGTTTTGCACAGCTACATGGGAATCTTTGTGTGGGTCTTTCCGATCTGTGCTAGTTTTGCACAGCTACATGGGAATCTTTGTGTGGGTCTTTCCGATCCGTGCTAGTTTTGCACAGCTACATGGGAATCTTTGTGTGGGTCTTTCCGATCTGTGCTAGTTTTGCACAGCTACATGGGAATCTTTGTGTGGGTCTTTCCGATCTGTGCTAGTTTTGCACAGCTACATGATAATCTTTGTGTGGGTCTTTCCGATCTGTGCTAGTTTTGCACAGCTACATGGGAATCTTTGTGTGGGTCTTTCCGATCTGTGCTAGTTTTGCACAGCTACATGGGAATCTTTGTGTGGGTCTTTCCGATCCGTGCTAGTTTTGCACAGCTACATGGGAATCTTTGTGTGGGTCTTTCCGATCTGTGCTAGTTTTGCGCAGCGACACAACAAACTTTGCGCAGGTCTTTTTTTCCGATCGGTGCTAGCTTTGCATAGTGACACGAAAAACTTTGTGCAGTTCTTTCCCAACCATTTTTGTTTTGCGCAGTGACACAAGAAACTTCGTGCATTTTTTCCAATCCGCCACGCAGCGACATGAGAATCTTTGCACAGGATTTTTTTCGATTCATGCTAGGTTCACGCAGAGATACAAGAAACTTTGTGTGACTCTTTTCGAAACACAGGCGCAGCAGAAAGATGGGACGGATCGTGGCTGGCAGAGCAGAATCTAGCTATTTTGCCCATACCTATCTCCGTCATATCTTGGAGTCTTGTTGAGAATTTGGTTGGGTCTCTGAGAAACAAACTGGTTTGTCGACTCTCTCTGAGGCTATAGGGGAAAACCTAATTTCAGTGCATGAAGAGGATCATAGTCGCCTCCAGGTGTGTTAATTAACTCTGGACTGTCTCTCATCCTAACTGGGATCAGTCAGTATTTTATATCACAGCACAGTGCACCTATTCTGCAAGTTGACGGCTGTGTTAGAACAGCAGAGGAAGCCTGAACAGTAGGTTTGCAGGTAAAGGTATGAAATCTTCTATCATTGGACCCCTCTGCAGATCTACGCATGTCCTCTAGGAAAGCATCCGACTAATATGCAATGGAGTCCTGTCTAAATTGGCTAAATAAGGTCCAGAAATGGGGCCACCCCTGCTTGTGCATTGCCCTCCTATCTTGCTGAGCTAGGTGGGTGGGAGGATAGAGGATGGAATGGCTTTCGCCATTATATGAAGTGCTGAGATGAGGATACCCACAATTCTCTGGTATGGTCTTCATAACATTTAAAACATTCCACTACACACACAGATGAATGGATAGATATTCAAGCCTTATGGAACCAGTTTTAATACATCAGGACAGTGAAAACGAAACTCCAGAATTAGAAAAATGATGTCATGTTAACTGTAGTGCCCTCACATCTGATACCCTCCTGAATTATATAAAGCACATAAACACCCCCATGTTTGGTGGAGTGGGCCAGTAAATAAAGATCGGGGTTGCCTGGTTGGTCCATCCTGAAACAGAGACAATGCCAAATTCATATTCCAGAGGCAGGACTATGTTGGAAGCGGTGGGTTATGCACTCTCACCCCTTTCAAATCATGTGACTGAAGGATGTTCTCCTAATGGTGAACCCCCTTGCCCCATAATGTGACCACAGGAGACAGCTGATTTATAATAGTTGATTGGGCATTATGGGAATGTGTTTACCCTCTCTGCTATGAAATTACCATCTGTTTGACTACGAGAGTCTCTGAGGGACACTTAGCGTTGTCGCACTTCTCTTGCTGAAAGCCTGATGGATTACCTGTGAACGGTCTGGTGCAACCTCCTCTATTCCACAGGGAAAGAAGCAAGGGCAGTTATTGCCTAAGGATTGTTGGGGATGTGTTGGCTTCCTGAGTGAAAAAAGCCATGGCCACAGGATGCCCAGCCAAATGTGGAAGTCCATGGCCCAACCGGAAGCCCATGGGTTTAATGTTCTCTGCAGAGAAACCTGTGATCTGTCTAAAGATGGGATGATAGATAAATAGGTTTTCATATGCTTTTCAAATGTGTCCCCAAGTCGACGGTCAGGAGGGATTGGGTGAGGTTTGGCTAGTATGGGGCTCACATTGAGCAGAATGTTTTTCCTGCTTTTCTGAGCTATTGATGAGCTGGCTTCATCAAGAAAACAATCAGATCCCTGCATCCATAACTTCTGGATCCACCGATTCTCCCCGGGATCTGGTCACCTCAGCCATAGTTAGTATTTTAATTAGGGATCCAGTCACAGTAAGGATTCTTTCCTGGCAGCAGTATAGTGTTCTATCAATCCCTCTCCCTGAATCTTTGCCTCAGCAAAATAGGAAAATCGATACATCTGGGTCTATCACATGGCCAATCCCTGCCTTGTCTTGTGAAGTCGGCCATAAGCCTTTAGCTGCCATCCTGGATCTAGATGAATCGTCCATTCTGGTGGGAAGTCTCGCCTGGGCATATATGCCCCTATGTGGAAAGAGGGCCTACTCTGAGGAATTGGGATACAAACATTCCCTAGGATTAAACATTAGTTCCCCTGCTCATCCTGAAACTGTGCAATATCTGTAAGAATACATTCCTGGAGTTACTGAGCATCTTTTGGGAGTGGTTTGTCTTCCCCCGGTAAAGCAGTCTTCCACGTTCTAGTCTTTCAGGGAAAATTCCACTTCCAAATCGCATGGTAGAAGAGTGCGGTCCAATGAATATCTAGCTGTTTTAGCAGCTTTAGCTGGGTCTGATCAGTTCAGGGTGTCACGTTTATGCACAGATCACCCGCTGGACGTGGGGCTTATTCTATCTAGTGCCAGAAATGTGTTTCCTTTTTCATTAAGCCTGGAGTGATTGGCATAAGCACTCCTTGCCATCAGAAAGGGAAATTCTGGAAGTTCAGCAATTGGTGGGATGATTGGAAAAAGATAGCTTGTCAAAAGGTTCTTCCCGGCATTTATAGGTATGGTTGGTTACTCCTACCTTCTCTGTGGAAATAGCTTCAGCAACTGACAACATAACAAAGGAGACAACATCCTGCTCCCATGAATTGTCCTCCTCCTGTGTGGTCTGTCAAAATATGATGTGTTTTGCATTTGGGTGGTGTGTATGCGCTGTGCTGGGAAGTGTGGGTGTGCTGTGCATTGGGGAACGTGTATACGCAGTGCTGGGCAGTGCGGATGTGCCATGGAGTAGGGTGTATTAATTGTGTGGGGCTGTAGTGCAGTGGTTTGGTGTATACAAAGTCAGGGTGGTTTGTGTGTGTGCGTAGTTAGGAGCATGTGGTAGCTGGTGTTGATGTTTTTGCCTGTGCAGTGATATGACCTCCCTGTGTAGTTCTGGCATGTATATTAGCAAAGCGCAGTTGGGCAAATGGTTTGATCCTTAATAGTGGACTCATTTCCTTTCAAAGTACCTAATAAATGAAAAAGAAATGCCTTTCTCAGACTTTTAAAAGAAGGTTTGCTTTGCCAACTTTCAGTTAAAATTAAATTTAATACATGTTAATAGTTTGTAGTGCTTCTTAACACAATATGTATATTTTGTTTTAATACGTATATACTACATAACATATACTGGTTTATTTATGAAGGTGTAAGCAAACAGAAGTTAGAAATACAATTAAATAAAATACATACAAAATGACAAATGGCATAAACAAGTCCATGTAGACCAATCAGCCCCATCTCCCTTCCTTAATACTGCGCTGCGGTTCCCCTCTCTTTCATCACCTTTCTTTGGAGAAATAGCCAGAGTACAAATGACCAATTATTTCATAGTCAGTTTTGATCACGAATATTAGATCATTTTTCTTTTTTGTGTTGTTCAGTACGCATGACAGATTCTTTCACTATTGCTGGTATTTCTACTCGATCCACGTTATCTTTTTGTATATTGCACACGGCAACATGATTCAGTCTTTTCGGAGACATGGTTTAATATACCGAGGGTTTTAGTCGCTGCAAAGCACTGAAGCTTTTTTCGGCCTCACAGAAAGAAGCTGGAAAGATTAAGAGGGTTTGCAGCGATTTACCTGTGCAAAGAAAGCTCTTTCTGTGCATGATTCGTCTGAAAAATATCTACCAGTTCTAAGACTCAAAAACACTTGTGGAGGCTTGATAAGGTTCTAACTTGTGGGGAGAGGAGGCGATATTTGATTTCTGGGTATTTAACAATCATTTCAGGGCATCTGCTTGGTTGGTGAAAGAGTTGAATGGAAGAGATCGGAAGGTGGGGGTGGGGGAGAGTTACAGAAGGTAGTGGACAGGATGAGGGTTGTTAACAAATTAGAGTAAGAAAAGTGATAAAAGAAGGTGATCGTGGTGAGGAGC
This sequence comes from Ambystoma mexicanum, assembly GCF_040938575.1. Lineage (NCBI taxonomy): Eukaryota > Metazoa > Chordata > Amphibia > Caudata > Ambystomatidae > Ambystoma > Ambystoma mexicanum. The sequence goes on along the minus strand of NC_090935.1, from coordinate 1,131,189,238 downwards.
ATTTGAGTGGGAGTCAGGGGTATATATTTGTAGATAATTACCACAATAAACGTTGACAGCGCACCTGTGGAAGCCCGGAAAGTCCTGCTTAGCCCGGTGGTGCTCTTCAGTTCTCTGTGGACTTGTGATCCCATTGACACTGCTATCTGCATTTCCTTTGGAATCAAGTACTTCAACAACCATAAGGCCTTGCTCATGCAATTTTGGAGGCGGGGCTATAAAACTGTGCACACGCGCGCACCCGTGAAAGCCCCGGAAACTCCTGCTTAGCCCGGTTGTGCTCTTCAGTTCTCTGTGGACTTGTGATCCCGTTGATGCTGCTATCTGCATTTCCTTTGGAATGAAGCACTTCAACAACCATAAGGTGAAGAATCACTGCAAAAGGACTGATATAAGCCTTATACTGAGTGATATAGTCACGTAAACTTCTTTTCCTTACTTGTTTAGGCCTTGCTCACGCAATTTTGGAGGCAGGGCTATAAAACTGTGCATGCGCGTGCACCGCGCACCCTGGAAACCTCAGAAAGTCCTTCTTAGCCACTTTGCCGCACTTGTCACTGTGCTTGGCTAGGTCCCGTTACTTTCTTGTTCTATTTGTTGCTCTTAGGGTCTTGTGTGTTGTGGCCTGAGTTACTTAACACTGATAATGAAATGAGGCATTACAACTTTGAAATCGGGCATGCCCGTAGTGACTGCTATTCACTGCACTGACGGCGAAGGTCCCGCATTTAACACGCCACATTGCCCAACTAAAAGATCCTGGTTAAGCTCTACTCCTCGTATGGGCACAATTAAACCCAAATCAAGAACTAAGGTAGAAATTTTACTGGGAATGGATATTCGACCATTCTGTCGTGATGTAACCCATCTGGACCCTAATGATTTGGAAAGTGTAAGTAATGCGGTTGCGCCCAATTGCCTTTCAGAAAACTCAGTTGTCTTAAATAGATGTCCTCAAAATGGCATCCCACATGGCCAATCTATTAATAAGGACACTATGGTCGTGAAGACAACAGATGGACAAGTAAAGCATACGACAGAGACTGCTCCCATGTTAACCTTTGCTAAAGAAAATGTATCTTTAACAGATAGCATTTTGCTGAAGAATGTGCTAACTGGTTCTGGTCTTATACCTGTTAAAGTACCTGTTCTGTCTGTTTCATCTGATGCTGACATTTCTAACTCAAAATTGTCCACAATAACTATTTCTGGTGACATGGCTGTAATTGATTTAGATACGAATGCATCATGTTTCTCTGCTCACACTTTATCTGAAAACCTATCCAAATCACCGGTTTTATTTACAAATATTAGTGACACGAACTCAGTGGAACAGTTATCCTTTATTGCCCCAACCCCACAGAAACCTGAGGCAAATCACCTCTCTTCGGTTGAACCGGTTGAAAACTCGAATGGTTTAACCGAAATTGCATTAACTTCTATGAATACAGCAATTCACTCTTTGGCCAAATAGTTTGAAGCACTAGCCATTAAGGCTGATGTTCATTCACACCAACTTAATCAGATCTTGGCAACTCTCTATCACAAACAAACTCGAGAACTTAGGTAGCCCATCCACCCCTCCCATTTTGCGTAAGTCGGTAAGCTCCCAAACTCACACACAGATAGGTGAGCCTCTACAGAATTTTCAGAACATCCTTCATATATTGAACCCTATTATTGACTTGGCAGGCATTACAAACGAAACCATGGGTGACCAACAAAAAAAAACAAATTATGCACTTTTTGATGGTAGAAGGACAAACGTATTCGATTTGCCCGCGAAATTAGGGTATAAAAAGACTTGGCTAAGAAATCTAAAAATTGTAGATCTTTGGCCAAGCGAACATCCCAAATCAAATCGTTTGTTAAAAATCTCTCGCTATCGCCAACAGCAACCAACACTGCCTCTAAGGCCATAGCAAAAAAATATTTGTTGCAATCCCAGTTGAAGAAGTCCGAAGTTTTATCAGAAAAGAGTATTGTTGTTCACTCGTATAGTCCCTTGAATGCCTTGGTAAATGCAGCCGCGGCTGCTGCCAACGAAACCAGCGGGAAAAAAATGTATGAAGTACAACACTCAAATCCCTTAATTGCTTTGGAGGATCAGGGCCTCATTGCTCGTCGTAGAGAAATAAGACAAGCAGTGGACGAATATATAGCTTCCAAACCTAGCCCCTAAGAAGCTGACCTTGGTGGCAAGCGAGACTACAGTTCTCACTCCAAAAACATTTTGCGTCACTGCAAATGCAAGTACGAGTGGGTCTGGCCCCCTGGTGGCACAAAAAACTCAAATGGCTCAAACTCAAGCTCCTGATACTACCCAACAAATAACATCATTGACACAGATGCAATATCGAAACAAGAGTGTTGAGCCATTATCCCAGATCTCCTCTTCCTCAGACATTGAAGAGGTGATTAAATCTACTTTACTGAAGTTTTTTGATGCTCGCAATTTTACAAATGGCAGCGACCCTGGGACCAAGGTCTTGGAGAACCGAAATCTGAAAGACCCTTGCAATCTGACGAAACAAAAAATTTCAATTCCCAGCATTAAGCGGCCAGCAGTCCATTCCCTATATATGAGATGTAGGCCCCTCCCGGCTCCTCAGTATAATTTGAATCAAGCCTCAATTTGATCCATTTTAGTGAAATTCCCGAGCTCGATGACATGGGTACGATCGATATTGAGCAAGTAGAATTCACTGACGCGTTGAAATGGTCAACAGTGACCTTATGGTTAAACTCGAGGGTCCTAGTCAACACCATCTGGGCAGTCAAGTCCCAGCTTTTTGACCTCGGATTTATCATTCAGGCCGAGCCGAGCTCCCCCGAGCATACTCTCCCTGAAATTCTGAAGCAAATCACACAGCAACAACCAAACAAAAAGCTAAGCACTTGCTCACACAACTGCACTTGCAACCCAAAAGACACAGAGTGTTAGCATCTGGATACTCATGAAATTGCTCTATCCTTGATTAACTGGAACTCTAGAGAGTATAAGCATCTAATGAATAACCAGGCCATTAATTTGCTAGATCACGAGGTAATATTAATACAAGAATCTTGGCTCACTTGCGCCCCATTGTGGAATAATAACAATATCCTCTTGACTCCAGCGGTTAAGGGCATTTCTGGGCGGCCTGTATCGGGTTTGTTATTAGCAGTTAAGCAAAGCTCTTCCTTAAAAGTTGAATCATGGTTTTCGCCAAATCCATGTATACAAATGTCCAGACTCATTGGTGATAACTCCCAGTGTGCACTTATTAATGTTTACTGGAATCTGTTGGGCATTTCAGATGATAGGTTTCTGGGCTCAATGAACAAAGCAATGGATTTTATAACTATGGATGGTAACGTTGACACTATCATTTTAGCCGGTGAATTAAACTTACATTGTGCCTCATCACGACTTCGGCGGTAACCCTTAAATCTGGTGGTAGCACTATTACCACCGGATTTAAGGGTCCGCCGAATCAGGGCTTCAGCGGATTTCTCCCCAGCTCTGAGCTGGGGGGAAACCCACTGAAAATTCGTGCTATTACCGCCGACGGGAAATCCGCCGGCGGTATTAGCGCGAAGATTCCCCATTGAGCCCAATGGGGAATGGGGCATTCCCGAATGGGCTCAGTGGGGAATGGGGACTTACATTACCGCCGAACTCGTGATCCGGCGCTATTAGCGCCTGGGAGTTCGGCGGTAGGGCTAATACCGCCCGCGCTAATAGCGTTACCGTTACCGCCCAAGTCGTGATGAGGCCCATTGTCTGGGCCCAAAACGGAAACCTGAAATGGCTCGTCTTGCTAAATGGACAAGCTTTGTAGAGTCCAGAAGCCTATTCATGCTAAATGGCTCATTCCTTTCTGATATCCCTGCTAAGGCAACTTGGCATCGAGCCTTTAGCGATGGTATTATTGATTACATATATGTCAATTTAAACATGTGGAATAAAATAAAATCTTTCCAAGTAATACATACTGAAGCGAGCAATCATAACATGCTTAACATTACCTGGACTACCACTCAACGGCAACCCCAATACATTAAGGGTTAAACTATAGTAAACACTGCAAGGAACAGGCTAATCTGGACATAGTCATCCTTGGAAGCGTTTAGGTCCTGCTATGACGCTCAGCTAAAGTGTGAAATTGCTGGAACTCAAGGTTCAACAGTTATTTATCATGAACTTATGCAGTTATTTCAACCGGCTTCTATTAGCCATGAACAAAAACAAACACCTTATTTCCATGTCTTCAATCATGAAGTTAAAACTAAGAAATCATTGGTTCGGGCTGAAAGGAGGAAGGCATATAAGCTGCCTGGTGATAAACGAGTGCTGGCCCTGACTCATATCAAAACTAGATATAGGAATTGGACAAGGGGAATGCAGGCTAGACTGTATCAAAGTGATGGCAGCAGTATGTTAAAATTACTGTCTAGTAAAAACTCTGCAGAATCATGGAAAATTATCAATCATCCAACTGCAGGTCATCAGATAGCAGTCCAGTCCAATGATGTGAATGAAGAGAGGTGGGTCCAGTACTATTCTAAACTATATGCTGCATCCACAGAGGGATGGTGTTCATTCAGGCCCTTGTCCCAACTAATTTCCATATAAGGTTTGATAAAGATGATATTCTACACTTCATCAACAAAGCCAGCCGTTCTAGGGCACCTGGCCCGGATGGATTGTCAAATTTGCTAATGAAACAATTTCCAGACATATGGCCAATATACTGTATATTATGTTTAAGAACATACTTTCATCACAAAAAATACTGGTGTCTTGGAAACATCCCATAACTATCCCAATTTATAAGAAAGGAGAAAGGGCCAACCCGGCAAGTTATAGACCTATCTCTTTGTTAGATGCTCCCAGGAAGATGTTTTGCCGTCTAATTTTAAGAGACATGAATAAATGGTCGAACAATCACCATAAGAGAGATCCCTTTCAATCCGGATTTGTTAGTGGGCTTGGTTCCGTACCCAATATCATTGCCATCAACATGCTTAAAGCTCAGTATGCAGCCCGGAAACAATCATTGTACTTTGCATTCATTGATTTCCGGACTGCATTTGACTCAATAAACCGTGAACTACTATTTCAAAAACTAGAACTTCTTGGTTGTCCATCATCACTGCTAGCACTTTTAATCCAGCTACACACGGAGACCACTATGCAGGTGAGATTATCTTTGGAGGGACTTTTGTCATCATCTTTCACCACTCATGTGAGTCTCAATCAAGGTTGCATTCTGGCCTCTATTCTGTTTAATTTCTTTATTTTGGACATGGGTAAATCATTCCTCCAAGTTGTCTCTGATGCGCCTGAATTGGGGGGTCAGCGCATAGCGTGGCTATTCTACGCTGACGATCTGGTTTTGATCTCACAAACCCCTAAAGGACTCCAAAATCTGCTATCTGCTCTATCCACCTATGCTGAAGTGAACCATCTCATTGTGAACCTGGAAAATCGCAAATACTAGTATGCAAAAATCAAGGTAAAAGCAGAATCAACATTTGCATTTGGTCCATTAGAGATGAACCCTTGAAATCAGTCGTAGAATATAAATATTTAGGGCTTACAATACAGAATACGGTCACGGACAACCTTTATCTGATCAATATACAGTCCAAACTTTCTAGCTTGATTTCACAGGCTAGAATCCTAATCTATAAATATGGGAAATTTATCTTGAAACATCTCCTTTTCTATGAACAAAAGGTGATCCCCATAATAATTTATGGTGTTGAGTCGAAACTTTACATCAAGGACAAAATGTGGAATAAACTGGAGGCACACTTTTGGAAATCGGTATTACATCTGCCGAACTGTACACCCATGCCAATCTTACGATTTGAATTAGGCTTGAATTCATTGGCTTGTAGAGTAAAGTGGCAGATGTGTGCTTTCTTTCGCAAGTGTTTGTTGGTTTTGGAAAATAACAACATCTTAAGTACTGTTGCACATTACTTGTCTTCATCAAATCATGTTTTTACGCTAACATGGCGTAACTGTGTAGTAAACACTTTGGCTGAAGCCGATATAACGGTAACGCTCCTGAATGACAATCCTCTGCGTGCTAAAATTAAGTTCTATCGCTGGGATTGGATAAAAAACAGAGAATCCTGCCTAAAATATAAAGATTTTAACTCTAATAATTTTGGTAACAAAAAGCTGGGCCAATTGGCAGGTTACTTATTGAAATGTCCATCCTTGGCTATACGGAACACATTTTTACGAGTCAGATTGAATTTATGGCTTACTAGGGAAGTGCTTGCCAGGCGTAATGTCATTCCAGCTGATATGACCTACTGTCGTTATTGTGAGCTTCCTTCTGAAAAGGAGACACTCCAGCATCTGGTGATATCTTGTAATAAGCTAAATGAACAACGAGCTACATTTTTCACTAATCTGTTAAACTTGAATAAGGAATTAGATCAAAACCAGATCTGGAGTTTGCTATTTTCCAACATGAAATTTTCTGTCATAAAAGCACTAGTGCAATACCTAGACGTAATTCTGCCTTGTGAAATTAAGCTGTAATGACATCCTGTGATTAATTTGTAAATGTCAAAGGAGAATTACGTATTTAGGAATGAGATTTTTATAGCTTCTATTAATGTTTTAACTAATGTTTCTTCTAATTTTTTTTATTCCTTTTTATATTAATATGTAAATGAAATTTGAAAAAAAACTTTTGATTTTTGAAAAGTTGATTTGTTCAGTTATATCAAAATAAATTTGAAAAAAACGTTGACAGATCCAATTACTCATTTGTCTATTACCGTTCCAGCTGCAACACTTGACCCATTTAGAACACATACTGATGAACCCAACAATCTAGAAGCTTTTTATAGGCATTGTCGCCACAACTCCAGGTACTAATGCTAATTGCCAGCTACTTCCATCATGATTCCAGACAGAGAGTACCACAATGTGTCAAGTATTGGCATAATCTGCTCTGGTACTCACACCATGTACCATATCCTGCCACCCTATTTCAGGTAATGACAACAAAAGCCTGTTACTGAACAATTTCAAGGTTTTCTTAATCAAATCCATGATACTCATACAATTAGCAGCAATTGCCATCAATGTACCAGGTTATTGCACCATTACCATTCAATACCCAGGTACTCACTTCATTGTCAAGGCTATGCACAATTAGTTTAGCAGTGCCAGTCTTTATGATGCCCATTAAGGAGCCAGTACCAGATTCCATGGTGTCTAGTTAGCAGGGCAATGCATGATTCGATTACCCCCAATTTGGGCATTAATGACAGGTTGAATTATGCCCACTGGCACATTAAGGGTAGACACCAATATACCAAGTTACTAAGTTTAAAATAAAAATAAAAAAATATACCAAGTTATCATAAGCAATGTGGTTTCAAACGTGCTGAGCTAGCACAGTAAGGCCACATTCCATTATTGTGGTTGTCGTAGTAAAGCAAGATACCATTATCCACACCAGCACAGTAAGCCCAGAATCAGTATGCCCAGATAACAAGCATGTTATGTAGGGGGCTGTATATGCTTGTGTGTAGTGCAGTGGGATCTATATGTGTGGTGCTTGGTGCAGTGTCAGTGTGCAGTGCAGTGGCTCCTTGTGCACTGTGTGGTGATATGTGTTTAGTGCAGATTTGGAGAGGTGTGTGCATGTGTGTGTTCACAGTGCCGAGTGTGCAGTATTGAATATGGTGTCTCTGCAGTACTGGGGCAGTGTGTGTATGTCCACAAATGCAGCACTGGGACAGTGTGTGTGCATGCAGGGTAGTGCTGAGGCCACGTTGAAACAGTTCTAAAGTTACATGTGAGTATTGCTGGGGCAGTTTGTGTGTGAGGTGTGGAATTAGTGCATCTGTGTACAGTACAATGAAGTGTTGTGGACAATGTGTGGTGTGGTGAGGGTGTTTTGTGTGTACATTACCAATATGGGGGTAGTGTGTGAGCTTGTGTGCAGTGCGAAAGTATGTTCGTGGATGTACGCAGTGCTGGAGGCAGTGTTTGCAAATCAGCTTTGGGGCTGTGAAACTGCATGCAGTGTGGGGATGGTGAGTGCAGGTCAGGAGGAAGTGTGTGAAAAGCAGGACTGGGGCTGTGTACATTCATGCACTTTGGGGCTTGTGCAAGTGTAGAGCAGTGTCGGGGATGTGTTCATGTCTGCAGTGCAGTGGGTGGTGTGAGTGCAGAACAATGCGGGTTTGCAGTGCATTGGGGTGGTGGTTATGCACTGTGCTGGGAAGTGTGTCGTGTGCAGTGGGGAATGTGTATGGTGGAGTAGGGTGTATTCATTGTGCGGGGGATGTGGGAGTGTAGTGCAGTGGATTGGTGTATATACACAGTGCTGAGGTGGCCAGCGTTTGTGTGTGTGTGTAGCTAGGGGCTTGCGTTAGCCGTTTCCGGTGTTTTTGCATACACAGTTCTATGAGCTCCCTGTGTAGTTCTGGCATATTTATTAGCAAAGCGCAGTTAGGCACATGTTCTCCAGCATGGGGTCTGGCATGGATTCACATGCTCATGAATATTCCCCGTCGTCAGGCTGGGAATCCTCGGTAAAGAAAAAACCAGTATCAGTTTCGTTTCTGATCTGTCTTTCGTAGTAACAACCAATCACTGGTCTCTGCGTCATACTGACCACAGCCAATGACTGCCCTCTACCTAAGCACCGCCTCTGGCAGCCATCTTCAGATTTTTACCGCACGTTCATGTGTTGGGATCCTCGTGCTATTGCTCTCGAGCGTTAGTGCTATTTTTTCACGTTTTTTCTCAAAAACCTTCGTTTTTTCGGTCAAAAGAGCCTCAAGCTCCACCGACTCACTATCCGATCAACGGGGACCCGTGTCGGATTCGTCTACGCCCCTCAAGGGTGAAGATTCGTCGAGCTACGCTTTTGGAGGACTCCAGAAGTTTCTCAGGCCCGGTCATGGCCCAGGAGAAGGGAAGCTCGACGCCCGGAAAGCTGTTCAGGGTCTGCCCTGGATGCCAGCTGCAGAACGTCTTCAAGGAGGACGAACACTCCTTTTGTCTCTACTGCCTACATGAGGACAAGACGCACGTGGAGAAGGACTGTGCGTTTTGCGGCAACATGTCGGAGCGGACCATGAAGGACCGCCATCAACGTCTCGCCAACTGGCTAGAAGGGAAGAGCCCGTCCGGCAAGAAGAAGAAGAAGAAATCTGAGCGGTCTTCTAAGTCCTTTGAGGATGCCCCGGCGACGGGGGTCCAACATAAGGCCAAGCACCGCGAGTCCGCTGGCACCGGGAGCGCCGAACGGTCGGGCTCTACGGGCGCCAGGCAGGGCGCACCCTCCCCGGCACCATCAACCACGAGCCAACGCTCTGGGTCGGGTAAGAGGAAGGCCGAGCACCCGGCGAAGCTCCTGGAGAGGCCCCGGTCGAGCTCGAAGGCCCCATCGGAGGGGGAGCGAGGCGGTGTCCCCCCCCTCAAGGATAAGGCGGTGAGTGCACCTAAGGTGGTGAAGGCCTTAATCCATCCGGCCAAGCCATCTATCGAAACTGTCGCGGTGGCCCTGGCTCAGCCTGTGCAGGCTACACCAGTGGTGGCGACCTCGGGGCTCAGAGTCTCCCTGCCACCTCGGAGGGAGTCATCTTTTGTGCCCATCGATAGGACCCCCGTGAAATCCCCCGTGGGGAAGAAAAAGGGGGGGCAGGGCATCGTCGTAGATTCGGCCTCAACCTCGGAGGAGGAGCTGGTCGAAGTCTTAAGCCACGGCCTCGGCGTGGAAGAAGACCGACCCGTCGGGATGGATCTCGACGCAGGTGACGACGACATCGTCGAGGGTACCGACGGGGCCCCTGATCGCCCGTCGGATTCCCCTCTGCCAGCGCCGCGAGACAACTCGGCGGCCATTTTGTTGGCTATACAGTCCTTATGCTCAGAGATAAGGACGAGACTACCGTTGCCGACGGAACCTCTCCCGTCGGGGGACCCAGAACCGGGACCTTCTGGTGTTCCCCCTACCAAGAAAAGAAGGATCCACCCTCCGCCTCCTTTTCAGCCGTCGCGCCCCTTCCAGCCCTCCGAGGATGTACCGTCGTCGCCTCCCACCAGGGCTTCTCCGCCCGACGAGATTGGATCGTTCCACTCCATGATCTCCAGGGCATCCGAGCTTTTTCAACTCTGCCCTGAGGAGAAGAAGAAGGAAGGTTTCCTTTATCAGCGGCGCGAGGCCAAGAGGAAGACGGTCCTCTCAGTGCCTCTATTGGACGACATTTGGGATGAGGGCCTCACCCTCCTCAAGAACCCTTCCACGACGCCAGCTAGAAGAGACCGGTACGAGAAGAAGTACCGGGTCCCGGACACGGCCCCCCTGTGCCTCCGGGCGCAGCCTACCCCAGACTCCGTCGTCTCCGCGGCGGCCAGGAAGAAAGCGGGGGGGGGTGCGGCCTCCACATCGACTTCCCCACCGGACGGTGAGGGAAAGAAATTGGACGCTATGGGACGCAGAGTCATCTCGTCGGCAGCGACGACGATTAAAGCGGCCAACGCCTTGGCTATCGTGGCCCGCTACGACAGGGAGCTCTGGTACAAACTGGCTCCCCTGCTGGACTTCCTGCCGGACGACAAGAGGACAGAGGCCCTGGAGATCCTGCAGGAAGGTGAGGTGGCTTCGGACCACGCCATTACCGTTGCGACGGACATCGCCGACACTGGGTTCCGCCAGTTGGGCAACGGCATTTGCCTTAGGCGGCGTGGATGGCTCAAGGCTACGGACTTCCGTCAAGACGTTCAGACCAGAGTCCTGGACATGCCCTTCGATGGGAACAACCTGTTTGGCAAGACAGTGGACGATTCCCTTCAGGCCATTAAAGCGGACACTGAGACGGCCCGGGCCCTGGGAGTTCTGCAGCAACGACGGACGCCCTTTCGGAGCAGCGGAGGCAAGGGCGCCTCCAAAGGTTCCGGCGGCCGTTTCTCCACCTACCGTCAAGCGGCCCGCTCGTCGTCTCAGGAGGCCTACAGAGGACGAGGCAAGTCTGGCGGACTCCGCCGTCGTCGCCAAGGAGGTCAAGGCGGCAAAGCCTCGTCCAAGCAGGATTGAACCGACCGTGGGGTCGGGCCCCCACCGAAGCACCCCGGTGGGAGGCCGGCTGGCGAGCTTCATCAGCGTGTGGGAGTCCATCTCCACAGACCGTTGGGTGCTGGACGCCTTGGCCCGGGGCCACGCGCTCGAGTTTCAAAGAAGGTGTCCACGCGTCCCCCCCGTGGCCAGGAAAGAACTTCACGTCCCTCAACTTCTCCTGGAGGTAAAGGCGATGCTCAGGAAGGGCGCCATCGAACTCGTCCCAAAGAGGCTTCGGGGCTCCGGAGTGTACTCGAGATACTTCCTCGTGAAGAAGAAGACGGGGGGATGGCGCCCCATCCTGGACCTGCGACGTCTGAACAAGTTCATCAAGGCGCAAACGTTCCGGATGGTCACCCTCCAGCACGTCCTGGGTCAGCTGGAGGAAGGAGACTTCCTGTCGTCGTTGGATTTGGAGGATGCCTTACTTCCATATTCCCATCCTAAAGGGGCACCGAAAATTCCTCAGGTTTGTGGTCCAAGGGCGTCATTACCAGTTCAAAGCCCTCCCCTTCGGTCTACGGTCGGCACCCAGGGTGTTCACCAAGTGCCTCGCACCCGTGGCGGCGCAGCTGCGCCGCGAGGGGATCCACGTCTACCCCTACCTGGACGACTGGCTCATCCGAGCCAAGACGAGGGAGCTCGCCGTGGTTCACACGGCAAGGACCGTCCAACTTCTCACGGACCTGGGATTCTCCGTGAACTACGCCAAATCCCACCTGGTACCCGCGCAAGACGCTCTGTTTCTGGGAGCGAGGCTCAACACAGTGTCCCTTCTGGCCTCCCCGTCGGAGGAGAGGACCAGCACCATCCTGGGCAAGGTGCAACGGATGTTGGTGGCCGACGCGGCCAAGGTGAGGTCCATCAAGTCCCTCCTCGGAATGATGTCTTCCTGCATCTACCTCATTCCCATGTGCAGGCTCCGGATGCGCCCGTTGCAGGAGTTCCTGGACGCGCGCTGGATCCAAACGACGGGCAGCTTCGAGGAAAGGATCACACTCGACGAGAGTTTCCGACGAGCGATCCGGTGGTGGGACACCCGCGCGCATCTGACGGCGGGCATGGACTTCCAGACCCCAGCCCACCAGGAGACAGTGACCACGGATGCCTCCCTGGAAGGGTGGGGAGCGCACACCGAAAATCTGCACGCAAGGGGCCTTTGGCTCCCGACGGAGAAATCCTTACATATCAACGTCCTGGAGCTCCGTGCAGTGTTTTGGGCCCTCAGGTCCTTCCTTCCGTCCCTCAAGGGCAAGGTGGTGAGGATCTTCACCGACAACACCACCACCATGTTTTACATCAGAAAACAGGGCGGAACCAGGTCCCCAGCACTGTCCAAGGAGGCGCAGGACCTGTGGCATTGGGCAGTCGCCCAAGGGATGTTTCTGGTGCCGTTTCATCTGGCAGGGATAAAAAACACCATCGCCGACTCACTCAGCAGGGAGCTGCGCTCGTGCCACGAGTGGGAACTACGGCAGGATCTAGTGGATCGCCTCTTCCGACGGTGGGGCACACCCCAGATCGACCTGTTCGCGACGGCGACGAACTCCAAGTGCCGGAGGTTCGCCAGCAGGTTTCCCCAGGCGAGGAGCATGGGCGATGCTTTCTCGTTCCCCTGGGAGGGCCTGTTCCTCTACGCGTTCCCTCCTTTGCCACTGCTAATCCGGCTCGTCAACCAGCTCAAGAGGTCACGGTGCAGGATGATCCTCGTCGCACCTGCGTGGCCGAGGCAGATATGGTTCCCGGACCTTCTGGACTTGTCAGCGTCCCCGCCAATCAAGCTGCCGGTGGACGCGGATCTGCTCTCCAGGGAAGGAGGCGCCATCCTCCACCACGACCCGAAATCGCTGAACTTGCAGGCCTGGCTCCTGCAGCGCTAGAGTTTGGAGGATACGACATACCGGCCGACTGCAGAGAGGTTCTTGCAAAGGCCAGGGCGTCCTCGACTCTTAAATGCTACGGACACAAATGGAAGAGGTTCTCTGTCTGGTGCCACGCACAGAAGATTAACCCTCTACGGATTACGGCTCCCCAAGTTCTGCCGTACCTGCTGACGCTGGCCAAAGCTGGACTGGCACACGCGTCCATCAAGATTCATCTGGCTGCGATCTCCCGATACACCAGGACCACGGGACGGACGTCCTTGTGGTCTCATCGTCTGGTGAAAGAGTTCATGAAGGGACTGTTCAGATCGTTCCCGCCGGTGAAGGCTCCGGCCCCGGCGTGGGAGCTCAACGTGGTGCTGACCAAGCTCATGGGACCTCCGTTCGAGCCTCTGCACTCGGCCCCGTTGAAGTTTCTGTCGTGGAAGACAGCGTTTCTTGTGGCCATCACCTCCGCACGACGGGTGGGAGAGATCCAGGCCCTTTCCTGCAAGGCCCCGTACTTGACTTTTCACGACACGAGGGTGGTGCTCAGGACGCACCCCTCCTTCATGCCCAAGGTACCGTCGGACTTCCATCTCAACGAACCCTTGGTGTTGCCTGTATTCTTCCCGTCGCCTTCGTCGCCGGCTGAGAGGACTTTGCACTCGCTGGATGTGGCTAGAGCGCTGAAGTTCTACGTGGACCGCACGAAGTGTTTTCGGAAGACGTCACAACTCTTTGTGAACTTTGGACCTGTCAATCAGGGGAAGGCTCTCTCGAAGGCTTCCATTTCCAGATGGCTCTCCGGCTGTATCATGTACTGTCATCGGTTGGCAAACCGACCGCTGCCCGGCCGTCCGAGAGCCCATTCCACCAGAGCGATCGCAGCTACCACGGCGTTCCTTTCTGGTGTGCCCCTGCTGGACATATGCAGGGCTGCTACGTGGAGGTCGACGCACACCTTCACGAAGTTCTACTGCGTCGATCGGGATTCCAGGGAGGAGTCCAGGGTCGGCCAAGCAGTGCTGCGCAACCTGTTCGCCTGAGGTGAGCCTGGTGAGGAGGTAAGATGCTTAATGTTGAGTTTGATGCAATGCTTAATGTTGAGCCTTTGCCACCTCCCGTGGTTGTGCATGTGTGTACTGCTATGTATTCTTTATTCATGAGCATGTGAATCCATGCCAGACCCCATGCTGGAGAAGGAACAAGTTACTTACCTGTAACTGTTGTTCTCCAGCATGGGTCTGGCATGGATTCACATGCGAACCCTCCCGCCTACCCCTCTGCGGCTCTTCACTTGGTCATACTGCCACTTCACGTGCTTCCAAATCTGAAGATGGCTGCCAGAGGCGGTGCTTAGGTAGAGGGCAGTCATTGGCTGTGGTCAGTATGACGCAGAGACCAGTGATTGGTTGTTACTACGAAAGACAGATCAGAAACGAAACTGATACTGGTTTTTTCTTTACCGAGGATTCCCAGCCTGACGACGGGGAATATTCATGAGCATGTGAATCCATGCCAGACCCATGCTGGAGAACAACAGTTACAGGTAAGTAACTTGTTCCTTGTGCCTGCTTCATGTTTTATAATTAAAGGCGGCCCTTAATAGTGGACACATTTACCTTCAATTTACCTAATACATGAAAAATAAATGCCTTTCTCAGACTTTTTAAAGAAGGTCCGCTTTGCCAACTTTCAGCCAAAATTCAAATTAAATTATCTAATCAACACATGTTTCTAAGACCCACTCAATGGCATTCATTTTAATACTTTCTGTAGTATGAGTCTGAGTTGGCTGTAGTGGGATGCAGTTAGTGCATCAACCCCCTGAGCTATTTATCACCTACATTATTTCAATGTAATAAATGTCCAGAAAAGTTGGACAAACATACACATATTTATGGATTGTATTTACATGTGTTGATAAGCAGAGCAGTAAAGCTGAGTTCTGTATATTGTCGGCCAGTCTGACATGTGGCTCTGGGGCAGAGCTGCCTTAAGATGTGTCAGGGCTGGTGGGGAATGTCAGGGAAACCTGAATGAATAAGTAATGAGGTGCTAAGTCCGTTGCCAGACACTGTCAGAAAGAGGCTATGGCCTGCAATGGGGTGCTGTGCACCTTTACTGCTCCATATTCAAGGAGTTTGCTTCTGTGTCATGAGACAGCAGCACGTAATAGGTCCCTGGAGCCTTTTTTGGGGGGAACTCAGAAATCCACCCCTATTTGTTTAACAAGAGAGCAACTCTCACCTTGCTAAGTCTAAATAATGCTGTTGGAGGTAGACAGGTTAGTCCGAAATCATTTGCCACGCCAAAGATGCCCCTGGGACATTGTCACGGATAAGTTGATGTGGGGAAGAAGGAGGGGCTAACAGGCCTGTATTTGCTTTTACTACATTACACAATTACAGTCAATGTATTTGTATATGAATGCCTCTTACATAGTAACAACGAAATATCAATTTGCTCCTGAAATTCCTGTGGTTTCAAAAACTTCATAAAATGGCAGGATAAAATTCCTGCTCATTCTGAGATATCGATAATTCTAATACAGGAAACGATGAACACCCAGGACTGGGTTATAAATGGCTTTACGACATTTCTCACTAAAGCCAAGTCTGGCAGGGGAGGGCGACCGGCTGGAGGGCTGGCCATCTGCATTAACAATAGTCTAAATGTAAAGTCAGAGATGATTCAAAGTACAGAATTCATGCTAGTAGTGATGCTTTCTCTATGTAACGACTCGTGGCGTCCATTTTACATAATTGATTTATACTGGAATCCAGCCAGAACATCACTAGAGTGCATGCTGGAACAGTTAAATTCAATTCTGGAGGATATTCACTCACGCCATCCCTCGAATCATATAATCATTGGAGGGGACTTCAATGCATGCTGCAGTGGGTATGAAGCTGCTAGTGTGTCACATGGGCTCTCTGCATATCAAAACAGTCACAGGAGAATGGCAACAGATGGAGACGGTTTATGGAAAGCTGGGCCATCTATTTGATAGAATTTGATTCCAACGCAACACAATATACATGGTGGCGAGACAACAGCACCTCCAGAATTGATTTTTTGGCTGCATCACAAAACTTGCTACAGTTATCATCACTGGCATATACGGTAGATGTACAACTGGGGGATCACCTAATTATTGGCACAAATATTGGTATGAAAGTACCAGCATTAGCAAAGGACCTAGGGTTGGACTTTGTTGAAATTGAACGTCCGGACATCTCGATAAAATGGAATGCCCGATTATGTCGTGAAGTAAACAAAGTAATTAAAGCTTTTACTTCCGCACTAACAAAGTCTAATTGGCATTCACATGACATCAAGTGCACAGAGAAGTTATTCATGGAAACGATTGCATCCACTGTCTCATTAAGAACCAGTGACGTTGATAGATTGAAATCACAGCCTCACAAACTTTGTAATGATGCAATCCTCGAATTGAAATGTTTGAAAAACAGAACTTTACGAAAATTAAAGAAAAGTTGGGCCAATATTGAAGATTATCTAATACAAAAAAAGAAAATTTGTAATAACTTCACCAACAAAGTTCGCAACATCAAATGGAATGCAAAAATTAAAAATAATCAAAACATGGTCCTATTTCTGTGCACAAACAACAGGAGGTCCATATGGGCGATGCTCCGCAGTGCGGTAGACAAACAATCAGAAGTAATGACATCTCCAATCTCTGCGTCAACTTGGACTACATTCATAAAAAGGAAATACCAACTCCCTCTTGCATTCCGGAAAACAAATCCATGTGATATGAACTACACAACTGTAGCTGTTTGTCCGTGGTCAGAATTAGACATCAAACGGGTGATAAACAACCTAAAATACTCAAAGGCACCGGGGCCTGATGGCATCCCGGCTTGCGTCATGAAACAAGATCCTGGATTATGGGCCTCCATATGTAAAATCAAATACGATAACATTTTCAAATCTAAATCAATCCCTCTATCTTGGAATACTGCTATAGTAGTGCCTATCTGGAAAAAAGGAAACAGAGAAGATCCAGCCAATTACAGAGCAATCGCACTTCTAGACACCTCAGAAAAAGTATTTTCTATTTTGATTCTAAAGGAATTGGAACATCACATGAAGGACAAAAACATGCTTTCAAGATTCCAAGTGGGCTTTTGACGGGCAATGGGCACCCCTCTGAATGCCACCATCCTAGCGCACCTACTTACAAAATCTAAACATGGTGAATGTGGTCCTATCTACATGGCCTCCCTGGATTTAACATCTGCATTTGACACAGTCATCCGATCATTATTATGGTCCAAGTTAAAAAAATCAGGGTTCGATCCTATGTTATTACACATGTTAGCTCTTCTCCATGAAAACACTCAAGTTCGGATTCGTATCACTCAACAAGGCAACTTATCTGACGCAGTCCCTACGTTTATTGGCGTCAGACAGGGATGCAATTTAGCATCCACCCTTTTTAATGCCTACTTGTGTGATATGGATAACATCTGGCAGGGTACTTCCATCTATCCTGCCAAGCTGGGGGGCTTGCGCATATAGTGGTTGGCGTTTGCGGACGATATATTACTGTTCGACCTTACGCCATCTGGTCTGCAAACCAAATTAGAGATGTTTGCAAAATTTGCATTATCACATAATCTGAGTGCAAATGCACTGAAATCAAACATCATTATATTCAGCAACTCTAAGAAAAAATATGTTAAATATAAGTGGGCACTAAATGATACTCGAGTTGAATGCATACACTCGGTGAAATATCTTGGATACAATCTATCCAACAATGAGTCGAAAAGCATGTGGAAAGCTTGCATTCAAGATAAGATCAAACCACTATATGCGCAAATGAAAATTATATTCAATAGATACTGCGAGTACTCTATGTCTCCTCTATTTGAATTTTACACGTTAAAAGTAGAAGCAATAGTGTTATATAGTCTGGACATGTGTTTGATAAACATCGGACCAGAGCTAAACCAGGCTCAATCTGTGATATGGAAAAAAACGTTAAGGCTATCTAATCCAATCCTGAGTGCAGTGATACGACATGAACTTGGTCTCATATCTCTATCGCCTCGCCTTCACTGGAGGCGTCTTAACAATCTTTCAAAAATGCTTACTCCACCACAAAATTCTCTGTATGAAAATCTGTCAACCATGATTACAGAGAAATCTCCCAAATCTGAAAAAAAATATTATGGGGAAATGTTGAATTTATTATCAAATATCAATGCAACAATTGACGACTTGCAGTTGCGCTCAGCATATGTTAAAAAAAAGCTATATGAATATGATTGGAGAATTACCCTTGAGACCCTTCCAACGTTGACAATGTACACAGAAATAGCACAGTTTATTACTCGATACACCCCAAGAGCAAGATATTTGATGCAATTCCCGGCAAAACTAGAACGGGACACTTACATACGATTTAAGTTAAATCAGTTTCCGACTATTGAAAAAATCCAATATTGGAGAACCACGCCCGTAGAAATTGCACATGGTGGATGTCGATTCTGTGGCAATCCCTCCATAAAGGAAACTCTTAAGCATCTCACAGTTTATTGTAAGCAGTTTGAAACACATCGCATCACTTTCTTTAGCAAAAATAAGACTGATATCACGACACTAGGGAGAGAATGGCTGTGGATTCGTTGCATGTGGGGTACAAATGTAACGCTGATTCTTTCATTGACAAGGTTCTTAAGCATTATTAATACGCAACTTCAAAAGAAATTAGTTGAATATAAGGCATGGGTGAGACCTGACCTGCAAATGACGCGCTTGAGCTGCTCTGCAAAATATGGAAGGACAGCGTCTGACCAGTAACACGGTTAATGTTAAAGCCTGATAGCAATGCCACAAGGGCAAATGTAATTCATGGGGACTTAACTTAAAAGGCTCCAGCAAATGCAGTAGTCGACCATATGTTGAATTTTAATAAATGTATACAATTGAATGTATCCTCAACAACGCCAATGGAAATTACCTAATCTCCCACTATAACTGCAATTGGTGAATTGTACTGTCTGGGCACAGGCAAACAGCTAATGAAAAGTTGGTGTCGACAGCATACATGCAATAGGTGCTTAGCAAAGTAGCGGCGATATTGTAATTTGTGATTATGAAATGTAAATATGATTTTAGAATTTGTTATATGCAATGAAAAAGATATATGAATTACTGTGAAATTTTGAGAAACGTAAAAATTATTGTAAAAGTTTGTAAAACGAACTAAAAACAACAAATATATTTTAAATAAAAAAAAATAAAAAAAATGCCTCTTAACTCTGAATCATAGAAAGTATAGCCTAGTGACTTTGTGGGCTCAACGCTCAAATCTTTTCAACATCTTGTAAAGAAGCTCTGCAGATTGTCTTTGATTCCTCAGATGTGCCCTCCACCCTGTGGCAGAAAGGTGGGAGGGGGTGCAATGGCATCCCGCCGTGCACCCACTCACCCCCTCCTCTACCAGACCTTAATGGGCAGTTCGGAGGAAGGAAAGCACAGCCGGTTTACCTCTGCAACACGTTCTAAAAAGGCAGCTTCCCAATTCAAAAAATGAACAACCGTTCCTTTCACTTGCTCCACATTCTATCCCACCTGTTTTTGTAGGAGGGGATGTGTGTCCCCTGTCCCCCACGTTTCATACGCCCATGCTAGGACGCTGCTCTGACATGACTGTGCATGTATAGAGCTAATAATGGCTTTGAATGGGGTACGAGGTGCCAGCCTTGCTTGCATCCACGTGTCCTCATTTGCAAAATTCTCTCTCCTGTTCTGGAATTAGTTGAAGTCAAGGTGGGCGGGCGCTACCCCAGGCTGGGCGCGAAACCTCACTACCTCCTCTTGTGCGATGATGAAGACTGCCTATGGTTACCTCATGTGAAATCAGCACCGAGAAAAATGGCAATATGTTAACAAAATGATGGCATTTGTATCAAAGGTTGCACATGAATATTAATTAGCTTCGTGATTATTAATAGCTGTTTTCTATTCTGAGAAGCAAGGAAATAGGACATGTTGTGGGTAAGGTTTGGATTTGTACTGTGAGGCAAATTCTGACTAGTGGAACTAACACGTGATTATGGAAATGGGCGATATTTCTTGCTCCTCGAGAATACACGGATCAATAAAAGAGAGACGGCTCCGCATAATGGAAGCCTCTGTGCTGAGACATACATGAACTGACACACTTTCCGAAAGTTCAGCATTACTGTAAAGCACATCAGTACAAATGTTACTCTGGGCAATTCCACAGCGTTTCATGTGTAAGCTATACTCTGCCCTAAAAACATCTCAGTTACAAGAAACGTCCCTCATCATGATAGTGAATACACACAAAAAAAAAGACCACACCTGGCCGGATTGCACGTACAATACTTGGGATTCTCTGCTGCTGAAAGAGGCTGTGTTTGTGTGTGGAGCGGACTTCCTTTTCGTGCTCCTTTTATTTGAACTATCTACAGGCACTGCGAGCTTGGCTCTTGCCTGATTTGTTCCGCTTCCTGGTGGAGGCGGAGTCTGCATAGACCACGTGGGTGATCACGTGACCCGCAGCTCAGTCAAAGCTGCGCTCGAGCCGCCCGAGCAGCGGATTCTCTGCTGCTGAAAGAGGCTGTGTTTGTGTGTGAAGCGGACTTCCTTTTTGTGCTCCTTTTATTTGAACTATCTACAGGCACTGCGAGCTTGGCTCTTGCCTGATTTGTTCCGCTTCCTGGTGGAGGCGGAGTCTGCATAGACCACGTGGGTGATCACATGACCCGCAGCTCAGTCAAAGCTGCACTCGAGCCGCCCGAGCGGCGGATTCTCTGCTGCTGAAAGAGGCTGTGTTTGTGTGTGGAGCGGACTTCCTTTTCGTGCTCCTTTTATTTGAACTATCTACAGGCACTGCGAGCTTGGCTCTTGCCTGATTTGTTCCGCTTCCTGGTGGAGGCGGAGTCTGCATAGACCACGTGGGTGATCACGTGACCCGCAGCTCAGTCAAAGCTGCGCTCGAGCCACCCTTGCGGCGTTAAGCCCGTGAGGGGTAAAGGGCGCTGGCTGTTGTGCGGCTGTTGGGAGCTGGCGGGGCTGAAGTTGTGAAATATTGCGCAGAGGCCAAATAAGGGTATAGTGTCTGTAATTATTTTCTGGGGTACCTATAAAGCAGACAATCCGTATAGTATTTTTTCATTAATTTTAAACAGATCGTTTTACATACATGTATGGGATTGCTTTTATTCTTTTATCAGTATTTGTTATTTTAGTACTGCAGCGTGTTAAGGTATTCCTTTTTTAGTATTGAGATTATTATATGGTCATACAAGTGATTGAGTAGGCCAGTAATTATAAAGTTTGGTAACCCTCCTGGGTTCCCATAATGGGAGTAACACTCAGAAGTATGGGAAGTATCCCAGAGGAATATATAGTTCAGGGGGGTAGAGTCCCACCACAGGTGGTAATTTCTCTTCCACATCCTTCTCAAGTGACCCAAATAGTCAACAAGGGCTCAGTTACCTCTATGGTAGTAGACACTTTGGTAGTCCCCCAGGGAATTTCCATTCCTCCGGGTATAGAGGGCCCTGGGGATATTGGACCGGAGCAAACTAATCAAGTGGATTCAATGGCAGAGGTGGTGGGAGTCATAAATCGTGCTTTTCTAAACATTGAATCTAAAGTGAACTCTTTGGCAGACGAACCACTGGTGGTGGAGCGAGATTTAGTATCAGATATTTCTATATTAGCCCCACTGTTGACTCATGAGTTTTCCAAGAAAGTTCAAGGCCCAAGAGACCCTATAAGAAAGATCTCAACAACATTAGTCCCTATACCTAAAGAATGGGGTTATAAGGAGAAATTGTCACAGTACCAGTTTAGCCAAAAGCAAGAGAGGGAAACTGCTTGTGGGGATGAGGCCACCTCGCAAAAAATTCAGGTTAGCGAAGGTGTCAAACTTGGGGATGATGACTCTATAGTGGGGGACCCTGTGATCGAGGATGAAGCAACAGAGGCTGAGGAGATAAAAGAAGTCTCCCAACAGGATCAGCTACCCCCAGTAGATGGGTTATCATTCCCAGTTCTTTCTAGAATTATGGACTCCATGGACAGAGGCTACGACACATTGAACTATGAAATCCGGGAGCTTAGGAAATCAATGAAGGAAGTATTGAGCAAAGTGCATTTATTGGAAGGCTTTATAATGGCAACCTCAGTCTTCAAAACCCCAAGCCCGAAAAAAGGTGGTTAGTGAAGGGGCTGTGTTTGTACAAGGCGAGAGAATGGGAGTTAAAAATATGAAAACACAGGGGGAGAATGCTGAGTTAAAGGGAGAAAGTCTTTTGGTGGTACCTGAGGTATCCGGAATAGTCCTCCCATCGGTATCAATGTTGGGGAAGGAACAGGTTCAGGATAAGAAGATGTTGAGTAGTAGCCCAAAGGTAAAAAAACCAAGTTGTCCTAACAAGCTAAACTTACAGGAAAAAAAATCCAAAAACTGTAAGCTTCCACCCTCACAACAGAATAAAGGATCACGGAAATTCCTCCGTAATCTAAGGTTGGCAGTGGACAAACACATGCAGATTGATAGAGGTATACTAGATCAGAGAAAGAAAGACTTTTTTATGAATAGGAAAGGGGGTAAAGTTAAGGAACTAACAAGGTTCAAGGAAGTTGATAGGGTTTCATCTGTGTTGGAAAATGTACAGGAGGGGGATAGTCCTTCTTTCGATCTAAGTAATATATCTGTTTATCCAGTAGATATGGAAGAGGAAGAGATTGAGAAGTTTAAGGATCCAGAAGCCCCAAAAAATATTGAATTTGGAGCTGGTAGAGGAGCTGGTAAGTGTTGTAATTTGGAGGAAAGACTGTTAGCTCCACCACATATAATAGCTGGAAGGGGATTGGGGAATCCTCTGGTGGAAGTCCCGGAAACAGGAACACCAACGGCACCTAAATTATATGCAATTTTTGCGAAACCTGTGGTGGTGAAGGCGGACTTGGGGAAGTTGCCTCCACCCAGGGTTTCCTTAACAGCGCCATTACCGACCCCAAGATTAATGGAGGAAGTAGGTTTGGGGATTCCAAAGAGTAAGTTTTTGGATTCATTGAAGGGGACGGGGGAAAGTACGGGGCAAATAAAATCGCCCAAAAAATGGAATTCGAGGCAAGCGGCCAATTTGGAAAAAATGATGCCAGATAATGGTGAGCTATGTATTTTCTTGAATCGGTTGTTCGAAAGTTCAAATAGATATCCCTTAAATAGACATTATATCCTGGATTTGATGCAGGAAATCCCAAACCTGAAATTGATATCGTCAGGGGACATTAAGACGGTAGAATTTGTCTACGATGATTGTCTAGATACTGTAAGACTTCATTTAAGGTCACATCTAATAAGGGAAATAATAATGGGGGAAAGAGAGCGTTTCTTAGCCCTAGGTTTTGAAGTTACAGACACAGGCCCCTCAATATTGTCAACTCTGGCTCCCATTTATCAGGCAAAGAAGGGTATGATACAAGATGAAAGAGAACGATACAACAAGGAGATTTATAGTTCCAGAGGGTATACACAAGCTCCTATTGGCAGAGGGGTAAATCAAGGAAGGGAGGAAAAGCGTTTCCAACATACATGATGGTCTAATTGGTCATTAATTACATGGAATTCGAGAGGGTTCAAGAACATCATGAATAACCATGAACTTTTCTCGAATTTTGATATAATCTGTTTGCAGGAAACTTTTTTGCTAGACACACCTATGATAGATGGATTTAATACAGTCTACGTTAAGGCCCGACGGGGGGTAAAGGGAAGGCCATTTGGTGGACTACTAACAGCAGTTAAATGTTCTTTGGGACTTTCCATGCAGGTAATTCATGTAGACAGGTCGGACATCCTGATTGTACTCTTAGAATGGCAAGAAGATGGCGAGAGTTTCGTAAGCAAATGTTTTTTGGTAAATGTTTACTTCAGTCCCCTAAAAGACAAACTGGAAGAAGCCTTGACAGCAATTTCTTTTACATTAATGGGTGAATTCCCGGATGATGGGGCCTCAGTGATAATCTTTGGAGACTTTAATGCAGAATGCTTAGAAGAGAATTGGTATTTAGAGAACAATTGAAAGTTTGTTTGTAAGGAATCCCGGGAGAGAGGAAAGAGGATTATCCAGGAATTTGAGGTGTGGAACCTTAGCATTATTAATGGTAATATGCAGATGGATATTCCGCCAGCTTTTACATGGCAGAATGGATTGTGGAAATCAACAATAGACTACATTTTCACTTCCCATGATCTAGCCATAAGAGGAGTATCCCTGGAAGTAAAATCTCTGATATGGAGTGACCATTCCCTTTTGGAATTTAAATTGTTCAGTCCGACAAAACATGTTGAAACTGACATTGTGGGAGTGGAAATAAATTCAGGAAAGAATGAGGTCAAGTGGATTCCTAGGATTGCATCAGCATTCTTGTCTGAAATTGCAAACTTATCAGTAAATAAGATGGCCCGTCTATGTACAGCGGAGGGATTCCCTACGATTGTGAGGGAGTTGCTAGGTAGGTTAACAACAGATAGAGGCTTAACCTCTAGGCAAGGAGGAAGGGTTCCCACTCCTTTGATGTAGAAGTTCAGGTACATAAAAAGGAACTACACCGAGAGGTGAGGTATCTCAAGAAATCTGCACCTCCAGGCTAAATGGAAAAGGTGCGGATTCTAAAACAATCACATAGGAACTGGGTAAAAGGTAGAAAGTTTTTGCTATACATTAAGGATGCCGAGAGAATGCTGGCTTGTATGCTAGGGAATAGGCCAGGAATATTTTGGGACCTAATTAAACCAAAAGGTACACAAGATTATCTTCAGGCACATGCGGTCAGTGACATTGGTTGGGTGAAACATTTCACTGATTTGTACAGGGTGGAAGGTTTGGACCAATCAGTTACCTGGGTAGAGGCGGATTGGAAGGGTGCCCTAGAATGGGACTTGGAGGATATAAAGAATCTGATAAAGAAAAGCAAGTCCTCGAATGCACCGGGACCAGATGGTCTTTCTAATCTGACCTACAAAGGTAACTTAGTAGTATGGTCACAGGTACTGTCTGCCTTATTTTCGGATATTCTGGCAAACAATTTGTTCCCCTCTACCTGGTCAGCAGCAACCTTAATCTTGATCTTTAAAGGCGGGGATAGGTCTTCTCCACTTTATTATAGACCATATCCTTGTTGGATGCTTCAAACAAAATATTTGCGAAAATGCTGCTGAAAGCCTTGCAAAAATGGGCGGTGGAATCTGATTCCCTAGATGCTTTTCAGTCAGGTTGTCGGCAAGAGCTGAGTACATCCACTAATTGTATGGTGATAGATTTATTAGCTCACCAAGCAAAGGTCCAAGCACGGGCAGTATTTTTCGCCTTTTTAGATATTAGTAAAGCATTTGACATGGTTAACAGGGCTTTCTTGTGGACAAAAACTATATGATAGGGGGTGTCCGGTAGCTCTGTTGAGTATTTTAGTGGCTCTCCATACAAATACAAGGATTAGAGTAAGGCTGGACGAATTAGGGAATTATTCCCCCTGGATTCAGACAAATAGGGGTTTAAGACAGGGGTGTGTTTTGGCACCCTTTCTCTTTTGCCTGTATTTACTGGGAATAGGAGGCTGTATGGAACTTGTAAAAACTTTCCCTCCAAGATTGGGTGCTATGGTTGTCCAATACTTGCTTTATGCAGACGACATTGTTATATGTGACCTCACAGCTATTGGGCTCCAAAGAGCATTAGTAGCCGTGGAGGGATTTCTAGAGAAACTAGACTTATCATTAAACACTGCAAAATCAAAGGTTCTGGTGTTTAAGGGGGGTAGGAAAAGCTGTACAATAATGCCTTGGTACCTGAAAAATGGTAAATTAGAAGTTGTAAATAAATTTGTATACTTAAGGCTGGTAATTTATGACAAGCTCTCTGGTCCTGAATTACAGGAAGACTTAAGGGTAAAATTTGTAGGGGCAGGTGTACAACTCCGAATTTTCGACGGGAAATTCGGTAGATACTCTCTTTTACCAGCCCTAAAGTTATACAAACAACAGTTAATCCCAGAATTAATTTATGGGGCTGAAACTCGGAGTCAGCTGATTAACTGGTCACAACTAGAGGGGGCACTATGGAAAGGCCTACTTCAACTCCCGCAGTCAATTCCTTTAGCAGGGATTATGTTTGAATTAGGTCTGTTACCTATAAAGACTATGGTGGACTGGGGTAAGCTTCGGTTGCTGGTAAAAATACTGAACCCTCCAGGGGCGTCAATATATGAACAGTTAAACCTGGTAAGAGTCCAGGGTAGCTGTAGAGTTCTTGGGGACTGGGTTTTGAATTGTCAATTGATGCTTCAACAGGCAAATATTTCAATGGAGGAATTGGAGCTGACACCGAAGGTCGCCAAGTTAAGATGGTGTAGATATGTATGGTCTAACCTGAGATCTGACATAATGGAGTATAAATGCTTTGGGGATCACTTTCTTTGGTCATGTAAAAGTTTTAATACTCCAGCTCATTACCTTGAAAAGCACCCGTCGAGATCCTTTAGGACACAAGTGCTAAGATTAAGGTTGTATTTGTTACAAACAAAAGAAGTATTGGGTCGCCGTGCGGAAATTCCACAAGAACAGAGATTATGCCGGCATTGTAACAAAAATATTGAGACGCTAAAACACTTGTGTGTGACCTGCCCTAAGCTGGAGGACTTGCGGTCTTGTTTTTCAGCAGGCTTGGTTTTCTCCTCCGAGAATGAATTATGGAGGAGGATATTGAACTGTAATGAATTAAGCTTGACCATACATGTTTTTGAATTTTTAAGGAAAGCTGCAGTCATTTTATAAATGTTGGATATATGTATATTGGACTGTGGTACTGTAGAACACAATAAAATAAATAAAAAATAAAATACTTGGGTAATTGATGTGGTAATTTACAGTTCAATATACTATGTTATTAAACATCCAATCTTGAGAAACACAAAACAAGCACTACAAAGTAAATACATTTATTTGGCTTTTGTACATAATGTTTGTTTGTTTTATAGGTGCAACCTCGTATGTGCAGATGTTGGGATATTATGCCAAGCAGAGCCTCATATGCCTCAGAGAGGCCATCTTAAACCAGGGTATGCCTCAAACGCATGCTGTTGTCACCACAGCATGCTTTGATTAAAATGCTGAAATGTTCCAGTAATGTAAGTACATTAAGAGCCCTTGCAGCCTTTAATATAATATAGAAAGGTATCCAAAAGGTAGCTTTTGAACAAGGAAGGGTGATTTTGAGAGACCCAATGGCTGTCAAATAAAGAAAAGGCGTCATAAGCACGCCCAGGCAGTCTATTCACTGCAACATTTTCTCTACAGGGGCGGCCCTGGGAGGCTGACTGTAGAGGTGACCACGTGGGACATCTCCAGCTTCCAGAGGATTTTAAGAGACAATACGCGAGAATTCGTGTTGGCATTAGCGGATAAGTGGGGTCAAGGAGGGTTGGATAGCGAAAGAAAGGGCATGAAAGAAGATGCCCCCGCAACCCCCCCCCCCCAGTGTGAGCCCTTTGTCCCGTTAATAGCACGCGTCTGTCAACCCTCTCGCTTCCTGGGAGGGGATAGGCAAGTGCAGGCGTCTACAATGAAACTGACGAGGAAAGGAACTGCCAAAAATGTCCATGTTTTTGTTAAACGTGTGTCCAAACGTCCAGATTTGTGCTCAGTTTCATTCATTTAATGGCACAATGTATTACTTTGTATGTATGTATTACCACCTCACAGATGAGGCCCAACAAGGCTGAAACACGTGTATGGGGTTGCTGGTGGTACTCTTGTTCAGAAGGGAATTGTCATAGCATTTCAGTGCTGGACTGCCCATGTGGACGGGACAAAGACTGATATGTAAATTAATATTGCCCATCTGTGAAAGGTACAGTGAGTAAACAGCAGATGGCTGCGAATTCTCAAAGTGGTTAAAAACCACTGAACGGGTTATCATGCCGTGTTCTTTCAAGAGAGAGGCGCCTGCTACCTTTTTTGTATTTTTGGAAGGAACTTGGGGCTGGTCACCCTAAGTTATCTGGGGGCAACCAGACGTGGACTCGGCTCACTGTGCTCAGAGAGGCACAGCTTCACCTCACTGATGAGGCCCAACAAGGCTGAAACACGTGTATGGGGTTGCTGTTGGTACTCTTCTTCAGAAGGGAATTGTCATAGCATTTTGGTGCTGGACTGCCCATGTGGGCGGGACAAAGACTGATATGCAAATGGCTATTTCCTATCTGTGAAAGGTACAGTGAGCAAAAAGCAGATGGCTGCGAACTCTCAAAGTGGTTAAAAACCACGGAACGGGTTATCATGCCGTGTTCTTTCGAGAGAGGGGCACCTGCTACCTTTTTTGTATGTATGCCGCCACGATGTAAATACCATAATGACAATGCAATAGCTTCTCTGTTTATATCCCATGCAAAAGGAGCAATCTTGATTATATTATCGTGGACCTCCCCTGGTGGCATGTTTCTGGTGACTTGGTTGTACTTCAGTATGTTTACAGTGGCCATGATCCCTTGGCCCTTACGACCAACTTGGAAGTGATTGGCATACGAAGGTTTGGGGATTCTGTGAGGAATTGTGCCATAACTAGGAGTAACAATCATAGAAACATTTGATGGGATTCTTGGAACAAAGTTGTTATTCTACATGAAATGGAACATTCTCTTTTGATTCAACATATTAGGGTCTCCTGAGATACGGGAACCATTCATATTCAGGAGATGGATCTCCATAGTCAACTGGTATCATTTAGGAGGCCTTTTGTAACATGTGCTCATATGACTATAAAGAATAGAATGAAATAACACTCATCATGGTGAAATAAGGATTGTACTAAGGCCAAATTGGATTTGCTATTTGCACTTAAAGCAAACTATTGGGGACCATACATTCTTAATCCCAAAATTGAGAATGAAATATAAAAAAACATATATACTAAGAAAAAGGATGAGGTAGACCGGAAATGCGAAAGCACTACAAGTAATTATGATCTCTGATAACCAGCACACTTTTTGCCACATAGTTCATCACAATTCTATTTTCATCTTGTTAGGTCCTGAAATTACTGTTCTAGCAGACACATGTGCAGAGCATAATAAGGGACTGTGTAATGGCAATCAAGGAAGTCTTTCTGGTATTCCAGATGTGCCCTTAGAATGGTCCCCTTTGGCTGTTGTGGCCAGTGTTTTTAGATACCAAAGTTGCACACACCCTTGAGTGCTGAAACATTGAGAAAGAACCCTGAACAGATAGGTTACCAATTGATATTGATAGGTTACCAATTGATATTTGTAATGTGAATCTTATGATTTGGGTTCCTTTTTTGACTATGCAGAGTCAGCCTCCCACCACATGGTGCACTTCTAAAATTGTGCCTGTTTACAGAAAAGGGGACAGGGGTAGCTCTGCAAATTCTAGGCCCATTCTTTTGGTAGATTGTCTTCAAAGGGTGCCCAGCAGAATTCTTTTCAAAAGTCTGGAGGGTTGGGTCTCAGATAATAGCACTGTTGCCAATGTGCAGGCTGGTTTAAGAAAAGGGGTGGGCATGGCCGATCAGGCTTTTTGTCTACCATTGATGGTTGAAACCTTTGAATCTAATATTTGCCGATCTTAAATCCTCTCCTGGTGTAATCAAGTGATCCTTCATGTAGGATACAAGGACGATATTGAATATTCCTCTGATTTATTACTGGCAATTCAGATCAGGTGAGAGATCTGATTATTTAAATCTTATATACCAATAGCATTGCAAAGGTCAGATGGGAACAGGGGGTGAATGACATATTTTATTCCATGTCCACATTGGGTACGACAAGGAGGAGTATTACTCCTTGATTATTTCTCTTTTCAATTATAATATAGCAACTTCCCTTTTAGATTTGGCTGATGACCTGTACAATATCGGTGTAGAAAACATATTTTTTACGGATGGTGCAGTCCTTCTGTCGTGGACAAATATGGGCATTTGTGTGTAATTTAGCAACTTTGCTTCCATGTGCACCAAAAAAGATCTCTCCAGTAACCCTGGCAAGACCATGTATGGTGTGTCATGTGAGGACATGATTAATCAAAATGGAGATCTGTCTGCTGAGAACATTCACAATGTTGAGTTCTTTGATACCTGGGGGGGAGGGTGGGGAGCTGTAGTTGTTTTGATTGCTGGAAACCTTAACTGACCAAGATTGAATTGATACTGAGTAGAGAAGCAAGGGCGACTCTGGCATTTTCCAAGAGATATGGAGGCCATTTCCTCTTCTGTGGAAGCCTACACAGCACACACACAATCGCACGTCCTTTATGCAGTATACATAAAGACCTGCCTTGTACACCTCGGTGTGCTGCATGCTTCCCCGTAACATAGTGTCCCTGGCCTGCCACATGTAATACTTGGCACTGGCTGCCTCTGACAAGTGTTACAAGGGACCCATTAAGTGCGTGCCAAGCGCTTTGCTACTACCAGGAGACTATGGTTGAAGCCTGTATTGGTGGATGGTGGAATTAGACTCTTGATGGAATCACTGACATTTTGTAAATGTACTGGCAGTGAAACCATGATCTTTGCAGTGGCTTAGTTATCCTGCACTTGCGCGATCTGACTGACACAAGTCCTAGTAAGATGGTTGTTTTGTCCTCCCTCTGTTCCCCCTCCTTGTCTTGTTGCGCCTAGAAACACTTGTGCATAGGTGCATTATAAATGCCATATCCTATCATAACTCAAACCTGGTCTTAACCTAAATTTGCACACTCACTGGCATAATTGATGGATTGCGTATAGACTTCCTCTATTTTCATAAACTGTTTTATCTGTACTTGTGCCTTCACCTTTAATGGAAATGATCTTTTTATTCAATTTTAAATGGTGTGTAATTGTGCCTTTGTATTATTGATTGATTATCTTTTTGATGTCGAGAGATGTTAGAATGATTTATGTATGTGATAATGTTTTTATTAGTGGCTGTTTTGATCATAATTTTTTTCAATATTTAAGTTGATCTATTATTCCTATCTATTTTATGTTTATGTGAATTATTTGTCTTTTGTGGAAACTAGTGAAAGCTTGTAACAATGATCATGATGGAATGAGGTACCGATTTAGAGGATGGGGGGGGTATTGCCACCCCAGTGGGTTGCCTGTAAGCCATGCAGTTGTCAGTATCTCTTGAGGTATTCCTTAAGGAGCAGGATTTTCAGTTTGTACTGGAAGTGAAGGAGAAAGGTTACTGCCCTGTTTGTTGGGGTCCTGGGGCATAGCAGGAGGAGGCTTGCTCGGTGGCCTGGTGATGTTGTTGCTTCTGGTGGGGCTATGGTTTCAAAGTTTACAGCCAAGTATGAAGGTGTTTTTGGCCTCATGGCCTTGTAAGTGCTATAGTTCTATTTAAATTTTTTAATTCCTGGTGGTGATATCGTTGAATGTTGTCTGACCTGTTATGAGGTAGGTTACAGCATGTTTCACTATCTGAGACATGTCAGTGCCAAAGTCAGGGTCTGAGAGGACCAAGGCATGGATGACAGTTCTGAAATCAGGGGCTGTAATGAAGGTCTGGAGTCTTCGGAAGTGTGTTAGTTGGCACAAGGTTGTTTGTGTTTTCTTGGGCATTTGCGCCTTTGACTAAAGTTAGCAGTGGGTGGGACATCCCAGAGATTTGACGAATGGTGTCAAGTGTGGAGAGAATCTGTTGAGTTACTTTTACATAAGCCAGAACTTGCTTGGTGACATTTCCAAGTAAGAGAAACTCAGTTTTTGTAGGCTCTGCTTCAGCTAGGTTAACATCCAGAGCAAAATCTGAGCAAGTCAGTAGTTCAGTCTGTGAACGTCATTGACAAAGTTGATCCTCGGCTTCAGCTTTCTGTCATCTGTGTATTAGTAAATCTTGATGTTTGTCATGATGTTTTAATGCTATGTATTTTGTAATGAGACCTGCCGTTCTCGAGCTCTCTGGAGTTCGAGAACAGTGAATGGTGAATTTTGCTGGCCGCTGAGTAGAGTGCACCCACCTGAGGCCTCTCTACAATAAAGCCCAATGGTTTTCCTGTATACCTGTTAGTCATTTACTTGGGGAAACATAACAATTGGCGATGAGTATGGGATCAAGAGCCCCCAGCTGAAGACGGAAGGAGCAACGAATCTGCGAGTGTCCCGACACCGAATCGTGTAGGCATAACAAAGCATCTGTGTTAAGGTACTGTGTGCGGGTATATTAAATGTGAAACAGAACGCAAGGAGAAGAACCGTATAAATAAAATAATTGCCTGGAGATAGGCCAATTTACTGCAGCATTTTATGAAAGCTGCGTGTGAAGCGTGCATGCAAAGCTCTTCTCAACGTTAGAATAAGGGACCCTGAAAACATCACCAACATGATGGCCATTTTGAGTGCCTCTAATGATTACCTTGACAACCAAACAAAGCAGTTCATATCATCCGGAAAAAAACAATAATAAAGCAAAAAGAAATTGATATACTGCAACGTTTAACAGTGTAAACGCTTGTTTTAACGTCAAACGCGACAATATTATGGACATTACAACTAAAGGGAAAAAAAATGTATTAACAAAACAGACATTTAAAGAACCATAAGGAGAGACACTCAGCACCCCCAACGGTTACGTTGAAATAGCAACAGAACATAACTAAGCTTGTTCAGCAAATAAACCATACGGCCATCTTGCTAGACAACTGGCATTGTCCCGAGCCACCAACAATACAAAGCAAAGATTGCAGCAGAGATAAAAAAAAAACACCCAATGCACACGACGATTGCACTGAACTAGTACAACACTTATCAGCAAGTCGGGCAAATTACAAACATATTAACTGGACAGTTTACAAGTCCTAAGCTACCATCAAACAAGGTAAAGGAGTACAGTTGCAAAGAATAGTCAACCACCCAACATGCAGAACACACCAGCACCATGCCCATTCTTACCAAATCCAGGAAACCACACCAGTCCTTGGGAACAATGGATTGATGTTTTTCAGGTCTACTTAAGAGTGATTGGAGGTACTAAGTTCCATGATGATCTGAAGGAGGCCACATTATTGAATTGCATTGGGGCAGAAGCGCAAAGGATTTTTCGCACACTGCCTGATCAGGGCAATACCGATGAAGGTTCGGGTGATACAGCTGGCACAAGTGGCAACAGATGATATGAAAGTAATCTTAATAAGTTATCCAGACGCTTTGGAAATAAGACAAATGTAGTTCTGGAAAGATGCAATTTTTTCTCACGACGTCAAAACAAGGGAGAATCAGTGGATACGTATATGGCAGTGCTAAGAGGCTTGATATTAACGTGTACATTTACGGGTGTGGTGGGTGAGACCAGCTGGTGTTGCACACAGTTGATCCCCATGTACAACAGAGACTGTGGCAAGTGAAGGATCCAACATTAGAACAGGCTATGGAGATAGCAAGAACCATGGAGTTAGGTGAAAAATGTATGAGAACAATACAAAATAAACAAGAGAGCACAGAGATCAAGAGTATACAAGAAGAGAAAGAAGAGAATAACGAAGAGGCATTAGTAGCTCTGGTGAGAAAGATGTATATGGTAATACCAGAATGAGACCCAG
This sequence comes from Ambystoma mexicanum, assembly GCF_040938575.1. NCBI lineage: Eukaryota > Metazoa > Chordata > Amphibia > Caudata > Ambystomatidae > Ambystoma > Ambystoma mexicanum. Next base: position 1,131,155,654 of record NC_090935.1, on the reverse strand, counting down.
GAGAGAAAGAGATACAATTAACAGAATCCAAGGACGTTGCTATAAATGTGGTTGAGGAAAACATATAAATGTGGACAGGGAGTGTCCAGCATACTCTGCAGAGTGTTGTAGATGTGGTAACGTTGGCCATTTTGGAAAAGTTTGTAGAAACATCAGGGGAAGAGGAAGAAATGGTTCATTTTCAAACAACAGAATGCATGAAGAGATCAATCGAATTCACAGGCACAAGCATCAAGGCTCTTGAGGAAATTGGTGGGCCAAGTAGCTTGTTATCTATAGCCACTGACAAAGAAGAGCATGTTCAAATTCTAACGATCACACCTAACGGAAAAGAAGGACTATGGGTATACATGAGCATAAATAAAATTCCAATGAGGGTAATGGTAGATACCGGTTCACCATATGCCATTGTAGATGTGGCAACTGATATTGATTAACTAAAAGGCAAGTGTGAAGACTTAGAAAATGCAAAAGTGAGAGCCACGGGTTATAGTAAAAGACCCATCAATATTATCAAATACAAATGGTTTCATTTAAGTTTTGAAGGAAGAGAGACATATTGCAAACTATATATCGCTGAAAATGGTTCGTCAGTTGTGGGATGGTGGGAACAAGCAGCTTTACAAATAAACATACATCCTGGAGAAAGTGTTCCCATATTAAGCATATCAACGGACAGCTGTGATACAAATGAGAGCCTAGCTAACAGCTTCCCACAAATATTTAACGAGAACATAGGAATGTTAAAGGGTTTCAAGCACAGGATTGTGTTAAAGAAACGAGCCAAACCAGTTGCACATAAAATTACGAACATTCCTATAGGCACAAGAGATGCATTGCAAAAGGAACTAACAAAATTGTGCGAGCAAAATATTATTGATCCAATTGAAAGTTCTGAATGGCTTTCTCCTATAGTATTTGTGCGAAAACCTAACGATTCTATAAGAATGCACGTTGATTGAAGAGACTTGAATGCAAATATATGGATTGATAGACATCTGCTACCCAACATTGGGGAAATGTTAACAACTATGAAATCGGCTAAATATTTCACAACCCTAGACCTATAATCGGCGTATCACCAAGTAGTCCTAGATGATGAATCAAAACATCTGACATCATTTGTTACGCCATTGGGAGCCTTTAGGTATAGGAGAATGCCTTTTAGTTTGGCGTCAGCTGCGGCGGTGTTTCAAAGATTGATGCAGCAGTTATTTGGAGGTCTAGAGGGGGTGTATTATTTTCAGGACGACATCCTGATTGCAGCTCAGACAGAAGAGGAACACAGAGCCAAGCTTTTTGGGATGTTACAAGTTATACAGGAAAGAGGCCTCACTCTAAAGATCGACAAGTGCAAAATCAAGATGAGGGAAGTAACATACTTCGGCCACATCAGAAATGAGTATGGAATTAAACATTTTGGTGGATACTATATTGAATATGCCAGTTCTGTCTAACAAAAATCAGCTACACCGTTTTTTTTTGATTAATTGAAAATTATTCAAAGTTCATGCTGCATTTCACGGACAAAACAATGTATATGAGGGAATTGTTGAAGAAGTCAGTAAGATTGGAATGGTCAGAGGAATGCAAACATTAATGTGAGTGTATAAAAAGGTTTATGAACAATGCACCGACATTGAAAATGTTTAAATGTGCATCCTGAAAAATAATCTCTGTAGACGCCAGCAACTTTGATTTAGGTGGAGTACTGGAACAAGTTCAAGAAGGGAATACAGTACCAATCGCTTTTGCCCCAAGGGTGCAGAGCGGAATTATTCCACTATCGAGAAAGAAGTGCTTGGTGTAAGGTGGATCCTTGAACATTTCAGGGGTTTGATTTGAGGTCTTCCATTAGAACTAAGGAAAGATTGCAAAACCCTGATTCATGTATTGAATTCCAAGAGTCCGCATTTAGTATCACCCAGAATTCAGAGATGGATATTGGATATAATGCAATTTTATGTTAAAATAGTATAAACCCCAGGTAATGTAGTAGCAAATTGTTCATCAAGATTGCCCTGGGAGGATGGTGGACTAGAGGAAGTAAACAATGATGAAGTAGATGCATAGTAGATGCAGAGTGCATCATTCAGCATATTGAGTCCAGTCTACTAAAGGAAGAGTGGATCAAGGCATCTACAGATGACATAGAGCAAGGTCTATTATGCCAGGCTATACAGAAGGTTGGAAAAACGTTGTTCAAAGATTAAAGGATTATGTCAATTAAAAAATGAGTTCTCAGAGGATGCCATATGCGTGTTCAGGGGTGACCGCATTATTCCACCTGTGTCATTAAGGAAGAAAATAATTGACCTGGCACATGAAGGCCGCTTAGGCAGAAACCTCACGAAGAAGAGAGTGAGAGAAAATTACTGGTGGCCGGGGATGTGGAGAGAAATGGAAGAGTAAGTGAAGAACTGTACGGCATGAGCAGTCAGTGATAAGGGTAAGAGAATGAATGTCACACCATTACAGCTGGTTGAGATACCGTGCTGGATTTGGAATAAATTGGCCATTGATATCACAGGACCTTTTGAAACCCTAGATACCCAGAAGATATACATTGTAGTATTATTGGATTATACATTGTGATGGGTAGAATGGGGCATTATGGAAGTATGGAAGATACAGTGACCACAAAGAAAATTGTAAGATTTTTAGAGGATGTGTTTAATAGAGAAGGGGATCCAAAAGAGATTATATTGGACAATGGGATGCAGTTCATGGCGGAAGAAATGCAAGCTTTTATGAAAGACAGAGCTATTGAGCATAAGGTCACTTCATTATACCACCCAATGGCCAATGGATTGGTGGAGAGAATGAATGGCTTCATAAAAAGTATTATACAACTGGCCATAGCAAATTCATTACCTTGGAAGGATATGCTAAAAGAAGCATTACATGCTTACATAATGACCCCACACTCAGTTACAGAGGAAGAGCCTTTTACGATGATGAGAGGGAGAACAGTATCAAATAGACTGAGAGCAACGTGGTTAATGTCAAAGAAGCACACGAGAATAGATATGGAGGGTATTGTAAGAAAAGTGAAAGAGAGACAAACGAAGTATAAGGAATACTATAATGTGAGTAAACACATGAAGAAAAGCAGTATTAAGGAGGTTGACTGGATTCGGGTGAGAGAATCCAAGAGAGTGTTGAAAGCACTATCCAGATTCAGAGAACTGCAAAGAGTATTGATAGCGTCCGAGAAATCGGTTGTATTAGAAGATGGAAAAAGATGGTCATGTAATGATGTGGTGTTGTCGGAGAAAAGGGAGGTGAAGAATGTGCTGCAGCCACCATAGTGTGATGATCAAGATCTAGCAAGAAATGGCAATCAAAAACTGAGCACACATGTAAACGCAAAGGAGACCAAGGATAATAACTCCTAGAGAGAGCTGTCATCCAGGAATAGAAGAATTTTGCAGAACTTCAAGAAAGACTATGTGTACTATTAAAACCAGATACAACAAAAAGAGAGACAGTGGGCTATTTTAATGACACAAAGGTTCTGCCCATGATACACATGTAAATTCTAAACTAAGGAACCAGTGTGTCTCTTCTCTCTCTAGGACTCCCTTCTTACCCTCTTGTACCTGCTCAGTCCATGCACCAAATAGGTACTGAGTATTACAAAAATGATTTTACAATGTAAATATTAAAAAGCTATTTTTTATTAGTAATCATTAACACAAAAAGAATATATCAAAAACACAATCTTCATAAAACCCAATGTGGTTAAAAACCTTCAAAGGACAATATAATCATAAAGACAATCATAAAACAATACATATTTGTAAACCATACATGTAATAAAATAACTTGGTTCGGTTTATCTCCTCCCAGTGGTCTTTTGCCAACTGTGGGTAGATCAACCCTAAAGTGCAAAGTGCAAAGTACAACGTGAAAAATAGTATTAGTACACAATGTAGTGCAAATTCAGCGTTGGAACTTTATAATTTTAAGGACCTTCTTGCATCTAGGTACCCTGAAGTCTTATAGTTAGAATACAATATCTCACTCCTTTCTCCACGAAAGTTATAACCCAATTACTATCTTTAGTTACAGAGCACTGCTATTTAACCACAGTGTTCAACACCCAACATGCTTTGTTCTTCTGGGGCTATTTTGGTCTAATTGAGGAGAAAACTTCTTCAGGGGACCAACGTAATCCCACCACATAAAAAAACACAAAAGCGTGACTCCTTAAATCCTAATTGGGAATATTTCCCTCAGGACATTTCTCCTTACACCTGGAGGTCAAAGAGGGGGTAGTGCAACTAAGAAGGGAGAGAAAAGAAAAAAGAAGAAGAAAGTAGCAATTAACACATTTTGGGCCTCATTCCGAGTATGGCGGTAAGGGATAGCGGCCACCGGTAACGAGACCGGTGGCGGTAATCCCTTACCGCCATACTCCGAGTTCCCTTTGCGCCCCCTCGCCCTTAACGCCTGCTTTGAGCAGGTGTTAAAGTCGAGGGCGCAAAGGGGCCTCCAAGCCAATAACGGTGACCGTAATCAACGGTCACCGTTATTTGCATCTTCCCCATTCCCATTGAGCCCTATGCGGGCTCATTTGGGAATGGGGAAGAGCCTTGGTGAATGGGGAATTACCGCCCCGCCAACCTTGGAATGGTGCGGTAATTCCGCCATCCACCAAGGCGCTGCCGGTCCGGGTACGGCGTCAACCAAGGCGTTAATAGCGCCATTGGTTAGCGCCGTACTCGGAATGAGGCCCTATGTCTAATATTTGCTACAAAAAGTTTCAAAGGCACTTGACTCCGCCTTCTACACACTTACCATGCACTGATTAACCTTTGATCCTGCACATGGGAATATACAGGTGTCCTTTGACTGGACTTCTTCCTACGGAAACACCATAGAAACGTGTATGTAAAAATACTGTGGACATTAGTTCTTCATCCTACCATATCTACCTCTTCAAATTTAAAAAGGCAGCTCATTATCGACTTTGTTTAAACATATACTTCAGAATGATTTTTCAGTACATTTCGTTAAACTCAGGCCACCACCACTGATCTATTCTGCAATCTGCACATATAAATATATATAAGTGTTACCATAGTGAAATAATTGGCTTTATATCATTTACCTTGCTCCAACACGATGTTTCTCCCGGAACTTCCAAATGGGTCTGATTCCGTTTCGTATTGTACTTTTGTGTGACTGTAAACAATGGTCTTCTGTGCCTCAGTCTCTTTTCCGTGCTTACTGTGTGTTCGTGTCAACACTGGACAACAACATACATGGTCTGTTTAGAATTCCATTCTACTCATGACTCGAGTATTCTCCTTCCTAACGGTTCGATTGTTCTTCCGTCATCCACTACCGTGATGCAGCCGAGATTTACTCTTCAATATGCTCACCGTTCGTCTGCTGACGGGGTGCCCATATTCCTACGATTCTGTCCCGCTCTCATCGTAGTCGTGTTGATCGTGTTATCCGTCAATCTCCATTTACCTCGTCTCCTTATTGGCGTCGTTCTTAGATCACATGACCGCGCGTTAGAAGACAAGACCTTACGGCGAACATACATGTCTTCCCCACCCTTCAGGGATTTCTTACCGTTACACCAAGAGACCGACAAGTCACCTAGTGAAGACTATGTCAACACTCAGTGTATCCTTTGTTTCTAATAACAATACATGTCTCCTTTTTCCCTCCTCCACTTTTAATGCTATGTATGTTGTAATGAGACCTGCAGTTCTCGAGCTCTCCGGAGTTTGAGAACGGTGAATGTTGAATTTCGCTGGCCGTTAAGGAGAGTGCACCCATCCGGGGGGCTCTTTACAATAAAGCCCAACGGTTTTCCTATATCCTTGTTAGTCATTTAGGCAGGGAAACATAACAATGTTTTAATGAATAACACCTGCACAGTCTGTTATTGCACAGGCACTAGTGGCACTGGACCCTCGCACTGGATTCTAAAGGCATCTTCATTTCTCTCCATAAGCTACAGACTAAGAACAGTACAATATGCATCTTATTGATGTTATTTTGGGGACAAACGTGCAAAAATGAACAGGAACAAACCGGGCCCTCTCTCTGGTACTGAAATACATATTTAACTCCTTCCTTACATGAAACCCTGGGATCCTTGAACTCTAGAACTGGGTATTAAAGACTTATTGGTCTAAAATTAAATATTTCTTGGCAAGTAATACTTAACAACCATATGACAATAAATAATAATGCATATGAACTAGTCTTCTGCAGAATACATGCAATACAATTGCAATATTTAACACAGCCATATCGAAATACAAGTTCTTTTATTGTCTAAAAAAAAGTATATTTTCCCAGTTACATAAAACACCACTTAGTCCTGTGCAACAATTTTCATGACATTGACCAAAACTACAATATTCAATCCATACTGCAACTCTTTCAGATAAAGTCTTTTCTCCAACGCATTGTTTGCATACTGTCACAGAAGGCCTAAAGAAATTCAAGAGTATGATAGATGATTCAAGCGTGTTTATATAAAAAATTCTTTAGAATGGACTTAGATCAGTTTGCCTAATGTGTTCTGCTAACTGGTCTTTCAACCTCCCCTGGGCTCCGTCCACTCTAACCCAGGCATCCATAGCACCACAGGTTAGGAAGGTGACCCCAACTGGCTAAACTGGCCTATCTGCCACGGGAGGGCCTAAAGGCCAATGCCTTATGAAAGTGACTCCCTTCGGGCTTCTTAATGGTGCCCTACTCTAGTACTCCCACAAGGATGGAATCAATGATGTTCAACTAGTGTAAGCAATTTCTCAAACACTCTCCATTTCTCTCTCCCCTCCTTTTCACCACCTTTCACTGCTTTCCCTAGCTGTATGCCTCATTACTCACTGCTCCCCTTTCTCTTCCTACTTTCTCTATCGTGTCCCCTTCCTTCTCCACTACTGTCTCTGATCACCTCATAATCACTGTGGTCTTCCCACTCCTTCTCCTCGCTCTTCCTTGTTTCTCTCTGACCTCCTTTCATCTCTCTCTCCTCCCACCTGTTTCCTCTTCTGTCCCACCAGTCTTCTTTCAATCTTCTACCTTTATCACTTCCTCCTCCACTTTCTCTCTCACTCTCCCACCCTCTCTCTCTTTTTCCCTCTAAACTATCTCCTTCTCCCCTATACTCTCACTCTGCCCCTCTAAGAACTCTTGCACCCTTCTCCACTACCACTGACTTTCATATACACTCTCCTAATCAGAGATACACCCTTTTCCACATGGTACGACTCCCCAGCACCCTGTTATTTTCTTCCATCCTGTGTATGATCTCTTGGTCGACCTCCACATATCCCAACCTCACCCAAACCCATTTTGCTCTGCTTTGCTCCGATGGGTATTTTATATTGGTGCCTTCCTGTTTCTGCCCTTCCCTCTTCCATCAATTGGCTCCACGTTCCACCAGACACTGAAGCCCAATCTGACCCTGCTCTTTCCCCAGGGGTTGGCTCTTCTCATACACCTCTACATAAACCCCTCTTAGCCCTGCCCCTTTTTTAGAGTGCAACATTTCGAATAACAGTCTTCATTGTCTGAGCGGCTGGATGTTGGTTCGGTGTTCTGCACACTCTTAGCTGGGCAGAGCAATGTTTCTTTTGTCTTTGTTTGTTGACAGGCCTTGAAGTGTCCGAATCTGTATTGGTTCTGTTGGCTTTCTCCCATGGTCCGCTCAGCTCTTCCACTGCTGGCGGTTCTTGAAGTTCTAAAACAAAGCAGAGAGAACTCAGGACAGAATTGAGGGTGCAAGGTATTGGGTGATCTATAGTCATACCTGAATCAACAATGAAAGCATTTATGGGTGGTTCATGGACTGTGGCCCTCTCAACTCCCTCGCCCAACCTCTGGGGTAGGATGAGCTGTGACATACTCTGTGGTAGGCTGCCCATAGCTCTCAACTCACACGCTTTTGGCGGGTGTCACCCGCCTTGTAAAAGGCTGACTCACCCGCCAAGCCTCCAGCACTCCCATTCATTTCAATGGGCGTCTCACCCGCCAAAAACAAAATCGGGTGATTTCACCCGCCTTTGCAACACAAATGGTTGAGAGCTATGGCTGCCTACCGTAGGTCAGGAGGAGTCCCTATTTGACCCTAATAGCATCAAGTACTTGACCCTGGTACAATATTCACTTAACATTTCCATGTACACTCCTTTGACTCTTTTAAATACTCTGAAAATTGTCAGTATGTCTAACAAATACATTTTTTTCTAGTTTCATGAACTCCAACACAATATAATTTATGATTGCTTATTTATAACACGCTTAATACCCAGATTTTCTAACAGGGACCCAGGGACCGATCCTGTGGCAGCTTTGTGAACCAGGTGCGAGACTAGGAGCCAGTCAGGTAAAACATCCTTTCACTAAGCTAAGATTCACTATCTTTTATCAGGTAATAATGTCCCCATACATAATGTCTCCATACATAATGTCGCTGGGAAAAGCCATTGGCGACATATATATGGTGACATTATGTATGGGGATGGGTTGCAGGGATGTCCCCTGCTCCCCTTGTAAAACAATGTTCATAATGTATCTGCAAAAAACTGCGACATTTTTGTCAAGAGACTTTTTTGCGGGGATATTTTTACATGGAACCAACTTTTCATGTTCATCACATACTTGACGCAGGGTTCCGCCAAACAGAATCCTTTTGATTTGAGGTACTTTTTGTTGTTTCCTTGTGATTAAACAATTTGAAATATGTATTATATTTTTTCAGCAGAGAATTATATTTCCCTCATGAAGCCTACTCATACATGCATCTTTGTCCAGAAATAGAAAATGAATCACTCAATGTTTGACATTTGGATACTGATGGTTCCAGTACGAAGCAGATCTACACAGAACATGTGTTCATGGGCTCTACCTTCCACTGTCTCTCTTTCCACCTCCCTCTGTCGCTGCCTCTCTCTGTTTTTCTTTCTGTCTCGCTCTGCCTCACTCTCTGTCTCTCCCTTTCTCTTTCTCTCTCTCCCACTTTCTCCATCTTGCTCACTTTTTCTATCAGCTGTGGTAGTCTGTTTTGAACTATCCACTTTCATCTCAAACAAATTGGCCAGAACGTCCAGTGGCAGCAACCGAGGGCAGGGTGTTGGGTGATGTCGTGGGTGGGTGTTGGGCTGGGAAGAGAGCAGGGTGGTTGGCAGACGTAATGGGTCCTGCTGGATATAGGGGAGGTGCCAGGGTGTTCCCATATTTGCAGAGGGAGTTCGGTAGGAGACAGTGGCACCCACAGACATTCTTCATAGGGGTGGCCTGATGTCGTCACTGGAAATCTTGGCGTCGCACACTAAAACAAACAGGCCAGTGGGGGCAGGGGCGTAGGGGGGCAGCGTTTTTTATAAGTGTGGCCATGGCCCCCCTTGGCCACCCCTTGGTGGTGCCTCTGGTAGGGGAAGGTAGGCAGCAACACATGTGGTCTGTGGGGTCTGTCCCCCGTATGATAGAAGGTGCAGGCAGGAGAGTCGGTGCCTCTATGTGTTTTCCTCACAGCGCCGAAGCCGCAAAGGGGATTTTGCCAAAAATGGCCTTGGTGGAAAACACATGGATCCGTATTAGCCCTTTTTAACACTGACATGAACTGATTTCAATACCTCCTGTAGTACTTAAAGTGGGCCTTCCATTTGTTTCCTTCATAATACATTCCCATTCCAGACTTGTTTTCTTTCCTTGGTTATCTCAGTCTATTGAGGGCTCTTTAAGGTTGCACAGAAATAAATAATTTGTACAGTGCAGTACCTACTCCCATGACCCAGAGCGGTCTCAACTTTGATCGCACTGGAGGTAGGAGCGCAGCATCTCTAATTCGATGTGCATGGGATTAAGTAGCGAAGTTATAGACATGTCAAGCTAATATTTAAAATAGAAATTAAACCAAAGTGAATTTTACTGTAAAACCATTCACATAGCACCTAGATAAATTGGAGCATGAAATTGAATAACCCATTTTGCTATGAAGGACTTTTTGATCCTCCATATTTCACAGAGTGGTCACGGTGAAGTCGCTTTGAAGCATAACAACCTTGGCAGCCACGCAGCTGAGTGAATATCCGGCATAAAGACCGAGAAAATATGCAACTGTGTCGTGCCTTTTGGATTCCAGCTCAAACCCTGGTGTTCCTTCATTTGTGATGTTGCTTCTTATGCTGAATAATTAAGACTCGTGATTGTAGCGTTGATGGAGGAGCAGCAGTGGTGTGGGACCACAAAGGTTCCCAGGAAACACAACGTTAGACCCACACCCAACTTCCATTTTACAAGGTTGCACTCAAAGGTCACCCTCTCAAACCATCTGCCCACTCCTCAAGGCATATTGTTCTAGATTACAAGATACAGTATTGATTTTCTAAATCTTCATCATATTTTGGAGCTTTCCAGGTGAAGAATATATTGGTGTGGGGTGCAACCTTTGCAGATATGTCCAAAGTGTTATGAAGTGAGAACTCTCCTTGCAGTTCCAGAGGATACATCAAGACACCAATAGCTTACAATAATTGTTTTGACATCAATATATAAGCCCTCAAATGCATATTTGCGGTGTGATGTAATTACATTGGTAGCCTGGGAATACCTACTCGGTATACTATAGTCCCATCTCCCTGTAAACACATTTTCTAATTGAAAATCATGTATTCAAATTATTAAAAATTGAAAATCGTGGTAAAGGATCTGAGGCTGAGCTTTTAAACAGAGCACTAACCAAGGCATTGTTCCCTAGCCCTTTGTGTGTGTTGGTGCATGAAGTTTATTGGTAGTTGTGATGTGTGGTCCAGCATTAGTGTATCTGTGGGTGTGCTTATATGCACGTGGAATGTCCCATTTATCAGGCGTCCTCTATAGATTGTGAACTGTTCTGTCTAATCTTGTGCATCAGTTCCCCAGAGTGTTAAGTGCTGGGAATTTGAAAAAGCATCAAATGACATTGCAATACAAATCCTGGGGAATTGTCAGGATAGGTTCCCCCAAGAAGAACTCTGGAAAGTGTTAGAAGGAAAGGCTATCACCTTTAGTCCAGCACCTTAGATAGAGTTATAGATAGTCGGTGTTATTTATCTGTAGTTCACATAGGAACGCCTGCGCAAGGGAGGAGGGAAGCCCAGGGAAGATGAGAGAGGGACTGCCTTTACTTTGCCCCATTTCAGTTACATACCTTCAAGAGTCTGAATTCTTTTAATTCTACAAAATAAAAATCTGTGAACCGTCCACTAAGTCTGGGTGTTCTTAAGGCCATCTGAGACATTTTTATCTTCAGAACTGATAAAGCTTGATAGACATCTCGGACTAGTTCCTACTTTCCTTGCTTGTTTTCCTGCACTTGAATGTCTAGCTTCTACCCACGATTTCTATCAGTAGGCTTCCGAGTCGCATCATGTATTCTCTGGGCCACTGTTCCATCATTTTTATTTAAACTCTCCCTCATATCCTCTTTCCACTTTACTGATTTATGGTTTATATCTCAATTTGGAAATGTTCTTTGTCGCCAGTTACTTAAAAAGGATTGTCACAAATCGGCCCATGTGAATCATTTACTTTTCTCATACAAACTTATTCTGTATGCAAAGCTTGTACATGATCCACCAGGTTGTGTACTTCTGCCATTAAACTTATGAATACCGGCCTAAGTACTCCGGGGCTGGTGCAGAGAGCAGAGAGCACAGGGCCTAGCATCAACCGATTTATGCTCTTTTCCACTTACAATCATATATAACCAGAGTCATCCAAATGGAATCAATCATATTTCAAAGCAACATGCTGTCATGCATATGTTAGCCACTCTATTTCACCCCCTCCCATTCCAGGTCGGGGCTAGTGGTAATCCTTACATAGTGCCAATCCAAGCTCCAGCAGTCACCTCCTGCTCTCCTGCAGAGGTTTTAGCTTCATTGACAGCTTTAACACAAGGTACTCCGCTGGCCTCTGCTGCTCCAACCGCCTTCAAATGTGGTCCCCTTTGCTGTGGCGGGCTTCGCCGCAAGGGCTTTCCCTGATGTTGATAACAGGCTGGTGGGTGGATGGGCCTAACTACCCAGCACTCCTCTCAACTGCTCCTGGTGGTCAGAAATGAAGGCTGCAACATTACTTCCAGCATTGCAAAGTGATCTGCCCAAGCCATGAAAGGGTCGTCTGTGTATTCACCTGTCAGTCATTCCCTGGAGTGTTTCTGGGTATTATGGCAGACATAAGGAGTTCCCTTAAGGGAGCAGAGCAGCTTGGTACATTGATGATCTACTTTCATTACAATATTTGCCCTACTATCTTTTGATTATCACTTGTTACTTGTTTCATCTTTTCTTCATCTTCATCTTGATCTTTTCTAGTTCTGTCTTGTTTTCCAGTAATTGTTCTTTTGTTTTGGTCAATGTTCTTTTCCTTTGGACTGAGGTCCTTTAGCATTCGTTGGAATCCTTGGTAACAATCTTCTCTGGGGTTTTGTTGACAGACGTGGCTGTTTACTCTCTTGACATGCCTCTAGAGTGGCCTCCAAGGCAGCATCTTTGGCAATGGTTTTGTCAAGATGGAGCAAGGAACATGAATACTCTTTCTTCCATGCTACGGATCTGTTGTTTGCATTCAAGCTTCATTTGAAGGGCTATGACAAATACACATTTCTGAGGAACCTACACAATTAGGTTTCACCTGAGGTTCATTATCAATGAGGAAAACAGGTACGATGCGCCTTGGGTTTTTGTTTGTTCTGTGAAATGAAGCCATATCCAGTGAGACAATGTCCTGTTCGCACTCAAAGAGTGTTGAGAAACAGGTAGGGTCACCTGTTACGCTCACCTGATATCCACGGGGATGCCACTCAGCCCGGGTTGGTTGCCGTTATCTTCTCCCCAGTTTCCCAGATGTTGTCTATGGAGGATGTTCAGCCTTGTTGTGTGATTAGGCATGCTCTCCGTCCTGCCTTCTTGGCAGGGGCGCGTCGTCTTCTGTGGGCGAGTGCGGCCAAGTTACTTCACTGGTGCGTGCCTGTTTCAATGTCTCTCAGGTAGGTCTTATTGCAGCAGTTCTGTATAGCGTTGTTATTCGTGCATGCCTTTCTTGTTTACTAATATCTTTTTCTCCCCTAGGTGTGAGGAGCTTCAGCGTGGCAATCTGGTTGAGTTGGGCGTCGCCGGTAAATGATGGCGCGTGATGTGCGCTACAATGCGGTAAGTAAGCACTATGCACAGCGCTGCCTTGTCTTGCCTTTGCTAACCTGTTTTCTTCCATCCTTGCAGGTCGCGGTGCTTCTCCAGCGTGTGCAGAATGCCGGAGCGGTGCCGGCTGGGAGGCGACCAGCCAGCTAAGGGTCTTGTGCTGTTTGTGGTTTAGCACTGTCAGAATATGCCTTTTCTAATATTGTCCTCTCCTTCCCTCTTTCAGGTCTTTCGGTCCGGAAGGTATGCAGAGTCCAGAAGAAGCTGTTAACTGGAGCTGAGAGCAGATAACAGGATGGAGATTGCAGGTAAAATGCTGCTAACGATGTCCCTTTTGTCTCCTCTGCAGGTTCTTCTTCTCCGAGGCTCGTGGGTATCACAGGACACGGTGAGCGTCACGTTGCAGTCTGCAAAGAAACACGAAGCATGCTTTTTTGTTCGGGTGTGGTTTAAATAGCCTCAACAAAGTAGTCCAGGTAAAGTAGTCCCTAGGCCACCACACCCAAAACACTATACCGCATAGCTTAGTTCCTAGGAACCAAGCTATGTGGGTGCCTCCATGTTGGCTGCAGGCCGAAATGAAAAAAGTAGTCCCCCTTTACACATGTTCTTCAAAGTGCATGAGCCTGGCGCCATAGTCGCCAGGACTGGCCCCAAGAGAGTCTTGGGAGTGGATGCCATGCCTTCAAGGCCTTGCTGGAGCCCCGAGCCCTGATCCTACCTGGCAAGTGGACTTGCCAGTGGGGGTCTGGGGTAAGGGCCGTGACATCACCCCTCAAAAGGTGGGAGGTGATGGGCTGTTCTCCTGTCCTGGCCCTCCTACAATTTCGTGTTCTACTTATCTGTTATCATCAAAGTGAATGTGGGGTGGCTATTTACCATTACACTCCTGAGTGTAATATATTGCCTGTAAACCCAAAGCAGTCAGCGCCATCAATGGTTTGATGTTCTGATCCGTTCTGGTAGACAAGTATTGGACCAGTTTGCTGATGACTATAGGCAAATATCATAAGTGGGCTACCATTGATCTAACAGTTTGGGAGTTTAAGAATGTTGTTATGTTATGTTAAAGGTACTTATATAGCGCACTATCACCAATGGAATTGGTCCCCAGGCGCTGAGGCGGATATGTAAACAGGAAGGAGTGCGGGTAGGGTTAGTCGGGAGTAGGAGAGTGGGAGAAGTGGTGTGCTGTTGGCAGCTTCAGCTCGGTATACACCGAGTGCTGGGCTTTGCTGCAAGTATCGGATCGGGCGAGACCTTGTGTGCTGTAGGTGCTGTTTATGTGTTGTTGATGCAGTGTGATAAAGTGCGTGCGGATTGCTGGGAGAGAAATGGTTGTGTGACTTTTGTGTGGGTTGAGTATGCAGAGAATTGAGGGTTGGGTTAGTGGAGAATGTATCCTGATTCAGGTACTTCTGGCTAGTGTGAGCTGTATCCCTGGGGGTGTGGTTGTTGCTGATACCTTATGGGCCGTCTTGCTGTGTTGGTGCTGCGCGGATCCAGCTATATCATATTGTGTATTGTATGGAGTGATGGGTGTGTCTGAACCTTTCAGGACCTATCAGACGTTTCCAGTACTGTAAAGTGTTGGTGCAATGATCTTAACACGAATTGGGTGTTGGTATGGGAATGGTCATGCATGTATCTGGTGATGTATCTGGTGTCACACGCATGATAATTATAAAGGACAGGCTTGGTATTTGGTTAAATTGGGTAAAATCTGAAACACCAGAATATTGGTCCATTTGGACGAGTGAAGCTTTCCCAAAGTTCATTCGAGATTTGGGCAAACAAATTCAAGTGAGTTCAGGAAAAAATGGTGTAACTAAGGCATGTGCGGGTCAAGCTAAACTACTCCTGAACCATGATGAAGTGCTCACTGCAATTGGGTTGGAAGGCACCCTGTCCCACCTGAAACTTGACAATGGACACTTGTGCCTGCCTTTACCCCTCTGCAAGGGCAAGCACCAAGGCAAAGGTCTCGGACTTTGCTCTTCCCGAGCCATCTGCTCAGGGCCCAACTCTATCTCCACCTCCTGCTCTTTGGCCTCATGCAGCAAACTCACCTCCACCTCTTGCTCATCCTTCTGTGGCTAGCCGAATCACCCCCACACCTCTGTCCCACCCTCTCCCTGCTGGCTTTTCTCCACATCTTATCCAACTCCAAGCTTGAATAGCTGAGAGACATTGTTCTGTATTGGTTCATGTTAGTGTGTCTCTAGTCCAGGTTAAGCATCACATGTGGAATAACTTTGCACACCAACTGTGGTTAGCACTGTGAATGAACTATCCTTCACTTGCCTATTCTGTGAGGAGCCTGTTTCATGGAGTTCAAGTATGTACTTATCTTGGTGGTGCAGTGAGAAGACAAAAACGGATTTTTGCTGGAATTCTTGTTGTCCCTGGAGAAATAGAACTTAGCAGATCTTCTTGAATGGGAGACTCAATTGAAGAGTGTGGAAATGAGGCTGGGCGAAGTCTAAATACCTGTGTTGCATTCAAAATGGCCACTGTGGCCTCTCACAGGACTCCGGTGCAGCTGCCTAATACAGTCCTTGGGAGGAGGTGGCGAATGTATTGAAGAAGCTCGTATAGAACATTACTAGTGGAGCGACTATACATCAGGTAACTGAGAACAAGTACCTGTGCCTTGAAAAACTTGTGTATAGGCACGTCATAAATGCCATATCATATCATACCTGTATGTCTAGATCGTGAGCCTGCTTGTGGCCGGAAGCATCAGTATGATTAGTGAGGTGATGAGCTCAATATGAGCCTTTAGTGTGCTAGTGTGCTAACAGACCCCAGGCATACTTGTAAGCATTAGTCCTCTGGGAGCTGTGACCTGGAACATTCCAAACAACACATAACAGATACACCTGTCTATGTAATGTGGTGGCTTAATTGTTCAAAACGAAAATGTCAAATGACAGACTGATGGTCACTCAGTTATGTCAAGCTTGAACATGTATTCCGTCCATCCCCCCTTCTCCCCCCCCCCCCCCCTGCCGCCCTGCAAACCACCACCCACCCGCAAACACAGGAACTGCACAGAGGGCATGTGCTAAACACTATTTTGTGACTTCCAATGGAATTGCTCTGAGGTCTTTATTAATGGCGCAGTGATGTGTGGGTTATCGGTAATCTCAGGGCAGGGCTTAAGCGGCAAGAGGCGCAGGGCATTGCAAGGAAGCTGCAGATCAGCTTCTGTGCATGCGCCCGAGAGGTATGAGGTAGTGGGGGGTGCAGGTGAGCATTACAGAGCAGAGGAAGGGGCCGGTCAAAACACTTTGGGGACTATGGGACAGTTGGAGAAGGGGCAGCACAGGATTGGGAGTCAGGGAAGAGTGGAAGCTGTTAGGAAGTTGCTACAGGGAGTTGAGGGCTCCCCTCCAGTTTGTAAGGCAGAGCTGTAGTTAGGGAAGAGGGGATAGGTGCGGCAGTGAGACTTGGGAAGTAACCATGGGGCTTTTGGGGGGTTATCCCCAATTTTGGAACATGAGGTAGTAGTGAGAGACAGGGGGAAGTGAGATGACTAAGGAAAAGAACACGTGATAATGGGATCTATATTTAGGAAAGTAACTGTAGTGACACATTTGTTCTTTATCTGATGAACCATAGACAGTCGAAAAGCATAGCCTAGTGATATCAACTGCGACAAATGTAATATTTCATTATTTTAATTGTAGCATGGGAAATCACATAGAACCCACCCAGACAGCCCTGATACTTTTTGCTGGTTCCTGTTACCACCCTGATTGTCCCTGGAATACACTGTAGGAACCAGGGACGTCATTTGGGGGTCGCCAGGGGTCGCAACTGCAACCTCTGTGGTGTCCCTTGCGACCTCTGTGGTGTCCCTTGCGACCTCTACTAAAAAAAAAAAAATTTTTTTTTTTTTTTTTTTTTAAAGTTATGCAAGCTCCTGGGCTGTGGCTCTTTACTTCTGGGGTGGCTGGCTTTCTTGTTCAGGCCCCTTAAAAAAAAGACTTGAGGCACTTGTTCTTATTTTTCTTCTAACACTTTCAGCACTGACCCTAAATAAGAAAGAATAGGTATACCAAATAATGTGTCTTTCTGGAATTCTATACAGTAATTGCTGGCCTCATTAAATGTTTATTTCAGGCACACTTCAGGGGGTGAGTCACTGATTTAGTCTGTTCTTAAATGCCTCACTAAGCCTAAGCCGTTCATCCTTCTGAGGTCGATAAATGAGTACCAACACAGGTTGGGTGATATTGGGTGTATATTTTTTCTATATAAAGCGCTTAATGATGTGTTATTATATAGCACTTACGCTTATCATTTGGTCATGGACGTCTGCTTGCATACACAGTCATTTGGTAATACGGGACAATAAACACTGAACTTAATGATACATATGGTGATCCATTCTTGTATGAATGTACATCATATAGTGATATCATAACTATATTTTTCATAGTTTACAATGCTATGTGATGCCACTTCCTGTTTTTTCAACGGGTGAAATGTCGTGTACCATCGCTACCCGCTATATCACTTTGGGGCGGGGTCTAATGACATCACTTCCTGTGATGTCATCAGAGGGTCAAGGGTCGGGTGATGTCACTTCCGCTACCCCTGGCATTTTGGTGAAATGACGTCCCTGGTAGGAACCCTTTAATCCCAGTCTGTTGAAATGGTTTCAGTATCACATTCGCTACGGGGACAATGCAATAGTTCATGGTTGCCAAAGAAAAATCCCAAGATTGCGCTCGATAGGTGCAAATAAAGATACATAGTTGGTAGACGTCCAGTCATCTTATAAGCGGATTCAGCAGTGGTTGGGGGTACTTTGACTTCATCTGGGCAGTATTTTCAAAAACGCATTGTCCTGGATTCTGATTTATTCGCTCATTTGCCCCGTTGGTCTGGGGTTTATAAAAGGGTCATGCTTCTCAGTGGCATATTTGTTAACCCTTGAGTAGTTCATGCAGGGACGAATAATGAGGTTTCTGCAGATGAAAGTGTAGTCACAAGCATCTCATTTTCTCAATACTGTTCAAGTACTGCTTAAGGATGCCTTTTCTGTTTCCGACAAAATATACATCTCTCCAAAAGCCGCAAATACCAGAAGGATCAATTCAAAAGAGTACTTGTACAACTGAAGTGGTGGAAGGATAAGAGCCAGGGGATATTGGAGCACATCAGCATAGCGAACGTGTTTCTCTTGCTTCCCTTTATGATTGCTTGCATGGAACACGGATAATGTAATGTATTGGTGATAGAAGGTTTTGGTTGATACACCAATATCCAACATTAGTAAAAATGAAATGACAAAAAGTTAACCCCCAACTTTAGGGTTCGGGCTGACATTTGATTTTGTGGAGTTAAAGCACAGGCAATATTTGAATCAGAGGAGAATGATGGGACCATTGTTAGATCAATGGTAGCCCACTTATGATATTTGCCTATAGTCATCAGCAAACTGGTCCAATACTTGTCTATCAGAACGGATCAGAACATCAAACCATTGATGGCGCTGACTGCTTTGGGTTTACAGGCAATATATTACACTCAGGAGTGTAATGGTAAATAGCCACCTCACATTCACTTTGATGATAACAGATAAGTAGAACACGAAATTGTAGGAGGGCCAGGACAGGAGAACAGCCCATCACCTCCCACCTTTTGAGGGGTGATGTCACGGCCCTTACCCCAGACCCCCACTGGCAAGTCCACTTGCCAGTTAGGATCAGGGCTCGGGGCTCCATCAAGGCCTTGAAGGCCTGGCATCCACTCCCAAGACTCTCTTGGGGCCAGTCCTGGCGACTTTGGCGCCAGGCTCATGCACTTTGAAGAACATGTGTAAAGGGGGACTACTTTTTTCATTTGGGCCTGCAGCCAACATGGAGGCACCCACATAGCTTGGTTCCTAGGAACTAAGCTATGCGGTATAGTGTTTTGGGTGTGGTGGCCTAGGGACTACTTTACCTGGACTACTTTGTTGAGGCTATTTAAACCACACCCGAACAAAAAAGCATGCTTCGTGTTTCTTTGCAGACTGCAACGTGACGCTCACCGTGACCTGTGATACCCACGAGCCTCGGAGAAGAAGAACCTGCAGAGGAGACAAAAGGGACATCGTTAGCAGCATTTTACCTGCAATCTCCATCCTGTTATCTGCTCTCAGCTCCAGTTAACAGCTTCTTCTGGACTCTGCATACCTTCCGGACCGAAAGACCTGAAAGAGGGAAGGAGAGGACAATATTAGAGAAGGCATATTCTGACAGTGCTAAACCACAAACAGCACAAGACCCTTAGCTGGCTGGTCGCCTCCCAGCCGGCACTGCTCCGGCATTCTGCACACGCTGGAGAAGCACCGCGACCTGCAAGGATGGAAGAAAACAGGTTAGCAAAGGCAAGGCAAGGCAGCGCTGTGCATAGTGCTTACTTACCGCATTGTAGCGCACATCACGCGCCATCATTTACCGGCGACGCCCAACTCAACCAGATTGCCACGCTGAAGCTCCGCACACCTAGGGGAGAAAAAGATATTAGTAAACAAGAAAGGCATGCACGAATAACAACGCTATACAGAACTGCTGCAATAAGACCTACCTGAGAGACATTGAAACAGGCACGCACCAGTGAAGTAACTTGGCCGCACTCGCCCACAGAAGACGACGCGCCCCTGCCAAGAAGGCAGGACGGAGAGCATGCCTAATCACACAACAAGGCTGAACATCCTCCATAGACAACATCTGGGAAACTGGGGTGAAGATAACGGCAACCAACCCGGGCAGAGTGGCATCCCCGTGGATATCAGGTGAGCGTAACAGGTGACCCTACCTGTTTCTCAACACTCTTTGAGTGCGAACAGGACATTGTCTCACTGGATATGGCTTCATTTCACAGAACAAACAAAAACCCAAGGCGCATCATACCTGTTTTCCTCATTGATAATGAACCTCAGGTGAAACCTAATTGTGAAGGTTCCTCAGAAATGTGTATTTGTCATAGCCCTTCAAATGAAGCTTGAATGCAAACAACAGATCCATAGCATGGAAGAACGAGTATTCATGTTCCTTGCTCCATCTTGACACAACCATTGCCAAAGATGCTGCCTTGGAGGCCACTCTAGAGGCATGTCAAGAGAGTAAACAGCCAAGTCTGTCAACAAAATCCCAGAGAAGATTGTTACCAAGGATTCCAACGAATGCTAAAGGACCTCAGTCCAAAGGAAAAGAACATTGACCAAAAACAAAAGAACAATTACTGGAAAACAAGACAGAACTAGAAAAGATCAAGATGAAGATGAAGAAAAGATGAAACAAGTAACAAGTGATAATCAAAAGATAGTAGGGCAAATATTGTAATGAAAGTAGATCATCAATGTACCAAGCTGCTCTGCTCCCTTAAGGGAACTCCTTATGTCTGCCATAATACCCAGAAACACTCCAGGGAATGACTGACAGGTGAATACACAGACGACCCTTTCATGGCTTGGGCAGATCACTTTGCAATGCTGGAAGTAATGTTGCAGCCTTCATTTCTGACCACCAGGAGCAGTTGAGAGGAGTGCTGGGTAGTTAGGCCCATCCACCCACCAGCCTGTTATCAACATCAGGGAAAGCCCTTGCGGCGAAGCCCGCCACAACAAAGGGGACCACATTTGAAGGCGGTTGGAGCAGCAGAGGCCAGCGGAGTACCTTGTGTTAAAGCTGTCAATGAAGCTAAAACCTCTGCAGGAGAGCAGGAGGTGACTGCTGGAGCTTGGATTGGCACTATGTAAGGATTACCACTAGCCCCGACCTGGAATGGGAGGGGGTGAAATAGAGTGGCTAACATATGCATGACAGCATGTTGCTTTGAAATATGATTAATTCCATTTTGATGACTCTGGTTATATATGATTGTAAGTGGAAAAGAGCATAAATCGGTTGATGCTAGGCCCTGTGCTCTCTGCTCTCTGCACCAGCCCCGGAGTACTTAGGCCGGTATTCATAAGTTTAATGGCAGAAGTACACAACCTGGTGGATCATGTACAAGCTTTGCATACAGAATAAGTTCGTATGAGAAAAGTAAATGATTCACATGGGCCGATTTGTGACAATCCTTTTTAAGTAACTGGCGACAAAGAACATTTCCAAATTGAGATATAAACCATAAATCAGTAAAGTGGAAAGAGGATATGAGGGAGAGTCTAAATAAAAATGATGGAACAGTGGCCCAGAGAATACATGATGCGACTCGGAAGCCTACTGATAGAAATCGTGGGTAGAAGCTAGACATTCAAGTGCAGGAAAGCAAGCAAGGAAAGTAGTAACTAGTCCGAGATGTCTATCAAGCTTTATCAGTTCTGAAGATAAAAATGTCTCAGATGGCCTTAAGAACACCCAGACTTAGTGGACGGTTCACAGATTTTTATTTTGTAGAATTAAAAGAATTCAGACTCTTGAAGGTATGTAACTGAAATGGGGCAAAGTACAGGCAGTCCCTCTCTCATCTTCCCTGGGCTTCCCTCCTCCCTTGCGCAGGCGTTCCTATGTGAACTACAGATAAATAACACCGACTATCTATAACTCTATCTAAGGTGCTGGACTAAAGGTGATAGCCTTTCCTTCTAACACTTTCCAGAGTTCTTCTTGGGGGAACCTATCCTGACAATTCCCCAGGATTTGTATTGCAATGTCATTTGATGCTTTTTCAAATTCCCAGCACTTAACACTCTGGGGTTTTCATGTGCTTGCATTCCTTTATCTGGTGTTCCTTCTCACTCCCTCTCTCCTCTCTCTTTCTTACTCCACTCCCTCATCTGTTCTCCTTTTTCTACTCCCTACTTCAATCCTTCCAATGGTCACACAATCTCCTAGCTCCACTTACCCTCTCTCCACTCTACTCTTCAATATTCCTAACTTCTACTCTCTGCTCTCTTCTCCTATTCACTCCCTCTGTACTCTCCATGCTCATCTCCTGTCTACTCTCTATTCTGTTGCCTCCTCTCTACTCTCCATTCTACTCTCCTTCCCCACTACTTTCCCCTCCCCTCTAATCTCTATTCCCCTTTTCTTCTCCTACTCTGAATCACCTCTTACACTCCCTCAGGCAGTCTTCTTGGTCTCACTCATGCATTCTTCTGCTCTCCCTCTAATGCCACCCACACCTTCAAACTTCAATTCCTGCACGTTTAAACTCAGATACACACTCTCTCACAACCAACACCCCAACTGCAACAATCTTAACCAGTCTTCTGAACACTCTGCTCCACCGTATTTCCTCTGCTTGGTCTGTCAATTTTCTTCCACTCCACCTGACCCCACCCGAACACTGCTCACTTTATGTCTCTCGTTGGGTTTTTATCCTCCTGACTGACTGTGGTGGTCTTTTCTGCACCCCACATTGGTTTGTTTGCTCACCTGTTTTGTTGTGCCAATCTGATCTTGCTTGCTATCCATAACTATATCTAAGGTGATGACCTAAAAAAAATAGCCTTTTCTAACGTATAACGTGATTTTTTTTCAGGGAGAACCTATACTGACAATTCCCTGGGATTTGTATTGAAATATGGTCTGGTGCCTTTCCAAACGCATAGCTCCTCTCACTCTGGGTTCTCACGCCCTTGCATTCCTTCCCCAGATGTTGAATATCTTTACCCCCTCTCGTCTTTCTCTTCCTTACTCCACTTCTCACACACTCTTCCTCTCTCTTCTCCTTTCTCTACTCCCGCCTTCTCTCCCTCCATTGGTCATACAATCTCCTAGCTTCGCCTACCCTCTCTCTATTCTACTCTCCCACTCTCTTATCTTCTACTCTCTCCTCTCTTCTACTCTTTGCTCCTTTTCTATTATTTGCTCTCTCCCTTCTTACCTCTTCACTCTACTCCCCTCCCCCTCTGCTCTCCTCTCTACTCTCCTTACCTCCTCTCTTCTCCGAATCTCAATTGCCTCTTACACTCCCTCAGACACTCTGCTTACTCACTTCTTCCAGCAATCGTCCACGCACCCTCACACTCAGGTACTACTCTCCCTCACAACCAACACCCCACTTGCAACAATATCCACAACAGTCTTCTCAACACAATAGTCCTCCGCCCTTGCTCTGCCTGCTCTTTCAGTCTGCACCCACTCCACCCGATCTCACCCAAAAACTGCTAACTCTTTCTGTGTCTCCCTGGGTTTTTATACTCCTGACTTCCTTCTGTGTTCTTTCCCTTTTGCTTCATTTTTTTACCTGTTTCATGGGGCCAATCGGATCTTTCTATTTCCCCCGGCATTGTGCCCTAGTGACAGGATTCTTTAAAATCCCATTTCAGTCCCATTTCACACATATCATTCCCGTTAGTTTCTATGATGCAGGCCCCGGCAGCCGTGTTACCCTTGCAGAGGTGTGGTGAGTCTTGTTTAAAATGTAGACATTGGGCCTCATTACTGGTCCGGCGGTCACCATGCTGGTGCTACTGGCGGGTTGCCACTGGACCCGTAAATATTTACCGGCAACTGACTTCCCAGTGCCACTGGGAGATTACAACTCCGGGGGCCCGGAAAGTCAGGTGCCGGTAAAATCGAAATCCCTTCTATAGGAGTGGGGACACGGAAGCACCAGCACCATTGCTAACAGTGCCTTTGCTTCTATGACTGGTCTGCCTACCATGGCCGCTGTGCCCGGCAGTGTCAGACCTGACTACCGGCATCCTTGTTTCCAGACAGGCAGGGTCATAATGAGGCCCATAGTTTGCAGGACAATTGCTGGTGTTTCCATCTCATTTTTTAAGACAACAGTTTCATTTCACAGAGTGCAACGACTTATATCTGCTGCAGGGCCTCCTGGCACAGGTAGTCTTGTAGCAAAAGAAATATAATTCTGATCAGAATAGGGTATGGCAGGGATTGAGTGAATGACAGTGGTAACTTCAAAAAGCAAGAATGCACACAATGGTGGCAGGGGCAGAGACTGGGGCCCTCCCAACTCCCTTACCCCACCTCTGTGACAGAATTGACTCTGATGAAAACTCTGGTAAGCCTCCTGCCTCAGGTTGATAGGGGTTTCTATCCCCCCTGACATGGTCATATACATGATCCTTTCACAATAACAACACTTATGTTGTCTCCCAGGAGTCCTAACGTTGTTAAAAACTCAATTTGAATCAATGGAATATCTAACCAAAAATGTTTTGCAGTGGATTAGGCATAAGAGGGGTCTCTTTGTTTGACATACGAAACGTCATACGGACATAAGAACAAAATAATTCTGAAAAAGATATGTTTTGTATAACATTATCCCATGTGTAGTTAGTGGAAGGTTGTCTTGCAATTCATTTTTGTCCTCTCCCCCGACAGAAAGTTTTATTCATGCACGAATAGTAGACTTTGTTTCAGCTGAAAGAAGAACTTTCATAGTGACTGATCATTTTTATAATGACTGATCAGTCCAATTTCTAGAGAACAAAGACCTCCTCCTGTGAAGTTGATATAGGGAACCTTATTACTTTGGATTGATGTGAAGGTCCCTCATCTCAAGAACCCCTAAGTGAAGAGCAGGATTCAATAGTTAATGTTTTCAACAACATGCAATATTGGCTTCAACAACAAAAAGTTGGCGTTTTCAAGAGATGTTGACAATGTACCCTATTCTTCATCAAAGTTTTTTGAACTTCTGTATTCCTACAAGGTGAAACATGCAAGGGCGAGTGAGGGGATGGCTATATTACTGCAGTAGTTTTACCAAATTTTGGGTAGGAAGGGATGTGTCCATACTGACATTCAATCTTTCAATCTTGTTTTAGAGAACAATCAATCCAAAGAAAACCGGTTCCCGACATCAACCTCACAAGAGGAGGTCTTTTTTCTCTAGCAATTGGACTGATTATAAAAATGATCAGTCATTCTTTCTTTTTTAAATTAAATATATTTGGTTTAAAGGAAACCTTTATACATTAAAACATCACTCATCTATTCAATTGAAATCAATTTACATGGTCGTGGTTGTTAACCAACATATAAAATCATTCTTATTTCCAATCAATTTAACCATATACATTTTTTTTAAAAGTATTCATCACACAAAAGATTTCATAACACACTACGTGTGCCCATTGGGTTCCCTTGTTTCAACATACTTCAATACGGCCTACAATGATCTAAAATCCATCAATAAGATCTTCACCAAGTAATTGGTATACACTCTTCATAAGGTGCACAAGTGCAATAACAATTTGTTTACTAGTTCCTATAAACAAGGAGACCCATAATTTTTCAACACAGTCAACTCTTATATGCAATATAAGGTTCTGTTGCCATCGAGCAGACTTACCTAATATTCTGTAATCAGGTGTTTCCAAGACTCATTTTTGCTCTTAAATACATGACACTGTCAGTCCTCACGGGCAAGTCCTCGCCTGGGGCCCACTGCCTCTATAGTACACAGGTTGTTAAATCTACATCTCATATATATTGCTCAGATCCTTCTATCCGGTAACAACAATAAGTAGCCTGGTAACTTATTAAATCATATGTTGACTTGATTGTAGTGGTTATATGCCTTTTATTTCCGCATAATGTTGCATTGGTTGGGGGGCGTGGCTTGGCAGCCATGGACTAGCCATGGACTAGGACGTGTCTCCACAGGTTTCCCATTGATCCTTCAATATCGTGGCAAGCACTAATGCTTAAACGAGT
Organism: Ambystoma mexicanum; assembly: GCF_040938575.1. Classification (NCBI taxonomy): domain Eukaryota; kingdom Metazoa; phylum Chordata; class Amphibia; order Caudata; family Ambystomatidae; genus Ambystoma; species Ambystoma mexicanum. The sequence goes on along the minus strand of NC_090935.1, from coordinate 1,131,129,850 downwards.
GTGCTCGTAGAAGAAAATGAAGCATCTAACTTGGGAAGGAACTGGGAACAAGATGAGCGCCCAGCGGTGAGGACCCACAGTGCGTGACCACGGCTGGGACAAAAAGTAACAGAGAAGAAACCTGAGCTGCTGAAAGGAAAATGGCGCATGCCTCACAACAAAGGACTCTACAGCGAGCCGGCGAACACGGGAGCCGGAATATGCTGAGATAGCACTGGATTTTGGCTACCTCCGGCAATAAACGAAACCTGTCAACATATGAACAGGAGCATAAGACAGCAGAGTGAACCGCCCGAGATTGATGGAAGGCACGGAGAGACAGACCCCAACAGCGAGGGGTGGGGAACAGGGGGGAGGATTGCTCCTCCCGGCAGACCGCTCCCCCGAGGTGCAGTGGTTTGGATCGGGACAAGAAGAGCCGGAGCGGGAATGCATCCCCCAACATCAGGGGAACAAGAGCTTCAGTGAGAGGGATTTACCCTCCCCATGGGGGCAGAGTGACCAGAGCTGCATTGTGGGACTGGCTGACGGATGGCTGTATATGGATTGGAACCGGCAGCAGGGTGAGTCATGGTGCTGCGCGACGCCTGTGGAGGCATAACTGGGTCTGAGTCCCAGCCAGAGGGAGCGCAACCAACGCAGGAATAGTAGAGTTCCAGGCCATTGTAAACGCTGAGGCTAGGGGCAGCTGCCTGTTCACTGAAAGATAAGGAAATACTGCACACAAAGTGGCTGGCGACCTGGAGAACTACAATGTATCCGCAAGAGAACAACCACAAACAATAAGCTGAGGACGGGCTGTAGTAGCCAAACTAGTACCCCGGAGAAGGTGGGGGCGAGGAACAATACGTAGTGGATCTGAAGCTGCTGCAGGGCGAATGGTGCGGGTGTGAAATAATACAGAGCCCTACACAGTGAGTGCTTCTAGGGAAGAATGTGTTCCAATAGAAGTTTATGGATACAGTAGACAAAGGGAGCAAGATGGTGTCCACCCGACGGTGACACAAAAGGCAATACACAGAAGAGTCGGGAGATCGAGCTGTAGACCCACTTTTCATCGAAGCAGCCCGGGGTACTGAAGACATGTAGAAGGAGCAGATTGGTGATCAGCGCACGTATGCCCGACGTTGGACCGCCGGTCTCCCGACAGTCCCAAAAATGGTACGCTCCACGCCTGCAGCATGCAGCATGCAGCACCAGCAGGCCTAGCTGCCCTAAACAAGGGTTCCACACTTGCGCCTGCAGTGCAACACCCTTTACACCTCCAGGCTGCTTGGGAATTACTGTCTGCCTCGCGTCCGCAATACGGGTGCAATTGAGTGACCTGATGTCTGCAAACTGCCTCCCTGCATCGGGCCTGTTACGCCTGCCCACTGGAACGACCCCCCCAAACGGAATTGGTGCTTCTTCATCGCGCCCACTGTGGGAGTTCATCTAAAGGAATAGGTGCCCACAAACTCCTCTTCAACACGAAGTTAGCAGTGCCTGCTCAAGTCAATGGAATTGGATGCCCAAACATAACTTGCCCACACTGAGCCCGCAGTACACGGGTATGGTGGGGGACCAGTGGTCCACAACTCCCTTTCCACATTGCATCATTCTTCGTACCGTACACGCAGCGCGTGTCCAGGGAGGAACCTGGTGTGGGAACTCTCCACCCTGGGTCGAGTACGCAGAATCTGCTCAATAGCATGAACCTGATAACTAGGAACTAACTCTCCAAATTATGCCTAGAACGAGGGAACATTGAATGCCACCAGAATATTTGACCGGATCTGACCTGGACGCAGAATACCCCAGGACAGGGCGCAAGAGTGCGTGCCACCGCATGCAGGCATTCGCACACCACGCTCCCACGCGGCAGGCTGTAGCGACCTGCAATAAAACCACACTGGGCTCACAGACACTGGGATGCAAGGGTGACCTAACCAGAGCCGGGACAACATGACGAAGTGAACGAGTGGCGACTAAAGATGTGCAAGGAAGGCGTGCGAGGATGCAATCCATCCGTGTAACGGGCGGCTCACCCTAGAGGGACAATAATCGGGGATTCCCAGCCACTTGAAGAATAGATCCAGAATCATCGCAACACCAGGTAAAAGACACCTAACCGCGCTCCATGTGGTTAAAGGCCGAGTGAATCTAGGCAACAAGATGACATCCAAACTTCCCAAATCCAGGGGGAAGCAGTCCACGATGGAGGACTTCACTAAAACCCCACAGCAGACCGAGGGGGCGAGACCTAAAGACAAAAATACACAGATGAACGCGACCCCAGCGCACAATGACCGGCAGATCCTGGAAGCAAATGCGGACCCAAAGGCTACGTGGGAGAGAGCTGAACTTAAAGCAGCACTGGAGCTGAAAGTGGGCGCAGTACAGGAGGAGGTCAATCTACTTAGACAGGACGTACGGAAAATAGCAGAACGCACAGATGAGCTGGAAAATGAAGTGACCACAAACACGATGGCCCGAACATCTCATGCTTCGGAGATCCACATTTTGAAACAACAGATCAGCAATCTAGAGAACAGAGCGGAGGAAGCTGAAGGATGTGCCCGAAGGAAAAATGTATGCATTGTAGGCCTTCCGGAAGGGGAAGAAGGCCCTAACCAGACGGACTACGTTGATAACATGCTGCTGCAGGAAATAGGAGGCGGGGTCCTTACGCAAGGATTTGCTGTGGAGAGAGCACCTAGAGCGCTCATGAGGAGACCTCTCCCTGGAGCCCCCCCAAGGCCAATCATTGCCAAGATACTGAACGATAGAGACAGAGAGAAGATATTGGAATATTTCTGGAAATGGGCACCAAAAAGAGAGCATCGGCGACCATCTCGGCATATCCTGATCACACTCTCCAAGTCCAGAGACGGCGACTGAACTATGGCACAGTGAAAAGGAGATTGCAAGCTGCGGGCTTACGATATATGCTTATATGCTGATGTACCCTGCAAAGTTGAAAGTGTTCTACAAAAACAAAGCTCTGTTCTTTGAGACTCCGGAAGAAGCAACAGAATGGTTGGACACCCAAAGTTGTCCGGAGAGAGCGGACATTCAGCAAGAGGATGGCACCGACGAGTGAAGCCTGATCCTGAGACCGAGGTGCTGTATATACTGTGACTTTGGGACTTGAATATAAAATAGAGTAGGATTGTGTTGAGACTAAGAGGTGATGGACTAAGAAGGTAGCGCGGAAGGTGCACAACATGATGCATATGATAACAGGAGACGCAAAGGATGCACTCTTAGACCCCCATAATTAGGAAAGTTAGGCAACCCCCTGCTGGGTCCTATTATCGGCATCGCTGAAGAGGTACTAAATGTGGGTAGGCCTGAGATCCAGGGATGGAGCTGGGCACCAGTTGGGGCTGGGGAGGGTGGAGGATGGGGAAGGGAAAAAGGGGGGTGTTGGGGAGTTTGTAGAGGAAGGGAGGGAAGGTTGGGAGTTGGGAAGTAATTTGGGGCTGGGAAAAGAGGGGGTAGGGCAGAGGTAAAATTTGGGAAAGAGCCTGCAGACATGAACGATGATTTACAAGAAAAACCTGCAGACCAACGCAAGGAGGGACGTGAAGGCATTGGATAATGGGGGACCTCAAAGTACTAACTTGGAATGTTAGGGGGCTCAATAGTTACCTGAAAAGAAACAAAGTAATGATGTACCTGCGCAGACAGAAAATAGGCATAGCCCTGATACAAGAGACACACCTAACATGAAAAGTCAAATTAAACCAAAGAGTCAAATCCCATTCGTTGGGTTTATAATATACCTCATCATATAAGTTCACTGCCTGTGTTAAAATACAGTCTACCAACATATCTAGTCCATCTCCTTCAGAGATAGGATTAATCTCTTTTACATCCTTTATAAGCATGTGCTTGCAGAAAGAGTACCAAAATGTATGACCATATCTATCACGCATAGTTAAATAAATAATATACCATTGAGCACTACTCATAGAAATCTTATGCATCTTTATCCAGTTCCTGTATTTTGTATTTAATTTAGTTCATATATTTGTTTTCTCACGAGACAAGGTACTTCCAGAGCGAATCCTTCTAATTTCTCTCCTCAGTTCTTTTTCTTAGCAATCGTAGCATCATAAATATGCCAAGGTGTTTCTCTAAGCACTACTGGCGGTTTACCAAATCTAATAAGGTCCTGGTAAAGAATTGCAATGGATTCCCAGATATTATCATTAATAACTTGAAGTCCGACAGTGGGATCCCATCCCAGAATCCTAGTAATCGGATTACTAAGGACATTCTTATTAAAGTTAGGGATCTTCAGTGAGTTCCATAACAGACTATTGCCCTTAACATTACGTATCACATTATTATCCATACTCTTAGTCTGGATAGCAACAACTAAGATAATCTCAAAGCGGAGAACAGCATGGTCTCTTAAATCATTACAAATAAAAGAGAGAACATCATATTCACTCATCAGATGTCTTGATACAACCACATAATCTATTCTTGATTTTACCGTTTCATTGGTCCAGGTATAATCTCCATCAACAGCATAGACATAAATATAACGAAGGTGCTGCATACTGTGTTCAGCAAACAGATTATTCCATTTCCTACCCAGCTGGACCTTGTGTCTCACATAGACATCCCCAATGTGATTGCCCCCATAGCAAACCACATTGAAATCATCTGCCAGCATGCATTGCTTTCGAGGATGACCGTAAACCCAATCCACTAGTTTTTCATAAACCAGGTTCATGATGTCCTCGTCGGATTTGCGTAAACATTCATCACCAAATATTGAAAGAAAGGGTCTATCACCCTGGATCACAGAGATAATTGTAGCAAGTACAGAGGTATGATATTAATCTTGATATTTTGAAATAGTGGTTCTTAACTCCAATAATGAGACCCACATAGGATCTTTATCTACTTTGCTTTGTAGCATATCTCTGTATGATAGAATAACCCTCAAAGAACATACTATCACTTAACCAGGTCTCCTGGAAAGCAAATAGTTTTGATTCCTTAACCACATGTATTACCTCTTTATACTTGAAAGAAGCAAAACCCATAGTATTCCACGAGAAGATAATGAAGGTAAGAGAATGGGAATAAATAGAGATGTCTATTGAGACCGGAATTCAATTTCTATCCTCCCCAGGCTTGACTTGGTCGATAAACAGCCTCATCATATATAGGGCCTCATTACGACCCAGGCGGTAAGTTACCGCCTGGGCCGTGACTTTACCACCATGGCGTAAACTACGTTTACGCCATGGTGGTTGGCGGACTTACCGCCCCATTCCGAGGTCGGCGGGGCGGTAAGTCCCCAATCCCCATTTACCCTTCCCCATTGCCATTTTTGCCCCATAGGGCATAATGGGAGTGGGGAAGGCGTTAATTACGCCACCGTAAATTACGGTGGCGTAATTAACTCCATGGTCCCTTAGCGCCATGGATTTTAACACCTGCTAAAAGCAGGTGTTAAAAGCGCCATGGCGCTAAGGGACCTCGTAGTTGGCGGTAAGGGGTCGGCGCAGCTAACGCTGGCGTTAACCCCTTACCGCCAGGGTCGTAATGAGGCCCATAGTGTTTTTTCCTCAAGCTCTTTTTCATCTGATTTATTATATAACCTAAGGTTTCCTTCCTGAGCAACAAATTCACCTTTTATTCCACCTGTATCTATCTCACATTCAAATCCTAATTTCAAAAACTCCCTGGAGTAACTCAATACTATTTCAGCAATAACTGGTGATATGAAGTTAACATCTTCTAGGTGAATTTAGCCATTCACCTGTCTTTTGTTCTCCCCTTCATGTCCATTAATTAGTGTGCCTTCCAATAATGGAATTAACTCCTCTTCTGGAGACCTATTTTCAATCACAATGTCAACAATACGTGCAACTATATTGCAGAGATATTTTTGCTTTTGGGACATTGGCATACATGAAGTAAATAATGCCATAGTAATCATAAGTGTTTCCCGAAGATCAGCTTCACTGGATTCAAACTCCCCATTAGACTGATGTCCTTGTTTACTGATACCACATTCTTCTGTTAATTCATCTGCAATTTTCACCAGGTCAGGTGACAGAGAAAGGTTACCCTCCTGAACAGTATTGCCCATGCCTTGTTGTAATTCAGTAGAGGTAGCCTGTGCCTGACCATTTGATTATCTTTGAAGATTATAACAAGAATTAAGCAAAGAGTTATTGTCAGCAGAGGATGATGATGTTATTTCGCCTGTAACCAATATGGAATGTCCTATCACTCCGGTCCTTTCAGATGGTAGCCCACTATCAGCTGTTCCTGTATTTTCATTCACTGGGTTCAAAGTGACCAACTTAAAAAAACAGTAATATTAATTTTGTCCATCAAAAACATAGTCACTGGACAGGGAAGAGCAGCAGAATTATCAGGAGTAGTAGAAAAACAACCCCAGAGCCCTGGTCAATCGTGGTAACCATCTCCCTTTTGATTAACCTTCTTTTTGTTACAGTTCCTTTCATACAGCATCTTGGTTACATTATTAGGTCTTCAGCTTCTCAAAGAATATCCTTCAATCTTTCCTGGCATAAGGGAGAAGTGAAGTCAAAAGGCTAGACAGTGTGGGAGTGAGTAGAGAAGAAAAAAAGAACTCTTGTAGTCCACAAGGAAATACGCTGCTACACAATGCAACAGCTCTCTGTTAATATATAATCTTGGCCATTCAGCTCACGCAACCTCCTAGCAAGACATGCTGCACTTCCATGAACTTCTACATACAGCCAAAGGGTCCCAGCCCCACAGTCACTCTATGTATATCCCTTTACGTGGGATACCAAGATTAACAAGGGTAGATAACCACCCCATCTGGTGTCACATGTCAGGTGTCCAGTGTCAGATATTATGTTTAAGTGCTGTTGTACTACATTAAAATAATGCTAATAACACCACTCATGTGCTCTCCATCATAAACAAAACTTTCCAGGCATTGCACCCAAACCCAGCTACCTGCAGGTGTCCCACACCCAACCCCTTATCTATCCTCCAGATCTTATTGGCCGTAAGCTACCAGTCGGCAGACTGACTGGTGGGTTTGGAGGCGCCAGGCCTGATGCCAGTCAGGGTGCGAAAACCTGCACATGTGTACTCTCAGGGACACAGGAACACAGCAGCAGCAGATCTGAATCCAAGTCACTGTGGCATAACAGAAATAGAGGAATGGACCTTACAACCTGTCCTAACACACACTGAGATCGTCAAGCTGCACCACAGCTGGCCGCTTCCGACAATCCGAGCTCCGAATATTTTCTATTTGGCTGTCTTTCTGTTCACATGATGACCTCCTGCTTTCACTTGCAACTATGTTTCATACTTGTTCCTGAAGATGGCTTCTATCTGATCCCAGTGTGTTTTAACTATAAATATGCCAAGATTTCAGTTAAGGGTTAAGGGCATTTTTAAGTTTAAAACATTTTGTATTGTGTTAGGGTTTGTAGCAATCCATCACAATATAATAACAATATGGCAATAATGAGGTACATTTATAAATGAACAAAACATGATTCACATTTTAGAACGAAATAGCTGAGAACATCTTATGACTACAGTCATAATCATCAGAACAATTCATAATTTAGAAAACAGCACAGTATATATCAGGAAATGTTATTTCTAGATATAATTGTGTATCTAATTATCCCTACATTTAGAACAATTAAAAACAGTTATTATATAAATTGGTCTCCATGGAGACTGTGGTCCTGTAAGTTGTGTGATAATAATGCCTGTTGGTACTGTAGAAGTGATGTGGGTTCCACCTTGCACATATTTCGCTTATGTAGGAAAGTTCAACTGTTCAGTGATGGGGTTTTCCAACGTATGGACTTAGTATTGGGTTTATCTCTACCCCGGGTCCTGCTGGTTGTTGTGCTGGGTTTATTTCCTTCCAATACTCGGCTGTCTGTCGGTAAGCTCTACTGGGCTTACAGAGGTCTCTTGGTGGCTAAGAAACAATCCTGAAGTTCTGGAAGAGTGACAATAGCCCCTCTGTTGATGATTAGCTGCTGGGGTTGTCACTCCTTTCTAGTAGACAGAGCGTATCTTTCCATGCAGAAGTACAATATCACAAATACAATGGCACTCTGAGTGTTTTTAATAATCTGTAAGCCTAACTGCGCTATTGCCTTCCCCCTTTTTTATCAGTTCTCTTTCAAATACATTTTATTGCTTTGTTGATCTAATGTATATACTGTACCTATTTGCTTGAGATATTTGTAATTTACTTTGTAGCTTCCTTTGTGTTCCTTGATTTTTAATTAGTACCCGGCGAGGGTCAATCAAAATGTAACAACCATTCTGATTGGCCCTCACCAGGCTTTACCCGGCATGGAATCCCTCGCCCGGATTCCACTCCTTTCTTCCCGGTGGGGGGCGTTGCAGCCCCTCAGTCAATGAGGAGGCTCGAAGCAGGCCATACCCGCTCTGAGCCTCCACACGGCTGGAGGCTGCCATAGTCCCCCTCTGGGGATTGATTCAGGTATGTTCTTTTTTTCCTCCCCACTCCGTGCCCTCCCAGCCCTCCCAACCCCACTTTTCTTCTGATTTTCTCCTTTTTCGGGAGCAAACGTGCTGGGAACAGTTCTGTTCCCAGCGCATCCGCTCCCGATGGCCGCCATGGAAAGGGAAAATGGACTCTGTTTTCCCTTTCCCGCGGGCATTTCCTTTGACATTTTTTTCTTTTCTTTTCTGTTCCAAAACGCTGCAGCATTTCGGAACAGAAAATAATGCTATTAGTACCCCGGGCTTGCGGGCCGGGGTATTAATAGCAATATTCCCCTCACTGTGGGGGTATTACCGAGTCTGGTAATGCCGCGGGCCCTTCGTTAAGGCTCTTGCTTCGCTTGGGGCTCTAACTATGGGCCCCCAGGCATTACCTGACTCAGTAAGGCCCCCGCAGCTCGGGGCATATTGCTTAAATAATAAACATTATTTTAAACAAAAAACAGTTATTATGAGAGAGACTTGCAGGCCATAGACCAGCTGTGTTCAAAACTCAGAAAAGTTAATTGTGTTTTATCTCTTACAAAGCCTCAGGCATCTGTGGCCGTACTCTCTATGTACAAATGTTTAATGTTTCTATTCCATCCTCATTTAGGCAGAGTCTGCTGCATATCTTACTACAAGTTACTACGAGTTATGCCCAATCTAGCACCAACGGTTTCTAAACAGTGTAATTTATTTGGTCGAAACAGCAAAAAGTGGTGTTGTACTTGTCGATTTGGGAATTTAATCAAATACTGTGGTTTAGTACGTTGCACAAGGGAAGTTATTAAGTTTTGGTGGTGGCTCAAAGTGCTGTCTAGTTATACAGGAAAATTCTGTTACCTAGTTCGCTGCCGATTTTTCAGGTCGTGGCATTGGAAATTTCCAAAGGAACCTGTAAACCACTAACTACATGGGTTAAAAAAAATCCAAGAAAAGCTCGTATAAGTTGCTTGTTCGGACGAAATTCTTCTCTCTGACCCAGGGCGAGTAAAGAAGAAACTCGAATACCAGGACTGGATCAACACAATTGAGAGGATCCTGCTGTTTAAGTCCTTAAAGCACTTACCTCAGACTCACAACCAGTTAAAGGTTCCATTGAAGTATTGTGAGAAATTCCCAGAGAAGGAATTAAGAAAAACCTTTATGCAAGCTCGATTGAACCTACTCCACACAAGGGAAATCTTGGCCTCCCGAGCACGCTCGACTGTAACCAACTGTCGCTTATGCGAATCTACAGAGCAGGCAGAAACAATTCGCCATCTGCTTATGACATGTCCAGCCCTAACAGTTGAAAGGCAATTGTACTTGGCACCACTTACCTCAGACGCCTCGACTCTAGACGAAGAAACTGGTTGGTTTCGATTGATCGCAAGTGATTCTGCCAGAAGGTCCAGGATGACAGCAAAATCCCTGGTAGAAGCACAAAAAAGAGCCAATCTGCCAGATAACATCGGGCCTCCGGCGATTGAATGACCTGATGTCTAGCTTTTTAAGAACTAGTTCGACCAAAAGTGGAGTCCCAAGTTACCCAGAAACGTTAAAGAAGGAAAAGCGATGAACACAGATGTATTTCTTTGTAAAAACCAATTTGGTTAAACACAAAATAAAAATAAAAATAATGTAATTAAGTTATTACTAAATATGGGGATAGACTTTGAGGTACAAAGATGGTTATAATTGTGTTGCCAGTGCCAAAATTAAATTAAATTTTCCTTTCAACTCAGACACTATGATAGAATTTGGCTTATCGAGGGTAACATTAATGTCTTTCACAAACTTAAGACAGCGCTTTTCAAACATTCTTTTGATGGGACATCCCACCTCTAAGGCATCAAACTGTTAAAAATGTAATCCACAGTGCATTTCTCGATTTTATTATACAGTGCAAATGTTCAATTTAGCTAAGCTAGACAAAGAATAAAGAAAAGAGATTCATTTGAGTGTGTACAGCATGCCTCTGGGTAGTTTGGCCTAGACCTAAAATAGGCCTTCAATGTCTCCCCTCCAAGATTTGGAACTAATCTGTAAGTCGCTTAATGGCATATAAAATCAATGGTCCAATTTTCTGATTTATACTTGGTACCAATTAAAAGCTGGCATATTCTCACTCAAATATCCTTAGGGCCAATACTACAGGTAGTATCTTGTTTAGAAGCTAACGCTTGTAACCTTCATCAATACGCGCATTGAAAACAGTGAATCCCAAGTATAGAAACCCAGAGAGTTCTGTTAGCATTTGCTCATACAATGTACACATTAACTGATGTGTTTTGCTTACTTACAAATGTATTAGATTTGTTTTTTCAATGTTAATGTCCAGGTTGTTGAGCTTGGAGTATTTGCCAAGGCCTTTAACACTAAATCACAGTGCTTTTTTGGTTAATCACCGGCATAGGCCATCTATCTTAACTTATGGCACCCTAGTTTTGGAAGATAGTTTGTCGAAAGACTTAGGGCTGAAGGAAGATCAGCGATATACAAGTTAAATAGACAAAAGGCAAGCACACAGCCTTCCTTCAGTCTTCTCTTTGTCGATATTTCCCTTGTCATGGTTTCCTTGCTGCCTAACCTTATTCTGATAACGGCATCAGCATCTATCCATATTAGAATTTTCATCACACCACCATCAAGGTCTATCAATCCGATTTGGCCCATAAAATGACTCTTTCTATTCTATAAAATTCCATGGTTAGATTGACGAAGGTCACATATTTGGGGGTATCATGATTATTTAAAAGCTCTTCATTTCCAAGTGTTCAAAATCACCCCACTGTATATTAATATTTAATACCTTTCTAAAAGCTGTCTGTATTCTAGAAAGCATTCTCCTACTTTCAACACATTTATTAATTTCTTGTAAAAACAAAGTAGCAAATATCTTATTAGCTGCATTTTAAAGGGCTATCAAACAATAGCTCCTGGGATTTTCGCACCTACCCTTCTTACAAATCAAAACTATGACGGTGTTATTCCAATAGAAAGGCAGGACACTCCACTTTATGATATTCTCAAATAGGGAAGTGTGTAGCACCTGTGCCCTGTACTGTTAAATATTTTCCTATCACTTAAAAATGTATCTTCCACTGAAAAATACCCATGCCCACTTCCCCAGGAACCTAACCTAGAGGAGTATGCCTTTGTATTATGTAGCCCACAGTTTTCCTTTACATAGTCTTGCTATATTGGTTCTGAGTTTGGGTTAATTTGCACCGCTGGCACTTTTTCCATTTCATTAATCAACATCCAAAAATGTATAACGTAATTTTCTGCTAAACATTTTAGCATGTTGCCCCACTTATTGACGAGATTTGCTTTTTATGTTTTTTGTGTCCAATTCTTATGATGTTGTTTGATTAACTTCTCCTCATTCAGGTAGTCATTGGTTTTAAAATTTGGCTCCCAATATAACTTTTTCAAAGCTTTTATAATTTCCATTTTCTTAATAGCAAGGACAGGGTCACAGCTAATAAACACTCTATTTTCCAGAGGTGCAGAAGGTTTGGTCCTATTAATGATGTCCTTTCCTATCCATACTCTAAAACCTCAGTAAAGCAATGCCGTTTAACAATGTCATCAATTAGTTTAACAGCATTCATTTTCCAGTCCTGGCAATCATCCAAAATAACTACGACCATTTTCTTTATGTTCTTCTTTTTCCAAATACTATGGTTAAGGGATTGGGTTCACATACAGTACGCATATTTTGTATTTAGTTAAAAGTTTACTTATCTTGCTCTCCATTTTTGGAACTAGCAAGGAGTGATTGCTTTTACTTGTGTCTACAATCTTCAGATACTTTACTCGTGACCATAGATCCTTAGAAATAAAAAATCAATTATCAATTTACTTTTACAATTGCTCCACCTACCATCTCTAGGCATGTCCTCTACAGTACTACCATTAGCTGCGAAGCAGCCCAAATCCATTCAATAGTCAGCAAGACTAACACCAATGTGATTAGTCATATGCCCCTTAAGTACTGCCTCTTAAATATCTGTTTTCAAACAAAAAAGCCCCTTGGAGATATCCTCAGGGATACACGCGGACCATTTTGCATTAAAATCACCATCATGAATAACATTGTTACCATCATTTGACATATGCCAATGTGCCATAATAACTTTCGGTATACACTCAAATTCCAAAGATACCACTAACAGATTTCCGAATGTTTCCTCTGTATAGATATGCCAAACCCATTTAGTTTTCTTAACAGCAAGTAGAAGCCTACCCCTTAGTCTACCCTTTTTCATATTGTTGAGCTGGTGTCAAGAAAGTTGTGCATTCGTCCAAATAAGGGGCATCTATGGGTCTAACTTCCTGGAAGACCAAAATGTCATGACTTGTAAAAGAATCAATCAATCACCCTCTTCCAAGGAAGCCGGGGAACCCCTGAGCCTTTCAGAAGAGCACCTCTAAGATTGTGCTAGTTTAATTGGGGTGATGCAGGGCTCTTGTCTATAAAGTGTCATGTATTGTATTGAATTCTAGGTTTCTTGACAGCAACAACATGGGTAAATCAAACGCTATTTCCACTTGAAGTTTTAAATAATTAGATATCATAGACCATAATAAACAGTGCTGTACCTTCTCTTAATGTTTGATTTCTCTTTATTGGTGATCTGCAGTGAAGTCTGAATTACCATCATTTGCAACGGTTTGGGAGTTTGACCCACCCTAAGTCTGTGGTTGTGAGAGTTCTGAAACTGAGAATTTCATACATTAATTATAGGACATTGTTACGATTCAAAAAACTTGAGTGGCAGGGCCAAGTAGTTTCTCCAACCATAGCATGTTTGCATTTATTAGATCCCAGTCACTCAAAGAGGCTGAAATTTGAATGCAGAAGCTTATTTTACTATCAGATGTCTTATTAGAATAGGCATTTGAGGACACTGTAACTGTTATCCTACCTACGGCTTCATCCTTTATAACTAGAGCTAATAATTTTGCCAAAAAGGCCTACATCAGCCTAAACACCCGAGTCATCAGTTTGGTTCTTTATGCAATCAATTTGTACTTGAATATGTAACGTTGCAGACTCTGTATTTTTTTTTAATATACTAATTTGCTCTGACCGGCCCTCGCATGTGTCCTTATTCATGGCTGGAGTTATTTGAGTTACAGGCAACTGGATACAATCACACATGGGAAATCAAGGCAGACTGCTTGAATCGTTGTCCATTGTCAAATATATTGGGCCTCATTACAAGTTTGGAGGTAGCCTTGTCTGTAATAACGGCAGGGTACCTCCAAACTTGCAAATAATTCCGGCACCCACGAATGGGCAATTACCGGGGCATTTTGGCCCCGCCGGACCCCCCTTTAGTGGGCGCCGGAAGAAAATGCTCCCCATTCGAGCCCCATAGGGCTCAATGGGCATGGGGAGCTTGGATGCACCGGTACCGTTTATGACGGTGCCGGTGCATCCGACATGCTCTGCTTGCAGGTGCCGTTCTGCCCGCTAGGTACGACGTGGTGGGCGGGAAGGCACTCGCCCGCAGAACTTGTAGTTTGCCGGTCCGTTAACTACAGTACCGGCAAGCTTACCGGTACCGTAGTTCCCGGACCGGCAAACTTATAATGAGGCCCATTTTTTGCCCGTTTTTAAGAATAGCTCTTTTATGCTATATGGTGTTCTAAATCCTCTGAAAAAGTTCTCAAAACGTTATGAATAGATGTGAAGAGAGCGAAACATGTTGGGTTACATTGTAAGCTACATGACGATATCTTAAGACTAAAGGAATTATATAACATGTGAACCACACTGCAGTGGTGCCACGCTAATTAAAACGTTAACCCTAATTAGCATTGATTACTTGTAGATGCACAAGTCACTTTTTGGTTTGCACATGTCCTTTTATGTCAATTTTGTAATAAGATGTTTTTTAAAAATTACATTTTCAAGCCCACTTGCCAGTGATTGTTTAAATCTACAAGTTAGGAATAGGTATCCTGTTATGTTGTGAAAACACAAAAACCCTGATTCAGAGACACGTTTTTGAATGGCGCAATCCTGTAGGAAAATGCTTTGTGAATCAAGCCAAATAAGTGAAACACTACAAATATGCTGCCTTAACTATAATGCATGTACGAGGAGGGTCTATGTTGTAATGTTAGTCTTTGTTCAGGGACGACCCTTTCTTTGTTCCCTGAAGTCTCCTCAAAGTTCAGTGTGGAGGTATTTGAGCTTCTTCATTTCTTTTACTAATTTGAGGCCAAAAATATGAATGCATTTCCTTCGTTGGCAATTTTTCTCTGTATTAGAAATCCTTGGAGTGTTCCTTGGCTTTTATAGGCGCCTGAAGATTATAACACTCAAGTGACGTTTCCACCAGTGAGACGTGTATGATGTCTGTAATGATCACCGCTTTTATCTTCTCACAATGATGGATTTTCAGTAGTTTACGTGGATTTTTGAGTCCTTTCCTTTTATTCTTAAAATGATGATGATGTTGATTATTATGCTTATTTCATTCAGTGTACAACTCGAAAGTTGCTGTGGTGCAAACGCCAAAAGAGATGCAACATTTTTTGTAGGCTTCAGTCTTATATTGCCTATTTCAGTGCCACACATGTTGGGTCATCAGATCCATGCATGCTAATCTAGTTCATTAAAATCGCTCTGCATGCCTCTTGTTCAGCTTTGCTTGCGCCTTTGTGTATGATTGGTATTTCCGCTTTAACCATGTCATGAATATATCATGAACCACCTGTGAATGTTAATAGGGCTAATAAGCCTGTAACCTGATCGCCGCTCTCGAACTGAGATTATTACTACCATTTTGTTTTTACCATGCATTTTTTTACAACTATTTGATATTGGGGAGTTTTCAGATCAATTTGCTGTAGAAGATTTGCACGATTGGTAACCTGGACTGGTAAGGTGTCATATAGCCTCACCAAGGACTTGGTGATGAGCAGTTAACGAGAAGGGTAAGGTAGAAGAATTTATCAGAGCTCCCTTTTCGTGATTTTTTGCTGAGGTGGAGGTTTCCACAAACTAAGTAGAAATTCTCTAAAATCGCCGATCACTGTATGATTGCTCACAGTTTTATCCTGGAAATTCAGTCCAGAGGTTACATTAGTTTGGGGCTGCGAAAACAGGGAAACGCCACAATGAATTCTACATGTGGCGGGTTTCGCCCTTGCCCATTTCTTTTTTTTTCCAGGCCGATAAAACAGCACAAGATTAAAGATTCTCCTGAGGTGGCATGATCTTTGCCCTTAGGGTCTTGAAATTCTTCTCCATTAGTTAGCTGGTTATCACCATACTCACCAAGCCGTGTTGTGAGTGATTGTCTTTAATTCTTTGCATGTCTCTGAAGGTACATTTTTGTTGGTAGCACTGCAGGAGATTCTTGTACAAAATGGACTATTCAGTATGGATTCATATGTTTCCTCTTTTTGGGGTGATTTTCATCATTGGTTAAAGGTGTGCTTCCTTCCCTCGTTCAGATGAATTCACTTCACTTAACCCTATAGACGCATCACTAGACCAAATCAGTCAAAATCAGAATCCAGTACAGTTAATATGCCCTTAACACTGACTCCCCGAACTGAATGACTGTAGTGGCCGAACTTAGCAGCACTTTGCGCATGTTTTGTGCAGGGTAAGTGCTTTTGAATCTTAGCCTGCAACATCAGTAGTCGTGTTCAGGCTGCAGATTCGTGAGGTTTAAAGAACCATCTCCCAAATTTGATCAGGAGACCAGTTTACAAACAACGGAAATGCAGTCTTCTCTTACCCAGAAGAAAGCTTTCTGTAGGCTGCACTTAACAGTAAGACTGAACCATTATTTGTGGGAGTAATTTCTGAAACTATACAAACAGATTTTCTTCTGTTAAACATTTATTTTCATTAGTTTAGTGATCAGTGATCTTGATAATTATTGATCAGAATAAGTACTTGCGCTTATATGCCTTTGGGCCATAAACACATTTAAATACCAATAGCCAATTATTACCAGCTTCTTGATTTGTTTTTTTCATTGCATGTGCCAGTCAAGGTTCCTAACATATCTTTAAGGTCTGGGACCTTTCCTCAGACCTCTTGAAAGCCACCTGATTTGTTATTAAGGATGCAGAACAAGGTGGCTTTTGGAAAAGAAAGCAAATAGAGTAACTCGTAGACACCACACAGAAGCAAGTCAAAGCATAAGGGGAGGAAGGATAGTTCAGGGACAATGCGTTTTTCTTGGAAGCAAGACAATGCAGACAACACAGGTTCGAATCCCAATCCCGTGCTTAGAAACCACTCCTGGTATTAAGCACGTTCATTATGTCGGCCAGTCTCACTCCAGCTACGAATGTGCAGCATTCAGAGGCAAAGCCTCGGGACAAGTAAATACTATAAGGCATATTCAACTCACACTGACTGTGTCTAGAGGGTGCATCTCTCAGTACCCAGGACACGTCACGTACCCCCTTCACAGCCCCATTATTTTAAAGGCACTGGTAGAGTGGGCGCCAGGGCTCAAGTCGAAGGTACATGCGGGTGAGTATGTCCACTTTTTTCAGAAGTCCCCCACTTTTTTCAGAGAGCCCCTCGATATGCTAATTTCTGGTGACATCACATCCAATTGGTATGTTAATGAGCCCCCACTTTCTTTTTTAGGGCTTGACCCCTGGCGGGCGCAGAGTGCACATGGTGCTTCTTGCAAGCACAGATGCTCCTTAACATGGATCAAGGGCACAGCACAGCCCACAGAGTGGATCCTCTGACACCAAAAGACACGCAAGACTGCTTCAGAAACCATTTTGGCATGGGCTGCAAAGCAGTAGACAGGGTTTGACTGGACGACAGGCAACTCTGGAGATTACCCAGTGGTCCACAGAGCCATGGGCCAATTTTGAGTGGGTATCCTGCATTTTTTCTACTGTTACCATGTCTCTCATTCACCCCACTCCCTTCCATCTCACTGCATCCCCGTGTCCCTTCAAAGTGCAAATTTGTTATACAGCTTCCAATGATTTTTTTCATTCATAACAAATGTTACGTGTCATGTTTAGTATGTTTAATTCCTTTTTAATCTCTATGCATTGACGAATGTCATTTAAAATTTACTATTCGGACCCATTGTTTCCAAATATTCCTGCCGGAGAATCCCCCAACTCACAGAGTGTAATAGGAGATAGGATAGGAAGATGCCATCATAGGAGAATTTGACACATTTTTTTTAATGAATTTGGCCGTAAATATATGTGGGAGGTGGGTAAAGGTAGTAATAAAGGTGGGGAGATTGGGGGGTAGAGGGGTGAGGGTCTCCACCATTTACATTTGTGGCCAAATGGAGTAAAAGAAAAAGAAAGATTTGACGAAATCAGATTCAGTAATATCTACTCAATGAAATCACATAGAACCATAGGAGAACACCATGAAATACATTTTTAGGCCCACCTTTGATTCGCCCCCACCGTTCCCAATCAGCAGAGAAACATTCCAACTTCCCGGTTGGAAAGTACTAGCTCTCCTGCTACTTAGCAATGTGTTGGGGTGCTTGCCAGGGCTGAGCCCCGCAACATATTTCTGAGCACCGCAACTTAGTGTCTCAGACCGAGTGCAAATATGATGTGGTGTTTTGCCAACTATGAGGCCGATTCATGGAATTAATGTGTGCCGCGCAAGTGTGCGAAAGCGTGCGAATCACAGCGCAAGTGCAAAAATCGCAGCGCAAGCATGCGAAAGCCACGCACATCGATTCATGGAAGTCCGTGCGCGTGTAAATCCTGGGATGTGCGCTAAAATCCTGCGTGGCGCACGCGGGCGCACACGTCATCAAACGGTGTGCGCTAGGCGCACAGCGAAAGCGCACATAGCGCAGCGCACACAACAAAAGTGGGCGAAACACGGGGCATAACACGCGGAATGGGGAACAACATGTGAAAAAGAAGGCGTAACTGGGGAAGTACTGCAGGGAACTCCACGGAACGCCCACACGCACGCGAACAACCCGTATTCATGGATTAAAATACGGGAAACCGCGACACAAAGGCAGGCAGAAGCGTCCCCGCGCACAGGATAAAAGTGCGCGCAAACAACAAACACGTATATACAGCTACGATGAATGCCCCATTTGTCGCAGCACTGATCGTGGGACACCGCAGGAGGAGGAGAATAGCCAGGGCCCGCATTTTTTCACACCGCACAAGACTTTTGGGGATGCCTGACGACCAGGTCTACGGCAGGTATAGGTTTCCACCTGGTATCATCCTAGACCTGGTCAGGGAGTGGGAAGATGACCTTACATCCTCCACCCTCTGCTCCCAAGCATTGAGCCCCTTGGAGAAGGTGCTCAATGTCCTGCATTTTTTGGCCACTGGGTCATTTCAGCGGACTACTGCCATAGTGCGGGGGGGGGTCTCACAGGCCACGCAGTCACGCTGCCTACACCAGGTCTTGGCAATCATGACAGTGCGCCTCTCAGTCCGCAGGCACATATACATGCCCAGAACACCCGCAGAAAGGCAGGCCGTTGTCCAGGACTTTTACAGGGTGGCACACTTCCCCAAAGTGCTTGGTGCAATAGATTGCACCCATGTGGCCCTACGTCCACCTAGGGCCACTGAGCACATCTACCGAAACCGCAAGCACTGGCATTCCATCAACTTGCAGGTGGTATGCGATGCAAAGGGAATCATCACCTCTGTCTATGTAAACTACCCTGGCTCCACCCATGACAGTTTCATATACAGAATGTCCGCCCTGAGCCGGGCCCTGGAGGCTGGGCAGCATGGTGACACATGGCTCCTAGGTGAGTACAAATGCTTGTGCACATGCATGCATGTCACACACACACAAATACACCAACCCAATAATCACAACCATCATCACCTCTCCAGGGGACAGTGCCTACCCTCTGAGCAACCACATGATGACGCCACTCAGGAACCCCACCACACCACCCCAGGTAAGATACAACTCGGCCCATATTGCAACCAGGGCCATAGTGGAGCGCACATTCGGAGTGCTCAAGTCACGCTTCCGCTCCCTTGATCGCTCTGGCGGGCAGCTACTCTATGCACTCCCAGTAGTGTGCAGGATCATTGTGGCAGCATGTGTCCTGCACAATGTTGCAACACGGCAGGGCGTACCAGTGGACATGGTTGTGCCCCCATATCCCCAACCACAGGCACAGGCGCTGCCCATTGGAGGGGATAGGGCACGTGGCGAGGAAGCCCGGACTCAGCTTGTGGCCACATTTTTCACCTAAACTCCCACCCCTTTCGGAGTGCACACAGGCCTGGCACATACCAGGTGACAATTGATGATGACAAAGAGACAGTCAACTATCACAACCTTACCACCCTGAGAATGTTGCCATGGAAGTGCCACATTGTGTGCATCCCTAGCTACTTAAACATAAGCAATCCTGTGTGACCAAAAGGCACACATGCAAGGTGTGAATCACACAGACCTGCAAAACAGGCCATGACTATCACTGGTATGTCAACCAAACCCTCCAAAACCACAACATGACATGGCAAGCAATAGCTATACACCAACACAGTACCAATAAGGTACACATTGACATGTGAAAAATGTAAAGTGGCATCACACAATGATGCCTGACATGGAATCAGATGAAATGACTGACCAACAACCTCCCACCCAAAATAAGTCATACCCAAATGCATTACAACAGTTGTAGTTGTAACATAACAATGAATGCCTGTCTACATGCACATTGTGCATTGCAAAATCAACACTACAGCTTCTGTGTGCCGTGCCCACCTCCTGCAACACACTGCCCAGTGCACAGCATAGTGAACAGCCACTGTGTGTGACGCACACCCTGACCATCACATCTAAGTGACAAACTACATCAAAAAGCAAATTACGCATGTACAGGATCCACAATTGGTCATAGATCATGTGCTGCAGGGACACAGTGGGCACCAGAAGGCAAACAGAGTGTACATGTGGACATGGAAGGGTGGTTGTACATGTAGTGGATCATAGTGCGAGTGTGTGGGTCAGTAGGGACATGTACTCAATATATGCATGTGCAATCAAGTGACCATCAGTTTCCTCTACACATCACATGTGAACATTGACCATGTGTACACCCCAGCATGTCAAGCCACAACTATTCCCTCACACCTGAAAGGTAAACACAACACATGACCAGGCATTGATCAGCAGAATACATCATGTACATAGGATACCGCAATTACAATGTCAGGGTGCGCATCACACTGTAGGGCAAGGCAACTGTCAACAACAAAACACCCCCCCCTCCCTCACAAATCTCCATGACCCACTGAACATCTGCACCTGGGTTATGTAGCCTTCATCCTTGAAGTTCACCTGGCCACAGGATCACCCTTCCCCTTTGTCACCATCTCCCACCTTGTGTATAAAAAGTGTCCAGCACCCGCAGAGGCCACCTTGACTTGCAAAAACAACAAATCAAAGAGAACTCAAAGCAGGCCAACACAGAAGCCAAGCAAAAAGCCTGCGGGCAGCAAAACAAACCAGAAGAGCCTCCAGTAGATGACTTGAAGTAGCAGTACATCACAAAGCCCAAGTACTACCACAATGACGTAACAACCAAGGTAGCACAGTAAAACAATGTCACAACAGGATGTGTACCATGTGTTGTACATAACACAGAATGATGCACCACGGACTGATGTGTACTGACACAGCTCCCATGTACAGGCGCAGGAGTGGCACGAACCAACCACCCCCACCGTGGTCTGGGTGCCTGCAAAGTCAAACTCACACAGGCCTCTGAGACCCTGGTGGGGAAGGAGGGTCAGGGATATGCAGTCGGGACAGGCATTGCAATACTGGATAACAGGAATGAGGGGCAGGAGAGGGGAGTATGATTGACACGGGAAAGTAGGAAATGCACAAAACTGTACTACTCACATTAACACATACACAAGTACACCAAACTTGATCATCATGCACATAGTAAAAAATTACTCAAATGGAAGACAAAGAGAAACTTATCTCTGGGGTGAGTGCTGGCCTCCTGCCTGCGCACTCTCAGGTCCAGTAACAGGAGCAGTTCAATGCTGCAAAGAGAGCCACAGTTACTAATCTGTGCGTGCCCATAACACACAAACACACCACCATATATGCCCCAAAGTAACAAACTACTCTACAAACAAACAATCTGGTGTGGATGCTTCGTACCCATACGTAACATTACCCCTGTGATGGTTCATACACAGTCAATGCAGTAAGTCAGGCGCCGGTGGGTGCGCGGCAAATGGAAGACCAATGTGCCACGATTCACACAACATGCAATGTTCCCTGGGTAAGCAGCCAGACGCATATAGCAAGATATGACTTCAGAACAAGTCGTGTTCCACCATGACCGAAATAAAGTAGGTAGTGCATGTGTCAAATTCTACATGGGAATGAAATGCACTGCACACAAGTCTGTCCCTTGCTGTCTGTCCCTCTGAGCTGCTTCTTTCCATGTCTTGGAATGCTACATGGCTAATACAAGTGCCTCAATGGACCATGGTGGACCGGAGGACCGGATGTGCCGCTGCCCCTGCAGATGCCCCAGACAACTTTCCCATCAACTAGCCATTAGTCCACCAACGCATCTCAGCTGTATTGTGCGCTTCAACACCAATATTTGTCCAAGCTCACCGTCAGTGCTGCTACTAAGCATGAATGTGCACCTGGCCTGGTGAAAGGTTTGCTGCATTGTGGCCCCCCTGTACTGCTCACCTTTCCTGGAGTACCTTGAAACACGTCAGCTGTTTTTGGATGTATGAACGCAATCCCTGTGCCTCTGCTTGCGCACACATGCGCATGTCGGCACCACCAAACGTGTCCATCTTCCAGACGTCCAATTTTTATTTATTTTTATTTTATTTTATTACATTTGTTATACGCCCAGACCCGGGGGTATCACGGCGTAGTTACAGACAATGGGATAATGCAATCTTAGAATGAGCATAGAGGTGTACAGGTATAACAATCAAAAATATACAATAGTAGGAATCAACAATATACACTAATATACAAAGTGGTCAGGTGAAATAATTGATTGGAGGGGGTTAGTGCACTGGTTCAGTTAGAACTTGTTGAAGAGCCAATATTTATTTTATTTTATTACATTTGTTATACGCCCAGACCCGGGGGTATCAATGGCCCATGTCTGCTGGCAAAGGTGGTCTGGAGGCTCATTCCCCTGCAGAAAAGGCATGAAACACATGATTAATGCTTTAAAATCATCTGTGTTTCTCCTCAGGCATTTCATGACTGGACCATGTCAGAGCCGTACATCAGAAATCACACCATCAGTGCATCTTTCACAGGCAAAGTGTGGAACACACTCTCTACGGCATGAATTGCAACAAGCACATGTACAGTAAAGATAAGAAACATACTACACAATGCATAGCAATTAATGTACACATGAATCATGAAACCCCCCATCTAGCGAAAGAATAACAGTGGTCAATAACACCCCTATCACCCCCACTAGGGGTGTTAACACAAGTTGGACAGCAGCATGACAGTCCAAAGCCCTTGTGTAATAGGCTGTTACACCGAACCATCCTTGCGAGCCCATGGATAAGGGAAGCAGGAGTGGCATATGTGAGTCAAGGACCCCAAGCTGCAAACACATACACAAGACAAGCTTGAAGGGCCCAGCTGGAACAGGCAGTGGATGCTTTCAAAAGCCACAAAGCACCACACCGTCATATGAAAGCACAATAGACAAGCAATTTTAAACTATATTAACTAATTACACTAACTATGAAAAACCTACATTACCTAA
Organism: Ambystoma mexicanum; assembly: GCF_040938575.1. Lineage (NCBI taxonomy): Eukaryota > Metazoa > Chordata > Amphibia > Caudata > Ambystomatidae > Ambystoma > Ambystoma mexicanum. The sequence goes on along the minus strand of NC_090935.1, from coordinate 1,131,106,592 downwards.
TTAAACTAACTATCAAATTGAAACTATACTAACTAAACTAAAAGAAAAATCAAAAATGGCCACATACGACCCGGGGGGGGGGCACCCAGGAAGGGGGAGGTACAGGGTGCTGCTCAACACCCATATGCGATGATGTTGAGGAAAAAAAAAACCTCTATGGGCTCAACGCCTGCACAGCCCGACCTATGTGGGAGATACATTGTCGTCCGAGTCTGGCTCTTCCTGGAAAGGAGGATGTGACACAGGAGACTGACCACGCCTAGCCGCAGCTTGCCCCTCGTTGGCAGCAAGTCTGCCGGACGGGTGAGCCTGGTTCTGTGTGGCGATGACACATAGGTCTGCATGCAGAACCTCCCGTGATACATGTGCTTCCTCTTGCAAGGTAGCATGTGTAACACGGAGTTCCTCCTGCAAGGCCTGGCTGGACAACTGCTGCACCTCCCGGCAAGCATGTAGCACAGCCGAGATGGTACGCTCAAGCTGCGCAAACCTCTCCTCTGCCCGCTCCCTCTGGGACATCATAAGGACACCCAGAGTGGATCTGAGGGAAGCATACTCCTGCCTCAGGGCCTCCATGTGTGCCTCTGCGTGAGCAGAAATTGCTTTACGCAGAGACAACATTTCAGCCTGGCGTGCCCTGTCTGAGGCCGCCATGCCCAGCCTGAGCGAGCGGGCCGTGGACCGTGCCGCCTGCTGCTGGAAAAGCACCTGCCTAGCAGGTGGGAGCACGGATTGGGCCACACGCTCCATGCTCTCAGCGATGTTCTCCATTGCTGCCCCCTGCTGTTCAGAATTGGCAGCCATGTCTTGCTCCTACTCAGTATACTGTGGTTGCGCGCAGCGACCACGTTGCTGGGCTTGACCCCTGCGGGACCCAAGGACCGGGTGTCCTCGTTGTGTTGGCACCGCCCGTGGCTGCACGACTACATGCCCCCTTTGACATGATGGCCCAGGCATATCAGTGACTGGTGTGGAGGGTGACCCTGTGTCCCGATCCACCACAGGCGGAGGTTCCAACACTGTCTGACCCCTCAGTGCAGGTGTCGCAGACAGAGGAGTGCTCACTTCAGAATCACTCACCCCTGACATATGGACCTGATGCACATCCAACTCGACATAGACGTCAGAGTGTTCAGCCAGAGACAAGATGGACTGTAGCACATGTGGGTTTTCGTGGCCTACCAACCCACGACCCCCACTTGTGCCGGGTTGCTGTAGTGATAACAATCCTTTGCCTGGCAATACAACACCATCCTCTGGCTCCATTGCGTCATCATCTGAAAAGTAGAGGGAAAAAAGGTGACTACACATGTTAGAAGCACACAACACACACACACACACACACAGACATCACACAGACACCAAACACATCAAGCAGACATGTCACACACAAAATAGAACTTGCCATGCATACTGGGTCAACTTGACATTGCTTCTGTAATTAGGCATGTAGAATGGTGTCAGTTTGCACAGAAGTGGGTCGATGCAGTGCAGCAAATGTGTACGTTACTCACTATCTACATGTACAAGTACTTCATGATGTGTGTCAGAAAATGTGAAGTCAGTGCAAGGTCAACTTCAGGCATCACGTGCAATGTGCATTCAATGGGTAGCATGGCTACAAGCAAACCACCCCTCCCCCCAAGTGCAAATGCAGGGATGCCTAGCATGGTATCAAAAGGCTGACCATAGACCTGTGTATTGACAGACAGTGTTGAATAACATCAACTGCATCATGTGAGTCAAGTGACAACACAGCAAATGATGATGGGACAGTAAGCAGGACACATGATGAAACCTCTGGAGTACACCCACGTGTGAAGATGACACTACACCAGTTGGACAGAGTCATTGGCCATTAAACAGGCTGAGGCCTGTGACCCACACAGACTGTCACACCCTAAACATGTGTGCGACGCAGGACTGAGCCACAGTGGACATGGGAAGGCTGATGAAATGCCATGCAATATAGGTCACCCTGGACTTGTACTACAATGATCATCCAGTCAAGGACAAATAGGAGCATGCGTGGAATACACATGGAGCATGAATGGGCACTCAAGTCCCTGCGGGGCATCTGACCTCTGCACAGTCCAAGTGAGACACCCTGCACAAGTACAAAAGATGTACCACACAGCATATGTCTGGCAGATTGGCCGCTGGAAGTTAGCATGTACACAGGATGCATGAACAGGGAAGTACTCAACAGCAAAATTGAAGCAGACCAGTGCAAAGGTGGAATTGGGGTGCAGAGCGGGGGGTGTAGGGGTAAGGGAGCATGCCTACATGGAGTACCCGCATGCAGGCAGAGGACACATGCACGTCAGTCATGCTATGACATATTCCCTGGGTTGGGAGGAAGGTCACCCCACGCTACATGCAGAAGGGCCAGTGAGCTGCAACATGGACTGGAGGGGCATCCTGGTGACCAGCATGTGAGTAGGGTGCAATAATGGTGATGCGGACAGTCCCTGTCCACTCCAAATGTCCACCATCCAGCAGAGCAGCCATGCATCAGGGAAGCATTGCATTACTTGCACATCAGAACCATGTACATGTGACATGTAGGGGCAGTCATGCACAACACATCACACAAGTAAAAAAACATGTCCTCAACAAACACGCAGCAACACTCACTGGACTGGGCATCAATGTCCGGCATCTCTCCCACTCCTTCGACCGATTCAGATGGTATGAACTCCGCAACGAGTGACTCATGCGGAGTGAGGTCTTCCTCCTCAGGTGCAGGCCCACTGCCAGTCACCAGAGTAAAGTTGTAATTTGAGGCACGCTTAGCCTTAGCGCTGCGTTTGAGTTCATTCCAACGCTTTTTGCACTCTTGCGCCGTGCGCACCTCATGGCCACATGTTCCGCAACTTGCTTCCAGTGGGTATCACGGTGGGCAGCCGGAGTCTGACAATTAGGACCCACTAGCATGTCACAGCTGTGGTCCCGCACGTAGTCCACGAGGAAGTCCAGTTCCTGGTTGCAGAAAGGCTTCTTCCTTGACATGCAGGAGGTTGTGGCTTTGTGTGGGTTCCCAGCCTCTGCTGCAGTTGCAACCTTCCTCCTCTTGGATTGTGGCGCCGACCCTGGCTGGCAAATGCTGCCCTGATCAGTATGGCCAGTGGGACTGGTGGATAGAGCCAAGGGAGTGGCAGGTGGAGGGACGACCAAAGGCCTGACTTGCGTCAGTGGCAGCTGGGTGCCCTCTAATGGACCCTGCGCAGCAACATCCGCTGTGGCAGGGTCATTGACCGCGAATGTCCTGGTTGGCAGACTCACAACCGGGGTCTTGTTGGCTGCATCTGCCCCTGTACTTGCCAACACCCGGCTGTTCGGGGCAGCAGATAACATTACTGCCCCAGGGACACGAGTCTTGGTCAGGGCAGCCCTGCGTGCACCTACGGTTATCCTCCTGGCCTGTTGGAAATCTTCCAAGGACTCTTCAAGTGCCAACGCAGCCTGCGCTGGCAGACCCTGAGCCTGGGTGGTGTGCAGCTACCACTACCCTTGAGCCCGTGGCAGTCGATGAAACAGACTTCCGGGTCACACGGGTGCCAGTGTCAGATGCAGAAGCTGCATCTCCCGGAACCACAGGGGGTGGTTGCATGGCTGCACTGACACATGGCACAACATCGTGCTCAAGTGGTGCACCCCTGCCTCTTCCCCCTCTGCGGCCACCCTGGACACCCTGGAGTCCCCCTACTCCCTGGTCACCCTGGCCACGTCCCTGACCACGCCCGCCACGAGGAGGACGCCCATCTGAGGCGCCCCTCACCTTTGGTGGCCTCCCAACCATGGCACAGATGGAGTAGTGCCAATGGGAGGTGTACACCACAATTGTCCTGGGCAACTGGGGTGAAGGGGGTGGGATGCAAGATGTTAACAGCCCCCCTGCACCTGCAAGGCTGTATGTGAACCTGGTGATGTAGTGACGGGTCACGCAATGCTCAGGCACCCCAAAACTGCAGTAAAACTGTGCACGCAACCCTGCAGCCTACGTGCATTGAATTAACCTCCCTCAGTATGCAGTGGCACCCAGTAACACGAAAAACGCATATGCGTGGGACACGCAGGCTACTATGACCTCGAAAACGGGTGCGATACATAGGGGCACCCACAGTGGGAAAAATAGCGTGCGCGACTCACCATCATAGCGTGATAATGAAAAACACACATAGCCAATACCCGCGCCAAAAGAAAAGATACGTCCTTGATCCGCTGTGAAGTTGTGATGGCGCGCGAAACAACACACGTCGGTCTCCACGAAAGGCATGTACAGCGAAGTGCTGGCCACGCTCACCTTTAACCCGTGCTGAGGGAAACGCCTGCGCGCGTCGCATCACTTACGCATGTAGCCCCTTTCCTCGAATTACACGCATTCACACACAGACGTGCAGTTTTTTTCACACGCGCGCTGAACCACTATGCCCACGTCATGAGGGAAACGCCCATGCGTTATATCACAGACGGGCTTATGCGCTAAGGGCCTTTCCTCGAATTACACGCTGACGTGCAATTTTTTCACGTGCCAAATCACTCCGTATCAAGCTGGCCACGGGAAAACACACAGAAGACCACGCTCCTGCCCAGACGGCCATTTTCCAGGCCCTGCTATTTGGTGCCTGCACGTCAGCCATCTGCAGGGGTCCAGTTGCTGTGTCCACCCCTGCTGGAAAAGAAAACTCCCGACTGGAATACCATCGCTCCACAGCCCAGCCCCAGGACCCAGTTGCCCACCTACGCCTGCCTCGGGGGTCGCCATGTCGGGGCAAACACCATCTGAGACCACTGGCGACCCCCAGCCAGAGAGGCAGAGGGCCACCAGCTTCAGTGAGAAGGAAGTTGGTGTCTTGGTGGAGCATGTCCTGGGGCATTATGATGCCCTATTCGGAACATCACACACCAACAAGGAAGGACGGGAGAGGATCTGGGAGGACACAGTGGCTGCCATCAACGCAAAGGGGGTGGCAACCCGCGACATCAAGCACGTCCGGAAGCGCTGGGAGGACTTCAGGTCCAGGATCCTCTACAAGACCCAGCGCCTCGCGGAGGGGGGCCGGGTCAGCGTGAGCAACATCCAGATGAGGGTCCTGGAACGTGTAGGCCCAGTGCTCCACGCCCAGATCCTTCAGAGGCAGACCCGCCTGGAGTTGAGCGGTAAGTGGCCAAGCATTGCTGTGTGAGACAGGGCATGTTGCAGTGTGCTGGTAGTCTGATACTTGCCTGTATGTGTGACATAGGCCATGTATGGGTGTGTGTGTGTGCAGGGACATCATGGTCATGCATGTGAGACCAGTAATGTGTGAACCACATGGATGGTGCATGTGTTCCAAAGCAACATGGGTAGCTGTATGCGGAATGCACACATTAATGCATGCCAGTCTCTGTTCTTGGACATGGAGGGGGGTGAGGGATGGGTGCTGCTCTCATGTACATGTATGGTGCACATGTGTGTGTGTCTGAGAAGTGTGTCTGTGACTTTGAAACGCCATGGATGCATGACACATATCCGTGATGATGTGTAGATTCACTCATGCAGTGTCATCACCATTGTATCCACTGTGTCTATCCACTGTGTCTGTGGTGTACAAGCCATGATGCATGACCCTCCGGTGATGTGTGTGCATGAGATCAGTGTGAGCCATGATGCATGTGAGTTTGAAGGCAACATTTTGGTTAAAAGAGGCCCTTGTACATGGATACTGATATTGATTGCAGGTGCCGTGCCTGTTTGTGCATGTGTGTTGCATGCATTCACCCATGTATTGTGGAGGGACAGGATGGAAGTGACATTTGACAGTGCCACTCATGTCTTATTGCTTCCTGTCTAGGGGAATATTGTACTGTACCCTGATGCTTGTGTTCTATGTCTCCCTCTATGCAGAGTCAAGTGAAGAAGAGGGCGGAGACATCGCTGTGGAGCCAAGCGGCGGGGATGCCTCCACCGGGCAGAGACGCAAGGCCCAGCCACCCTCCCAGGAATTGCCATCATCCGTGAGCGAGGGGACTGGTGCCGCGTCTGCCACTACGGCTGTAGCGGAAGGGCCGGGTGAGCCCCTACAGGGGCTTGCAATGGCGGAAGTCGGTGCGGAAACATCCAGGTTGCTGGTCTCCACAGAATAGGAGGACCCCACTACTGAGCCGCACATGGGTCCTGGTGGGGGTAGTACCACTGGTGCAAGTGGTGCAGTCCAGGGCCAGGGTCAGGAGGCAGCACAGGTCACCGCGGAGGGGCCTGTGCATGTCGCTGTCCTTGACCCTGTGACTGCACCACCATGCACCAGCAGGGATGCCCCGTCCCCGGCCCGTCCACAGGTAGGGGGGAGTGCCACGTCATCTGCCTCTCCACTACCTGCGGACGAGGGGTCCCACGACCATATGGGCTCCGTCCTGGTTTGTGTCAGGTTGCGCACGCGCGGCATTCATGATGACGTGCGTGCTTCCTGGGTGGAGCACGCACGCCATCATGAACAGCAGCGTTGCGATGTGGCACTGTTGGGAGGGGCCCTGGTCGGTGGGTTCCTACATGTGTCGCGCACTCTGGCGGACCTCTCCTCCTCTGTGGCGACTATGCGCCAGTCGTTCTCCCTGCCATCTTCCGGCCCAGATTCCACTAGGGCCCCCGGTGGACCTGGTCTGACCAACACAGCAAGCTTGGTGGAGATCCCATCCCTGCCACAGTCGGGGGTCAGCGGTCCAGCAGGGGTGGACACTCCAACAACTGGAGACCAGCAGATGGAGGATGTTCAGGCATCATCGGACAGGGCACATGGACAGCAGCAACAGCAGCAGGCTCTAGGTGGGAGCAATGATGGCTCTGCGCCATCGACATCAGAGGGGCAGGCATCGGCCACAGGGCAGGAGGACCCTGGAATGGGTGTGTCTTGCGTGTGGCTGCGGTTGGGGCAGCGTATAGATGCGGAGGGGCGGCGGGCGGACGAGGCGCGGCTCATCATGGTCAGAGCGGAGTTCTCCATGCGTCGGGCGTTGAGGTGGGCAGAGTGCTTCGAGGCAACTCACAGGGAGTTGGAACAGGCCATGAGTGCATCCCTGCGAGACCTCTGGGCCAGGGCAGAGTCCCGCCTCCGGGACATCGACATGGAGTTCGATGATGCCCTGGCCCCGGACATCACAGAGTGAGCCACAGGACTTGCCTGCCGCCATTGTATATAGTTAGATAGTGTTAGGTTTCCTTTCTGTTATTATTTATTTTGGGGCGCTTGGACAATGCCCCACGTTTTTGTATATAGTTCTTCATTAGGTAGGGTTTTTTCTAGTTTTCAGCTGAAAGGTTGGGCTCATGGACCCTGGATTTGTACTTTGTAAATAGTTCAACACTGGATTTCACTTTTTATTTTGATTTTTTCTTCCCTGGATCAATGGTTTTGTCTTGGTTTATCACTTTGGATTTGTTTTGCCGGACCGTCACTTTGGACCCATGTGCATTTGGATTTATTTCGATTCTGCGTTCACTCATTTTCTTTTTATATTTTGGACATGCAGCTTTTTCTTCATCATTTCCATTCTTGTGTGTTTCATTTCATTCCCTTACTTTTGTTTTTAATACATTTTCATTTCCTACTTCAATGTGTGGTATTCTCTCTTTGGTTACATGCATGTCAGGATGTTTGCTTTCTCAATCTCATGCACGCATTGTGTGGGTGTAATAGAACTGTGTTGATGTGCATACTTGCCATTTGTGATGTGTCATGTGATAGGGATTACATTGTGGGGTGGATGTGATACCTGGTTGTGTGTTTGGACTGGGGTGGCGTGGGGTGTGATGTGGGTGGCCATAAGGCCCATTATTGAGGATCGTCATGACGTGGGGGCAGGGGGACATGAGTCGGGGCCTGCTGGCAGGTGCCCCTCACTGCTGGGTGGGTGGGGGTGCTGGCGGACATGAGTCGGGGCCTGCTGGCAGGTGCCCGTCAATGATGGGTGGGTGGGGATGCTGGGGGACATGAGTCAGGGCCTGCTGGCAGGTGCCCATCAATGCTGGGTGGGTGGGGTGCTGGGGCACATGAGTCGGGGCCTGCTGGCAGGTGCCCGTCAATGCTGGGTGGGTGGGGGTGCTGGGGGACATGAGTTGGGGCCTGCTGGCAGGTGCCCGTCAATGCTGGGTGGGTGGGGGTGCTGGGGGACATGAGTCGGGCCCTGCTGGCAGGTGCCTGTCAATGCTGGGTGGGTGGGGGTGCAGGGGGACATGAGTTGGTGATCACTAGTGCAAGGTGACATGTGGGCTGGCTGGGGGGCATGCCCATGGTGGATGGGCTGCCTGCGGGACATGAACAGGGGTGCAGGGTAGTCCCCTGTGGTGTGGGTTGCCTGCAGTGGCCGTGGAGGGGGTAGAGGGCACACCTGGGAGGACCCACACTGCCAATTCACTTGTGGGACTCCCAGCGCACCCCACTGAATACATGTACCCCGCTCTGACAGTGAAATCGCATGGGAAACTTCCCACGCACCCCCGAAACACACGTACCCCGCTCGCACAGGCCCAATCGCGTGTAAATCTTCCCGTGCACCCCAGTGATACACGTACCCCGCTGCACAGGGCCAATCGCGTGTGAAACTTCCTGCGCACCCCCGAAATACACGTACCCCCCTCGCACAGGCCCAATCGCGTGTAAACTTCCCATGCACCCCAGTAATACACGTACCCCGCTCACACAGGGCCAATCGCGTGTGAATCTTCCCGCGCACCCCCGAAATACACGTAGCCTGCTTGCACAGGCCAATTGCGTGTGAAACCTCCCGCGCACCCCTGAAATACACGTCCCCCGCTCGCACAGGCCCAATCACGTGTGAAACTTCCCGCGCACCCCCGAAATACACGTACCCCGCTCGCACAGGCCCATTCGCGTGTGAATCTTCCCGCGTACCCCCGAAATACACGTACCCCACTCGCACAGGGCCAATCGCGTGTGGAAGTCCCCGCGCACCTCCGAAATACACATACCCCGCTCGCACAGGGCCAATCACCTGTGGAACTCCCCACGCACCCCAGAAATACACGTACCCCGGTCGCACAGGCCCAATCGTTTGTGAAACTCCCCACGCAGCCCAGTAATACACGTACCCCGCTCGCACAGGGCCAATCGCGTGTGGAACTCCCCACACACCCCAATAATACACGTACCCCGCTCGCACAGGGCCAATCGCATGTGAATCTTCCCGCGCACCCCCGAAATACACGTACCCCGCTCGCACAGGGCCAATCGCGTGTGAAACTTCCCGCGCACCCCCGAAATACACGTACCCCGCTCGCACAGGCCCAATCGCGTGTGAAACTTCCTGCGCACCCCGAAATACACGTACCACACTCGCACAGGCCCAATCGTGTGAGAATCTTCCCGCGTACCCCCAAAATACATGTACCCTGCTCACACAGGGCCAATCGCGTGCGGATCTCCCCGCACACCCCCGAAATACACGTACCCCGCTCGCACAGGGCCAATCGCGTGTGGAACTCTCTGCGCACCCCAGTAATACGCGTACCCCGCTCACACAGGTCCAATCACGTGTGAAAATCCCCGTGCACCCCAGTAATACACGTACCGCGCTCGCACAGGGCCAATCGCATGTTGAACTCCTCGCGCAACCCAGTAATACACGTACCCCACTCGAACATCCCAATCACGTGTAAAACTCCCTGTGCACCCCAGTAATACATTTACCCCGCTCACAGAGGGCCAATCACATGTGGAACTCCCCGCACACCCCAGTAATACACGTATCCCACTTGCACAGGCCCAACCGTGTGTGAAACTCCCCGCGCACCCCAGTAATATACGTACCCCACTCGCACATCCCAATCACGTGTGAAACTCCCCGTGCACCCCAGTAATACATTTACCCCGCTCACACAGGGCCAATCGCATGTGGAACTCCCTGCGCACTCCAGTAATACACGTACCCCGCTCGCACAGGCCCAATCGTGTGTGAAACTCCCCGCGCACCCCAGTAAATCATGTACCCCGCTCGCACAGGGCCAATCGCGTGTGGAACTCCCCGCACACCCCAGTAATACACGTATCCCGCTCGCACAGGCCCAATCGGGTGTGAAACTCCCCGCGCACCCCAGTAATACACGTACCCCGCTTGCACAGGCCCAATCGCATGTGATTCTCCCCGCGCAGGGGTGAACGTTTATTTAGAGGGGTGCGCGGGGAGTTTTAGAGGCATTTTCGTGGTTGGGGGCCTGTATGCTGGTCCACTGACCTGTGCGCCTTGTATGGGATTTGTGCGCTGTGCATGGCGCACGGGGAGGGGTTGGGGGCGCAACTGGCACTGCTGCAGGGTCGCTGCGCCACTCTGCGCCACGGCTGGTAATGGATGTTAAAATCCATGAATACGCTGTGCGTGGAAACAGATTTTGGCGGAAACGGCTGGCGCAGACTGTCGCACGCGCACACTGTGCGCCAGCCACGTGCGCCACTTGTGCGCTGAATTCTATGAATTACCCCCTTTATTTTTTCAGACTCAGTCTTAGTCACACAACAAGCAACAAAGGTGTAAGCCATGCCTGCGTTATTGTGCTAGTTATCTATAATCCTGAATTACAGTGAGCTGAATGGGGACATTGCTTGGCGCTCTTGCTAGTCAGCCTGTATGGCATTGATGGCACTCCACTACTGTAAGAACTGGCAGCTCTGCCACAGAAGGGAGGGTTCCTCAGGCATGTGGTGCAGGCAGCATCCATGCAGCCACGGCTCCTGGTGCAGGTCACTAGTACAGAGTGCATCAGCCATGCACATCTGTTTGTGCAAGTGTCAGTATAAACAGAGATGTTTTTACGGGAGGGCAAAGGGGGCACTTGCCCAGGGCCCACACCGTGGAGGGGGCCCCGCACTGCTGCCTGATCTGAAGTAAAATTCCATTGTTCACCATACTTAAATAGCACACGTCAGGATATTTTATGGGGTGCTGCTGAGGCTCTAAATCCATTGCCTTTCTAAGTACATTCTGCCTCGATCAATTCATCATGTATTGCTTTCTGTGTTCACTGTGGTATACTTATTTTGTGTGTTCCTTACGACACAACTCTGTAGCATTGTTTCCTTCCTGTGGGAATTATGTTGACCATGTGCAATAGGCAATGGTGAAATGCATATTGATACATTGAGTGCCACAATGGCTCAGAAGTTAGCTCAGTGTGAAGAACCAATTGTAGAGATATGTGTTTATATCCAAATTAGAATATCACATTGCAGCAAGGCTGGCTGAGCCTTTCCTATGTCTGAAGTTTATAAACCTGCCTGCATATGTACTTGTTTTGCAGAACAACATCTGCTATTATCAGCAATATACCTGCACCAGATAGGAGTTGCTATGAAAACTAACATATCATCCGCATGGTGAAGATCGAGAAATTGGTTTGTTCAGATGGGGTGTTGTAAAACCTAGACAATCGCCTACAACTAGGGCATAAACTGTTAGTCCAAGAGGAGAATAAGCATCCAAATTTAAGACTATGGAGCGAAAGCGTTCATGCTTGTATCCTGGATTTGCCAGCAGACGATACAGTGATCCTGGTCAAATCATCTAATATATTTTACATTACTGTGCTGTCTTCTATGAGGTTTGCCTTCTTGCATGCTGCGGGTATCGTTTAGCCCATTACTTGATCGTTCTTCTTATGTAGGCCATTTGGGTGGAAGGGGTGGTAGACAGAAGAGAGCAGACCATATGTTGCAGGCCTCGGGCAAGCATATTTTAAGGTCTCCTTCTGTGACACAAAAAACTGTTTGCTTTTTAGTAAAAGTCAAAGGATTTTATGCACGTTAATAAATGAAAATGTCACAAGCCATTGTTTTGGAAGTATTTAAAGCTTTAAAATACAAAAGACAAACCCATATTAAATTTGTTAAATCTACATCGATTGGTATGCTGGTACTTATATACTTCCCTTGATAATGGAGAGAATGAAGCAAGAATCCTTCACATTTTGCATAACACCCTTCTATAAAATTTTGTTTAAAAATGGTCATGTTTGGTAATGTGATTTGTGTAATTTCCATGCTGTTTTTTTATAAAATGAGAATGTTTTAGTTCATGGTAAGAACTGGAAAAGTAAGTGTTCAAATGCAGAAAGCCTAACCTCTCAATATTGCCAGTCCCTTAAAAGCCTTACTCATGGTTTGACTGGCTATAGGGTTGCTTCCACTTTAATAGTGAGCATATTTATATCGCACACCACAGGCA